>NC_053430.1:21637153-22237153 GCF_007990345.1 Gossypium hirsutum | reverse complement strand
TCTTTCCATCTTTTCCTTAAAAATTTAAAATGAGTCTTAATAAGATTCGAGGAAACAAATCTTGTGCTCAACTGGGAAAAATGTCAATTTATGGTTCAAGAATGTATTGTGTTAGGACATAAAATTTCTAGTAAAGAGATTGAGGTTGATAAATCTAAAATTGAAGCCATTGAGAAACTACCTCCCCCTAAATCGGTTAAGGTTATTAGAAGCTTTTTAGGACATGCTTGGTTTTATTGAAGATTTTTATAAAATAGCTAAGCCTTTGACTAAATTACTAGAAAAAGATGTGCCTTTCAATTTCGATCGGGAATGTTTAGAAGCATTTAATACTTTAAAGGATAAATTGACCAAAGCTCCAATTATAATTGCACCTGATTGGAATTCACCTTTCTAACTAATGTACGATACGAGTGATTTTGCAGTAGGTGCAGTTTGGGACAACGAAGAGATAATCATTTTCAACCTATCTATTATGCTAGCAAAACTTTTAATGCCGCTCAAGAATACTACACCACCACGGAGAAAGAGTTGCTAGCTGTGGTTTTTGCATTCGATAAATTTAGGTCATATGTAATATTGTCTAAAGTTGTCGTTTATACTGATCATTCTTCTCTTCGCTACCTTTTAACTAAGACTGATGCAAAACCTCGACTCATTCGATGGATTTTGTTATTGCAGGAATTTGACTTGGAGATTAAGGATCAGAAAGGAACTAAAAATCTCGCGGCTGATATCTTTCCAAGCTTGAAAATTCAAGTGCCAAAGAGCTAGATGAAGTTGAAATAAATGATTCATTCCCTGAAGAATAATTTTTTGCTATATCTGATTCTAAGATACCTTAGTTTGCAGACATTGCAAATTTTTTAGCCGCTAACATTATCCCAAAAGGGTTAACACATCAGCAAAAGAAGCGATTCTTTACTAATGTGAAAAACTACTTTTAGGAAGACCCTTTCCTTTTCCGTATATATGCAGACCAAGTTATTAGGAGATGCGTTACAAGGACAGAAGCATTGAAGATCTTGGAACATTGCCACTCAGGACCGACTGGAGGACATTACAGTGGGAATAAGATCGCACATAAAATACTTGAATCAGGTTTTTATTGGCCCACTCTATTCAAAGATGCCAACAGGTATGTTACTTCTTGTGACAAATACCAAAGGACAGGTAATATCTCCAAACGTGATGAAATGCCTCAGACATATATACTTTCATGTGAAATATTTGACATTAGGGATATCGACTTCATGGGTCCATTCCCTAGTTCATTTGGGAATAAATATATCTTAGTAGATGTCGATTATATGTCCAAATGGGTTGAAGCCTAAGCTTTACCTACTAATGATGCTAGAGTAGTAATACGTTTCCTTAAGAAACGTTTCTCTCGATGTGGAACACCTAGAGCAATCATCAGTGATAGGGGTACTCATTTTTGTAACGCTCAATTTGACAAGATCCTTAAGAAATATGTAATTCACCACAGAACAGCTACCCCTTACCATCCTCAAACTAGTGGCCAAGTTGAAGTGGCAAACAAAGAGCTTAAACGTATCCTAGAAAAGATAGTAAAATCGAACAGAAGGATTGGGGGATGAAAGTAGATGATGCTTTATGGACTTATAGAACTACTTTTAAGACCCCCATAGGAAGATCACCTTACAAACTTGTTTATGGAAAAAGTTGTCATCTACCATTTGAGTTAGAACACAAGGCATTCTGGGCTATAAAATTTCTAACGCCCAATTTGACAAGATCCTTAAGAAATATGGAATTCACCACAGAACAGCTACCCCTTACCATCCTCAAACTAGTGGCCAAGTCGAAGTGGCAGACAAAGAGCTTAAACGTATCCTAAAAAAGACAGTAGAATCGAACAGAAAGATTGGGCGATGAAAGTAGATGATGCTTTATGGACTTATAGAACTGCTTTTAAGACCCTCATAGGAACATCACCTTACAAAATTGTTTATGGGAAAAGTTGTCATCTACCATTTGAGTTAGAACACAAGGCATTCTAGGCTATAAAATTTCTAAACATTGATCCCAAACTTGCAGGTGAAAACAGGTTGATGCAGTTGAACGAGTTAGATGAGTGGCAAACCAATGCATATGAAAATTCACACCTATACAAGGAAGCAACGAAGTACTGCCATGACACTTGTTTAAGACAACGCAAGCAATTTGAAATTGGAGATCTTGTCCTGTTGTATAACTCGAGGCTCAAATTGTTCTCTGGGAAGCTTAAATCACGATGGTTAGGTCCTTTCGTAGTCCAAACTGTCTTTCCATATGGCACAGTAGAGGTAAGTCACCCATCACAAGGAACTTTTAAGGTAAATGGATATCGCCTCAAACTCTACAATGGTGAAAATTTCAACGACGATAGAGAGGAGCTACGGCTCCACGAACTTCCCTAAATATACCCACAAGGTAGAGTCGAGCTTAGACTCTAAATAAGCGCTTCTTGGGAGGCAACCCAAGCCTAAATAAGGTTTAATTTTTCTTTAACTATTCATAGTTTAACTGCAAGAAATTTTGACTTTTGATAGGGTAAACACGGCCTATCCCATGGGCGTGCTTTAGGCCGTGCTCATACCATGGGCGGAGACACGGCCGTACGATACGGTCGTGTGCAAACAGAGTAAAAATTTTCCTAAAACACGAGATTGATACATTGCCACGGCCGTGTGACATGGTTGTGGGCAATCTTGTGAAAATAACACGGGCGTGCAACACGCCCGTGTCACCACCCGTGGCCAAGACTATCAAAGGAACACGGGCATGCGCATATATACACGGGCATTGGAAAAGCGAACAATATCGTGCACGGTCGTGCGATACGACCATGTGACCACACGGCCTAGACACACAAGCGTATGCTTAGGCAGTGTGGCGATTCCTCATTTTGCAATAAACACAGGCTGGACATGAGCCACATGGGCGTGTGACACAGTTGTGTGAGACCAGTGTTAGGCAACACGGCCGTGCCATTTTTTTAGACTCGATTTATTTTTATTTTTATTTATTTTTTTAAGACTCGTATTTAATATTTTTAAACTCTATCT
Organism: Gossypium hirsutum; assembly: GCF_007990345.1. Taxonomy (NCBI): domain Eukaryota; kingdom Viridiplantae; phylum Streptophyta; class Magnoliopsida; order Malvales; family Malvaceae; genus Gossypium; species Gossypium hirsutum. Next base: position 22,234,082 of record NC_053430.1, on the reverse strand, counting down.
ATCTTTATGGTAATCATCGAATTATTCCCTTAATTCTCCTTCACAGTAATGTCTTCTCATTTATCCTTCAGAATCATGCCTTTCCTTCAGCTTTATCTTCAGTTCTCGCTCTAACTAATCCAAGGATTTCATCCACAATCTCAGGGCAGTTTCACTTATCTTCATCTCTTTCGATATTATATTTATATCGCTATTATATATCTTTGTACATTGAAGACAATGTACATCTTAAGTGTGGGGGGTTTATTTATATCATTATTAGAAAAAACCCTGAATTTTGTCTTATTCTCATATAACTCACTCATATCACTATTAGAATGAATTTTGATTAATTTATGATTTTTATTGATATGTCTTGAATTAAAAGATATACATTTATGCATTGATTGTTTAAACTTTAAGGAATTAGAGAATCAAACATGATAAGTTGATTTTTCAGAATTAAAAATTTTTAGGTTGTTTCCCCAAGTTTAGGTATTATCTTGAGTTGAAATTCACAAGTTTAACATCAAAAAGCCATAATTTTTGTGAGATATTGAACCTTTAGAGCATATATTATTTCTTTCATGCTCACTTTTATTATTGCTATGAGTGCATCAACATTGATTTGTTATTCTAGAACTTGCTTCGATTATACATGTCAAGACCACACCATTGATTTGATATGTCGAAATGATAAAGGTACTTAGGTTTAACCCACTTACTCCATAAAAGCCTACCCTCATAATTAACCCTTAGTGAACCCCCTTGAGCCTAACAAGCCATTCATTGATTTACCCTCAATATTAACCCATAACCCATTATTGTTGAAATCCCCTCAATTAATTTGATCCTTATTTTTGTCGATATTTGATTTGAATAAATTGCTTAGCTATGTTTTATTTTTGATAGTTAGCAAAGTTCTATGTTGACTTGTTCTTAAAAAAAAACATACATACATACATATTAGTAATAATTCTTTTTTTTTTAGTTTAAGTATTTAATTCCATATTCCTTGAAGAAAAGCTCAAATCTAGGATCTTCTAATTAGGAATGTAATTTGTCAGTTTTAGTATTTTTCTAGTTAGGTAATTTTTCAATTCAATCTCGATTCTGACCTTTTCTTTCAGCTTGTGACCACACTCCTTAACCAAAGCCATGTTACAACCCTTTAAAGCCTTTTGATTGATGTATCATCTCAATATTTAGTGGTGGAGATTTGCTTTTCACGCAAGCCTATGGTAATAACTTTTCATATTGACTGTTGAGTGCTAAATTTCCTATCCTTAAACACCTCAAGTGATTTGACTGAATCTTTAGTGAGGATGCAAAACTCTATGATATTTTGAATCAAAGATGATTACTTAGATGAGGGGAGACACCTATGTTTTCATGATAAAATGCTCAACTTGGAATGTTTGAAACTTTGATATTCTTCAAGTTGAATTTTCAATGTATGATTATTTATGGATTATTTTTAGATACTATTGATGATAATTATAAGTTGAGAAAAATTTATTTTGATTGTGAGTTGAGGATTTTGCTTGAGGACAAGCAAACGCTTAAGTGTGGGATATTTGATAAGTCGTAATTTATACAAATTTTATCCCATGCTTAAGCACATTTTTGGATGAATTATCATTAAATTTGCAGAATTTGATGCTCCTAATCCTTTAATTTCATGTCTTATACTTAGATGAGAATAGGAGAGTAAAAAGAACGAGAAACAGGCCAAAAATAGAAAAAAAGGGCCAACGTGGGAAATCAACACGGCCTGGACTTACTCACACAGGTAGACCACACGCCCGTGTCTATTTAACAGATTGTAACACGGCTTAAGCCACCCCACACGGACGTGTCACACGGGCATGTCCCTGTCGAGCCCAAGTCTAGTTCTATTCGGAAAATGCCACTCTTGAAGGTTTGGAAGCATTCTAAAGCTTATATAAACACCCTAGGAGGCAAAATGAAAAGACACAGGGAGTGGGAGGCAATGAATTACTCAAAGAAAGCCGATTGATCCATCTCAGAAGCCAGATTCTCCTTCAAGACTGAAGATCTCTTTTCAAGTTCCTTCAGGGGTTTTTGGGTTTTCTTTATGTTTTGTTATCATTAGTCTTCTGAGATGTTTTCTTTTACACTTATGAACTAAATCCCCTAAATACCTAAGGGAAATGAAACCTAAGACGGATCTTGTTATTATTTTTTGAATTATATGATAAATATTTGACTTGTTCTTAATTATGAGTTCTTAATTCTTGCTTTAAAATTCCAGGATATTGATTCAAGTATTGATGTGCTTATTCAGAGGAGCAAAAGTCCCTGTCTAAGAGTAGATCTAGCATAATTAAACGGAGTTGATTGCGCCCCTAGACATAGGGCGACATAATTTTTTCGGATTAGGGTGATACCTAATAAGGGAATCCATAGATTGAGTTAATGCAACACTAGGGGTTTTAATTAGAAAGAGATTTCAATTAATCAAACTAGGGTTAGACGTTGTTAGTCTCGAGAGAGATAATAATATAACTTAGGGATTTCTACGGATCAAGTCAAGTGAATAAATCGTCTGATTCAGAGTCAAATAACAAGTGAAGTCTAGGTGGAATTTCCCTTGGGTATTGTCCAAATCAATCAGTTTTTCCTAAAAGTAATTTCCCCAATTTTCTTCCTGTACATTCTTAGTTTAGTTAATTAATTTAGATAAAGCAAAGCCCTTTATTTTTTAGGCTAGATAATAAAAATAGATTTAATACTAGTACTTTTAGTTACTGTGGGTTTGACATCTCGGTCTTGCTATAAACTATACTACTGTTCGATAGATACGCTTGCCTTCATCGTGATAATAGTTAGTTTTCAAGTACAGTCAATTAAAAATTTAAAACTCATCACGAGACATCACATCACAAGACTCTACCATCCTATTTTTATCTGTCCCATACTAGTATAAATAGGACCCTCATTTTCCTTTCAAAATCATCTCCTCTATTTTTCATTTTCTCTTCATTTCCTCTCCACTTGAGTTCTCTTTTCTTCCCTTTTCAATCCCTATTTCTTCCTTTTGAAAAAGAGCTTTGTACAGCATTGAGAGCAACAATATTTCGGCTATATTGAGAGTACTTTGGCTTCATTGTGATGGCAAGATAAAAGAACCAAGGAAGGAGCAAGCAATTTATGCCTCGGGAACATCTAAAATCGGCTAGAGTTTCTCATTCTCTTTTTTTTTTTATCTTTGTTTTCGTTCAATCCATAAGCATGATTTAAGCTAAGTATTTATTTTTCAATATAATCATGATTGCTTAAATTCGTTGGTGTTAGAATGATCTAATTTTCATAGTTTCCTTTATTCAATTCTGTTAAAAGTTATGTGTTTTTGATCCATTTATTCATGCAAGTAAAATCACGATTAAGTTTCTTATGCATGTTTAATGTGAAAAAATGTATGAATTAATTGATTAATCTGAACAAGATTTTAATTAATTGACAAATTAGTTGTATGGTTTAATGTTTAACTGTGTATAGATTAAATCTGTAATAATACCAAAACTATTATTACCTTACCTAACCCTATAACATGATTTGTTTATGAAATTTGAAGTCTATTAAATATAAAAATATGTGAGATAGATTAATAATTGGTTAATTTAAATATTTTACTAAATTTTATTAAGGTTAAAAAATGATTAATTTAGCCATAGAATCTCTATAACATCTTTTAACAATATGAATAATTCTAAGCTAGGAAGGATGATTGTTCTAACACAAGCATGCCATTGTGATAAACTCTTAAGACTTGCATAATTTTCTGCGTTCATTAAAATTACATACTTAGATAATTTTTAGCTTATTAAATTAGTTAGTTAATTCACTTTTATTTAATTGCACTACACTTTCAACCTATATTATTTTTTTGTCACCTATTTGTTTAAGTTCTAGAACTGCTTAACAATTCCTGTGGAGACGATACTCGATACTTATCACTTTATTGCTTGTCACCGTTGTCGGAGATTGTTTTTAAAGACATTATTTGTGAAAATTATTATTTTTTGCATTTTGGTTTATTTTTGTTGAATTTAATTTAATTATTTTCGGTGTTTTATTTCAGGTGTTTATGAGTATTGATAATATTATTGACTTACTCCAGTAGATCTTAAAATTGAAAGAACATTTAGATAAAGAAGAAGACAAGTAGCTTAAAGACAGACTAAAGAAATGAATCTTAAGAATCAAAATCAAGATCAAGGAAATGAAGCTACAAATGCTCAAAATTTGATCATTGTTGTTGATGATAGGGACTAAGCCTTAAGACAGTATGTCGTGCCACTTTTCCATGAACTTAATTCGGGTATTGTTAGACCCGAGATCAAGGCACCACAGTTTAAGTTGAAGCATATTATGTTCCAAATGCTTCAGACAGTGGGCCAGTTTAGTGGGATGCCTACTGAGGATCATCACCTTCACAATCGATTATTTATGGAGGTGAGTGACTCCTTCAAGTTGCTCGAAGTTACCGAAGATACGCTAAGAATGAAGTTGTTCCCATACTCAATAAGGGACAGAACAAGAGCTTGGCTAAATTCATTACCACCCGGTTCAATTTCAACATGGCAACAATTGGCAGAACGCTTTCTACTAAAGTATTTTCCACCTAGCAAGAATGCTAAGTGGTGAAATGAGATCACTACCTTCCAACAAATGAATGATGAATCCTTTTATGAGGCGTGAGAAAGATTCAAAGAATTATTAGAAAAATGCCCTTATCAAGAAATTCCACATTGCTTCTACAAATGGTGTTCTCATTTCTAGTCTTATAATGAGACTTACGAGATTATTAAGAGAATTTCCAATAACAATTACCAATGACCAACCAACCGAATAGCTTCATCAAGACGAGTAGCTTGAGTACATGATGTGGATGCCCCCACTTCACTTGTAGCTCAGGTATCTTCGATATCTTTAATGCTTAAGAGTTTTACTGCTAACCGGTTTAATAATGTTGCAGCCCAACCATCAAGCCAATTCAAAAACATAGCTTGTGTATACTGTGGGGACAGGCACTTGTTTGAAAATTGCCCCTCAAAGCCAGAGTCCATTTATTACATTAGAAGTCAAAACCAAAACAAAAGTGGGTAAGGACCACATTCCAAATTTTTTAATCCATCATGACAAAACCACCCAAACTTCTCTTGGAGTAACCAAGGAGCTGCACCTAGTAACATATATATACAACCCAAGCATATACCCAATAGCCACAACAAATCGAACCTTCCAATAGTTTGGAGAACTTGTTGAAGGCGTACATGGAAAATAATGACACTACCTTGAAGAACTTGGAGAATCAAATGAGTTAGCTAGTTAGTGAACTCTGAAATAAGCAGCAATGCACTTTTCCTAGTGACACAGAGAACCCAAGAAAGTTGGGTAAGGAATATTGCAAAGCGATTACTCTACAAGGTGGAAGAACAGTAGAGCCCAATGTTGATGAAGTTGAAAATGAGCTCAATGATGCTCAAGATAAAGAAGAGGTTCAACCAACTGCTGAAACTCCAGTTTTACAGAAACCAAGGTAACTACTAACTTGGTCAATTCTAATAAACTAACACGTATGTTAAATGTAGAAAAATGCTACCGAAGAAAGAATGTCCAGCACAAGTTAAAATCCCCCACCATCCTACTCTCAAAGACTTCAAAAATAGAAGTAGGAAGTCTAATTTAAGAAAATTTTAGATGTACTCATGAAGCTTTATATCAATATTCCATTTGGTGGAATTTCTTGAGTAAATGTTAAACTACGTAAAATTTATGAAGGGCATCCTTTCAAAAAAATGAGACTTAAAGAATTTGATACGGTAGCACTAACGAAATAGTGTAGTGTATTCCTACAAAACAAGTTACCCCCAAGGTGAAACATCCAAAATGCTTCACCATACCTTGTAATATTGGAGAATCTTACTGTGGTAAGGCATTGTGTGATTTAGGAGCAAACATCAACTTGATACCCATGTCCATATTCAGAAAGTTGAGAATTGGTGAAGTTATACCTACAACAGTTATACTTTAGTTGACAGATCAATCCTTAGCACATCCGGAAGGAAAAATCGAGGATATACTAGTACGTGTAAATAAATTTATTTTTTCTACTGACTTTTTTGTGTTAAATTTTGAACCAGATAAGGAAGTGAAAATCATCCTAGGAAGGCATTTCTTGGCAACTAGAAGGACTCTAATTGATGTGTGGAAAGGCGAACTTACTGTACGCGTTCAAAATGAACAAGTAACATTTAATGTATTTAAATCTATGAGATTTCCTGATACTACTGACGGGTGTTCTTGAGTGTCCGAATTAGAATCTTTAGCCACAAAATGGGAACTAAATTCTATGGAGGACCCATTAGAGTGATTTTTAATTTCAGACTACTTAGCTTTCCTAGAATCTAATTCAAAGAGATTTGTTCTTCAATCTCATTTTGAATATTTGAAATTGACAAACTGAGAGCATGTTCAACCAAAATTGTTGAAATTAGACCTCAAGGTATTACACTCACATTTACAATATGTTTATTTAGGTGACGCTTCTACTTTGCCTGTGATTATTTCAGCTGATCTAACTAAAGATCAGGAAGAAAAACTGGTTGAAGTGTTAAAAAAATTGAAATGGATATCGAATGGACCATAACCAATACCCGTGGTATTAGTCCATCTGTGTGCATGCACAAGATCATCTTAGAGGATGGAAAGAAGGGAAAAATTAATGGACAATAGAGACTAAACCCTATTATGAAAGATGTGGTAAAAAATCATTAAATGGTTAGAGGCATGTATAATTTACCCTATCTTAGATAGTTCATGGGTAAGTTCGGTCAAGTGCGTGCCAAAGAAAGAAGGCATTACGATAATGGAGAATGAAAACAATGAGTTGGCACTAATCAGGACAGTTACGTGATAGGAATCTGTATGGATTATAGAAAATTGAAAAAGGTGACTCGGAAAAATCACTTTTCATTTCTGTTCTTAGACCATATGTTAGATAGACTCACAGGCGAGACTATTACTGTTTTCTAGACAAATACTTAGGTTACAACCAGATCACAATAGCTCTAGATGATCAACATAAAATGATATTCACATACTCGTATGGTATGTTTTCCTTTCGACGTATGCCTTTTGGTTTATGTAATGCTCCCACTACTTTCCAAAGATGTATGATGACGATTTTTACTAACATAGTGGAAAAGTTTTTGGAAGTTTTTATAGATGATTTTTTAGTGTTTGAAGATGCATATGATAATTGCCTAAACAATCTGGCCAAGGTACTAAGGTGATGCGAAAAAATGAACCTTGTGCAGAACTGGGAAAAATGTCATTTCATTGTACGAGAATGGATCGTTCTGGGACACCAAATATCTTGACAAAGGATTGAAATAGACAAAGAAAAAGTGGATATCATTAAGAAACTTCTACATCCAATATCTGTTAAGGTGTTAGGAGTTTTCTAGGGCATCTCGGATTCTATCGGAGGTTTATCAAAGACTTCTCTAAGATCTCTAAACCTTTATGCAAATTACTAGAGAAGGACGCAACATTCGATTTCAATTAAGAATGCTTGAAGGCTTTCAATCAGTTGAAGGGACGATTGGTCTCAGCACCGATCATGTCACACCAGATTGGGAGTCTCAATTTGAGTTAATGTGTGACACAAGTGACTTTATGGTAGGAGCAATAATAAGACAACAAAGAAACAAGATTTTTCATCCCATTTACTATGCAAGTTGGACTTTAACGGGAGCTCATCTGAATTACAGGGTAACAAAAAAATATTTACTTGCCATTATTTTTACTGTTGACAAGTTTCAATCTTATCTTGTAGGTACCAAGGTGATTGTCTTTACAGATCACTCGACAATCAAATATTGCCAAGAAAGATGCCAAGCTGAGATTGATTCAGTGGGTACTTCTACTTCAAGAGTTTGATCTAAAAATTCAAGATCAAAAAGGGGTAGAAAACCAAGTAGCAGATCACTTAGTTGAATTGGAGCAACAAGAAGAAACTTCTCTTATTGTACCCATTAATGAGACATTTCCAGACGAGCATATATTCAAGGTAAATCACGTCATAATACTCCTTGGTTTGATGATTTTCCTAACTATTTAGTTTGTGGTTTGATACCGCTTGATAAGTCGTACCAATAAAGGAAAAAGGTATACTAGAGAAGGTAGTTCCTCCAAACTAGTAAGATTTGTCCAAGAGACAAGATGATGCTTTATGAGCCCTGGACATGTAACACCCCTTACTCGAGTCCAAGACTGGAGTTGGGCATAAGGCATTACCTGACTTAAACGCATGCATTCAATCTTTTCTGAAATGTAAAAACTAGGTCAAATTAAAACTTTCCTTTCATAGTCTGTTGATTCCTAATATGCGCCTACGAGGCTCAAATCATACTTTGGAAACGGTCTGGGATTAATTTGATCGCTTATGAAAACTTTGGAAAATGTCACTTGGAACAGGGCACACGCCCATGTGGAAGGGCAACACACCCTTGTGGCCCTGTTGACTTGGCCCTGCCAAAGGCCCGTGTGGTTTACACGGGCTAAGCATAAGGGGACATGCCCGTGTCCTGAGCCCGTATGAATTAAATTCTAAATTCGAGCCTCCAGGGGTTTTCATATGGCCTGACACACGCCTATGTCCATGACCCGTGTCCATCACACAGCCATGACATGCTCGTGTCTAAAAACCTTGACATTCTGTTTCTGACGTCAGCAACAAATTAGGGGCACACGGCCAAGGCACACGCCCGTGGCCAGAGACTGTGTCCTTCACACGGCTGAGACACATGGCCATGTCTCTGCCCGTGTGTTTACTACCATGCATACTGACTTGCAAATTTAAGGTGCAGGAGACACATGGTCGAACAACACGCTCATGGGGCTGATCGTGCGTCAGACACGGCCTAGACACACGCCCGTGTGTCTACCTATGTGGACGATATAAAGCTATCTACCAAGCCTTTGCCACCTTCAAACAAAATATAATACCAACCATCATACCAAAGTCTAGCATGACATGATTTCTCGATCAAGCAACCATAACTAAGATCTCTACACATTTCACATATGTTTAAGCAACCAATTCATGCATTTTTCTATCCAACATTGAAATTCACATGGTCAACCATACCAACAATTTCTCATTCATGAATGACCTTTTTGTATTTATAAAATGACTTTCAATTTCGGCTATTTTCATGGCCTTATACAAAATGAGTCAAATCCTAAAGTAAGCCAACACATTTGGCCTTAAAACAATGTGACACTAAAACAAAATTAAAAGATCCTATACATGCCATAATCAAAATAAAAGAACTAACTATACCAAGTGCTTCAAATGATAGTGTGACTGACTTCTCCGACATAGGCAATGATCAACGAGCTATTTTGGCAGCACTATAAGAAAATGGAAAGGAAAAAGGGAAAGCATAAAGCTTAGTAAGTTGCATGAAAATAAACATCAACTATTTATCATACAACAATATGCTCATAACATTTCATAGCTTGTCCATGAATACAATAAATAGACATAAGTACAACTTACTCGTCACCATCCAATGCAATTCATATAGCATATATTGAGCCCACGTCTCATACATTTCAAGTAGGTACCTGTACCACTCACTACATGGTCATAAATTCCCTCATTTCGATATATTGAGGAATCTTCCGTTGAACTATTTGAAATATTACAGGATACTCAATAACCCCAAACATGGGATAAGATGCCGACGCTATGTCCCAGATATAGTCTTACACGGGTTAGTACATTAAAGTCGATGCCGTGTCCCAGACAGGTCTTACACTAACTTTCATATATCGAGGTCGATGCCATGTCCCACACAGGTCTTACACTAGCTTTCATCTATCGGTGTCGATGCCATGTCCTAAACAGGTCTTACACTGACACTCAACAAGTTGACGCCATGTCCTAGACAGGTCTTACACTAGCTTGTATATCCCGTGGCCGATGCATGCCCCAGACATGTCGTACACTAGCTCTCGTCTCAATATCGATGCATGTCCCAGACATGTCTTCCACTGGCTCACATACCACCCAATGTCATGGTACGAATATCCAAGTCTATTCCAAATGTTCAACCGGAGGTCTTTACTACATTAATTTCTTTACATGCATTCTCATAATCACAATCAAACAATTTATGCAGTGTCAATTCAATCATACATCATAGCAAAATAGTTGCATTATTAACATACAACTTACCTCGGATTACAAAATGTAGGTGACTAGAAGATTTATTCTACTTGCTTGGCTTTCCCCCGATCCAAGTCTGGTTTTCGTGTTTCTTGATCTAAAATAATAAAATTCACTCATTTAATCTCTAAATAAATTTAAGCAACCATAAGTTCACATTTTTGGCAAAATGACCATTTTGCCCTTAAACTTTTACCAAATGACCATTTTACCCCTAGACTTGAAAATCAATTTTTATCTAATTTATTCACGTCTTAAGCCTAGACAAACCCTTTTTAGTCTTATAGTGACCCAAAATTCCCATTATTACACAACATTCCTCTCTATTTTTGCAAACTTTACAAAATGGTCCTATTAGGGTTTTCATGAGAAGTTCTTTCACAAGAGTTGTTTACTACGCAACTAAGATTTATTTTATTCCATAAAAACTTAGCAAACATCATAAATCCTTTCATGGAAAATCCCTAGACTATCTATCATTTTGCAAAATGGTCCCCCTATTAGCTAGCTCATGGCATAAGGGTTCCAAAAGTACCAAAATTATCAAAAATGGGCATCTAAATCACTTACTTGAGAGAGTGATGAATGGAAAAAAGTTCAAGCTTCCAAAACCCTCCTGAAAATTTCGATGGAGGAGAAAGGAAAAATGAAAAAGATGAAGGCTAGCCTCTTAGGGTATTATTTTATCATACATTAGGTCATCAATTTACCTAACCATTTGACCCATTGATTTTCTTATCCCTATGGCTGGCCATGCCTCTTTAAGGGGGTCTAATTGCACTTTAAAGGCCTCCAATTATGGCTCTCAATCTATTTAACACCTTTGGCTAGCAAATCGTAACTTGTCCCCTTTATGCAATTTAATCCCTTTTCGTAATTAGGTTCACAAACGCTAAAATTAATTCATCAAATTTTTCATGCACTAATATAATCATGCTATAACACCAAAATAATAATAAAATGATTTCTCTAACTTCAAATTTGTGGTCTCGAAACCACTGTTCTGACTAGGTCCAAAATCGGGGTATTACAGGATAGCTTTCAAAACACCCTTAGGGATGTCTCCCTATGGATTGATTTTTGGGAAAGCCTGTCACTTGTAACACCTCCTACCCATATCTATTGCCGAAATAGGGCACGAGGCATTACCGGAGTTTACTGAACATTTTCAGATAATTCCGAATCATTTATTATTCATATATTTGAAAATAATCATAACTTCCTTCAATTGGGCCCTCGAAGCCCAAAACATACATTAAACATTCAATTCACATTCATGTCACATAAATATACAATTCAAACATTCAATAATTCAATTCAAGCTGCACGAACTTACTTCGTTGCTTGTTCGTGTTTATAATTTCATTAACCAAAAAACTTTTCTTTTCCACATTCAAGTCTCATATTAGAGCTGCCCGGATCTTTATAAATAAATTTGATCATAATTTTTATTTATTTCATATTCTGATACGTTCAATTAATGCTCTAGGCAAGATTACCACTTTACCCCTGAATTTTTGATTAATGACGATTTCATCCTTAGGCTCAAAAAAATAAAGTTCTTGTAATTTAATCCGTTTTTTTAGCCTAATTATTCTTATATATTGATAACAGCCCATGAATTCTATAAAATTTTCCATAATTTCAATACTTTTTAATTTAATCCCTAAAACATATTTTCACCCGATCTTGATCTAAATTAATAATTTCATTCAATTTTGTAATTTAAATAATAAGATAATCCATTTCATACAATTTGGTCACTTCTTAAATTTTTACAAAATTGCCCATAACGTTTTACTTTTATTCAATTTAGTCCCTGAGCCTAAAACATGCAAATTAGCCATGCTAGCTAAATATTTGTAGCACCCCAAACCCGGCCCAAACGTTATGACCGGATCCGACATGCCACATCGAAGCGTTCAAAACATTTTATATTGTTGATCCAGAAAAACTTACTTAGTGTTTTAAAAGATAATTTCATTATAGGTTAAAGTGAATGAAAGCTGTGCATCAGGTAGGAAACCGGAAAAGAGGTGGTGAGTCCATCGGACTGCTTAAGTACCAAGCTCCCTTCGGATCCAATCCTAGACATGCATACCGCCATTGCCACACCTTAACGTCATGGATATTTCTAGGAAACCGATTTGATTAAGTCATTTTTAGGAAAAGTGATTAATTTTGGAAAATACTTTCATTGCAGAAGCTTTGCTTGTTGTCGTGTTATTTTGAAATCAATTTTTGTTTTTGAAAACGCGCCCTAAAGCTATCCAATTTCAACAGTTAAAATAAGTAATACCTATATTAGTAATACATATTAAAACCATCAAAATAATTAAGCGGCCTTATTACATTTAAAAACCCAAAACTTCAAACGTAAATAAAAGGATGTCCAGTTCACCAGAAGAAAATCAAACTTTCAGAACGAGTGGCCACTCTGAATTCCCCCACAGCTCCAAGCCCACTATGGTTGGGGATTTCCTGCGTGGATGAAAATAAAAGGGGTGAGTTTGGGGAAACTCAGTGTGTAAGGAAAACCCATTCAAAGCCCAAGTCAGCTCAAGCCTATTAGGCCTAAGCCCATTCAGGTAACAGTGATACTGGGCCAGAGCCCTTTTCAGATTACAATAAACTGGGCCTTAGCCCCTTATTCAGATAACAGTATGGCCCATAGGCCCATTTCAAAATACATGCAACATCAGTAAACATATGCAAGCCCATTTGGGGAGACTACTCAACCCACCAACCACTACACTCCACCCGTACCAGCCATACACTCCATGTGGGGAATAGCTCAACCCACCCAACCCAACACTCCACAGTTGCAGCCTTGCTGCTCAGTTAACAGTACATTGAGGCAAAACCTTCAGTACGTGGACAAGCCACTTTCAGTACTTCCTCCGTCAATATCCCAGTCCCATGCATCAGATAATAACAACATGGCATGCAGTAAATAACAACAGTCAAACATGCATTTAGGTCAATTTAACCCTATGGGTATTTCGGTAATTTATCTCCTAGGGGTAAAACTGTAAATTTTTTACTTTTAAAGGTATTTCAGTAATTTATCTACTTTAGGGTTTTTCATGCATATTCCTACCTTTCACGTACTAACAGAATCACTACCGAGGGTTCTTACCGAATTGGGCCCGTTGGCCCATCATTCCAATTTTGGCCCATTAAGCCCAAAAATATCGAGGGCACAGAAATCATGCACTTTGCAGTCCAAATTTTGCAGCTTACCAAAAACATTAATCGATTTACCTCACGAGCATTCGCACACTCGCAAATCTACAAAATACCGATTTTCGGCATTTCAACTTTTCGACTTTTGCCAATCCAGATTAAGAAAGAAGGTGTTAGTTACACACCTGTTTGCGACGATATGCTGACGAGATCCACACACGAACTGCCTACAATTGGATTACTAACACATTAATCTAACTATTCAAATACGAACTACGTATTAACCCCTTACAATTTTCGGCCAACCACACCTACAGATCATAGTAAGCTTATAAGAAAACAATAAGCAACTCATTAACAAATTTTTGTTAATGTTTACCACATAATCATAATTTCACTGCAAGCTGTCTTCCTGAGCAACAGTCACTAAATTATTTATAACTGGAGCTACGAAACTCCAAATCAAGTACCGTTAATTTTCCCTGAAAATAGACTCATATATCTTCTATCCATAAAATTTTAAGAATTTTTGGTATGACCAATCAATACCAGATTTTTCTTAAAGTTTCCCATGTTTCACTATTTGACTAATCTGACCACTCTTCATTACGAATCAAATTTCTCATTGTACAGAATTCAAAATAGTTCCCATTTATTCCATTTGAAACTAGACTCATTAATCTTTAATTACATAATTTATGTAGCTTCTAACTCATCTGCCACAATTTATGGTGATTTTCCAAAGTCACATTACTGCTGCTGTCCCAAGCAGATTTATTACCAAATCACTCTTTCACACCTAACTTGCATGCTTGTTATTTAAACATGTATATCACCAATCAATCATCACATATCTATGATTTTACTTAAGTATAACCTCCATTTCATCATTTTAAAGCACAACATGTTAGCCGATTTTTCCCCTTAGCATCTAAGGCACATGCATGCTCATTTGTTTGGCTCAACTTCACATATCTTCCATTTTTCATCAAAAGAACATGAAACAACAACCATTTCCTTCATTTTAATTCATGACTAAATGCTCACAACACAACTAAAAACCAAAATATGCTTCAAGAGTTAAGGTAGAATCAAGAAGAACTCATGAACATCAAGATAGAAGCAAACTACCATGAACTTACCTTCAATTTTCTTCCCCAAGTGACCGAGCATTCAAGAGCTTTCTCCTCTCCTTTCTCTTCTCTAACTTTAGGCTATGATGAACAAAGATGGACAAAACTTTGTTCTTTTCACCCCTTTTTTATTTTAATAAAATTTCATATTTCATCCATTTAATTCTTTAATACAAAAGATATGAAATTCCAATCATGGAACATTTACCTAACCCATTATCATGGAACATTTACCTAACCCATTATCATGAAACATTTACCTAACCCATTATCATGGAACATTTACCTAACCCATTATCAATTTGTATCAATTTGTACCATAAATTATGGATATCAAGTGCACATTTTGTCTACAACAACATGATGGCTGGCCACTTCATGTAAAATGGGAGGTTTGTCATGCAAATCCTCCTATTTTGCACTCCTATTTATTTGGCCACTTCAATTTAGCCTATAGCATTTTCAAACATTTTCACATAGGTCCTATTTCATAATTTCACTCACAAATGACAAAATTAAAGCATGAAATTTTGCCAACATTCACAGAATTCCCGAAAATTGGGGCGTTACAATATTCATATATATATTTTACTCCTCCTCCTCTCCATTCCATATCCTTGATGTATATATCAAGCTCATAAGTAACATTGTCTATAATTTCACTATTGACTTATATGTATATTCAAAGCTATCCATCCGTGTCATAGTCACTAAATTATTTTTATCTTAAGATACAGAACTCCAAATTAAGATCCACTAATTTTCCCTGAAACTAGACTTATAAATATTTTTACCTTTAAATTTTCAGAATTTTTGGTTTAGCCAATAAGTACAATTTATTCTTTAAAGTTACCCCTATTTTGTTGTCTAATAGTTCCGACCCTTCTTCACTAAGAATTAATTATTTCATCTTACGAGATCCAGATGATGTCTCTGCTTATTTCTCTTGAAAATAGACTCATTAAACATTTTAAAAATATAAATTTAAGCCCTTAATTATTTTTCTCCAATTTTTTATGATTTTCCAAAGTCAGAACAGGGGAACCCGAAATCACTCTGACCTTGTCTAACTAAATTTATTATATCTCACAATTCACAATTCTATTACTTACACCGTTTCTTCTATAAGAAAATATACTCAATAAGCTTTAATTCCATTTTTTTCATCCCATAATTCGATTTCCGCAATTTATGGTGATTTTTCAAAATTATCCTATTGTTGCTGTCCAAAACTGTTTTAGTGCAAGATGTTTATTTGTCATATTTATAACACCCTTATTTTCTTTCTCTACACTATTTCTCATTACTTTATCTTATTTTCTCTTCACTAACATATCAAGAACATAAGACCATATATATAAGAAAACTCTACATTAACATCAATTCTATGCTTTTCAATAATATTAATCTTAAAAATATATTAAAATCTTGATGTTCTTACCTTGTCCTATTGATTTCAATCTTTAACTTAATTTTCTCTCTCCTCCAGCTTCTATTTCTTGAATCTAACTTAATATTCTAGCTCCCCATAGTCTCCTTGTAATCTTTCTCTCTTGATAGCTATGGAAATTCTTTTGATTTCTAGGTAAAAATGATGAATTTTTGGTGAAAAGACCAAATTGTAAATAAAGCAAAACTTTCTTTCTCTCTCTTCTTCTCACGTTGGTTTGCTTGAGAAAGATGATGAAAATTCTTCATCTTTCCTTCCTTTTATACTTAATAAATAATAATAAAATAATAAAATATCTTATTAAAATATTAATAAAATAATATTTATCTAATTAATAATTATAAAATATCATCAACATCATCATTACTTTCTAGATTTCTCTCTCTTCCAATTGACCATTTTGCCTTTTGTGATCTTTTAAAATTTCATCATTGAATCATCACATAATTTGGTAAAATTATGATTTAGTCCCTCATAATTCTTTTCCTATTCAATTTAGTCCTAATTCATCCATTTTCCTTAGTTTCTAGATCATTCCACCCTTGAAATATTTTCACTATTAGTCCTTTAACTTTTTTATATTTACACTTTAACCCCTCAAATTTTGAGTATTTACTCTTGTGTAACAAAACTTTTCTCACTTTTACAATTTAGTCCTTTCTTGAATTAATATATCATAATATACTTCCCAATGTTGACATAACTCAGAATTTTCCCTTTTTGTCACTTTATTTCCTTATTTTACTATATCAAGGATAATATCTTCCTGTAAAAATTTTAGGGATATTACATCACTTGCCTTTGGAGTTAGAACATAAAGCTTACTGGGCTATCAAAAAGCTTCATTTAGATCTTAAGCTTGCTGGAGAGAAGCGAATGCTTTAGATCAATTTTAGATGTTTTCATATGAAAATGTCAAGCTATGTAAAGAGAAATTAAAAAGATGGCATGACAAACACATCCAAATCCGTGAGTTTGAAGCAGGTCAACAAGTCTTGTTGTTCAATTTAGGGTTAAAGTTCTTTCCCGGTAAGTTAAAATCTCATTGGTTCTGTCCATTCACCATTTCTCAAGTCTTTCCATACAAGGTCGTTGAACTACATAACGATGAGGAAGGTAAGTTCAAAGTCAATGGTCAATGCCTTAAACATTATTGGGATGATAAAGTTGAGCGGAATAAAATCTCACTCACTTTATTGGATCCCTAATTTTTCACTTTAATTTCGAATAACCAACTTAGACACTATTTTCTTGACTATTATATTCAAAGAAATTCTGTTTAGAAAATTGGATTTTAAGTGGGATTACTTGTGGCCCATTCAATCTTTCCTGGGAATATTTTTTAAATAATTTTCTGAGAAAATATTTTTTAAGTGTTTTAATAAAAATTTTATTTTTGCTGAATAGAGGGTCAATTTTGACCTAACTTTAATTTTTTTGTTATTTAATTTTCACATGCAGGTATGTTACTTAATTGTTTTTAAATAACGGTTGTGTTCTTGTAAATATTTTTAATAGCCAATAATAATAACAATATATAGGTATACATATATTAGTTGTTATTAAAGTTTCATTAGGATTAGGACTAATTTTATTTATTTTTATTTTCCCTAAGTAGTTTAAATTTTGCATGTAGATCCTTAATTGCAAAACCCTAAATCATATCAACTTTTGCTCCCCCAACCAAACCTTCCATCCACCGTCGAATATATCTCAAACCTCCATTATCGCACAATACACTCTTTCCATCTCCCCAAGCCATTGGTCACCTTAGCAAACCCCTTGCACCACCGCACCATTGCACCTTTCCCTCAACCTGAAGTTTTCACACCTCCATCATACCTCAAAAGCAACAATCCCTAATGCCTAAGACCACCAACCGATGCACCTTCACCTTCTTTAAGAACCACTACCCTTAACTTCAGCCATTCACCCTTAGAACCCTCAAACCCGCAACCCTCCATCACTGAACCTCCATAAACCCTCAAGCTGTCGTAACAGCCTATTTACCCTACCACCATCGAACATACACAACCAAAAACGAAAGAACCATTACCATCCCTTAGACCCTACAACCGCTGCTCCTAACCCGAACCTACTAGCACATACCGTCGGCCAGAAATTCAAATTGCGGTCCGCTACCGAAATAGCGGCCATTATATAGCGGTAGCGGCGCCGTCCGAAACCGCAATTGCTGAAAATAGCGGTGTGAAGCGGATTCACTCCGATAGCGGTGGATCACGGCCGCAATTTGACGGGTAACGGCCAATTGCGGCAATAACGGGCCGCTATTCCCGTTATTTTCCGTTAACAGCAAACTAAAAAAAATCATCTCCTCTAACAAAAATCAACAGAAACACTGAAACAACAGCAAGAAGGAATCAAAGTCCAAAGATTCAAAACTCAACAGCAATAGAAAATATAAAATCCTATTTCTCATACCCATGGATCGTGAATACTGAATACCTCAACAAAACAAGCAGCAAAAGCAGTACAAAGAAAAGTTTCAGCGAAAGAAAAACTTAGGATTTGCCATTAGGAACTGAAGATGAGAAATGGGTAGCAGTAGCACTTAGCAGTAGCAGAGATCTAGGCGAACAAAAAAAGGGGAAAAAAGTTGGTTGAGTAACAGTGAAAGAGGAAAAGAAAATGAAAAGCCGTCGGGGTTGAGTGGGTTTGCCATCAGGGTGTGCCGGCGTGGATTAGGAGGCGGCAGTGGCGAAAAATTTGTGTGAAAACTGAAAACAGCAAAGGCTGGCCGCTGCCCGCTGGTGAAAAAAGGTTGAATTTGGTGAAAACACTATTCCTATTTTGTTTGTCTAGGGCCCTAGCAATTTGAGAAGTTGGGGATTTCTAATAACAAGGTTTGAAACAGAATAGAGGGAACCGTTTCATTTCCTTTATATGTTATTAGATTTATAATTTTAGTTTATATGTTATTTTTAATTAATATTGTAATTATGATTTATAATGATAATTATTTATTATTTATTATTATTTTAAATTTTCATAATTTTTATTACTTAGGGTTTGTTTAGAGTTACACACAAAATTATATTAATAAAAGTTCATAAGTGTTAGAAAATACTCTAAAAATTATTATTTTTATAATTATAATTATAATTACTATGTTTTACAATAAGTTGTGCGACTTTTAAAAAAAATTCACGACCGCGATACCCGCAGTAACCGCAATAGCATCCGTTATGTCCGCGACCGCGATAAACGCGACGCGACCGAAAACGTGACCGCGACCGCAATTTAAATCCCTGCCGTCGGCTACCATATTCAACATCACCATCGAACCCTACTTAAAGTGCGACCCTTATTTCCTTAACCCACCATCCTTTAACTCTTCCCTAAATACCACCATTTGTCGCACCCTAGTTCACCATCTTGTGCTAATATCGGTTGATAACAAAGGTAGTGAAAGCTTACTCAAAATTGTTTTTAAATATTTAATTGCATATTGAATTTATGTTAAAATATTTTCTAACAATATTTGGGATGTTATTACTTGTTGGTCGTGGTTGTGTTAAATCTCAAGTTCTCTTGACGTTACAATATGTCTTAGAAAAGAACATGATCCATATTTCGACTTGAGGAATCACAAAACAAGTTCCATTCCGAAGAAGCAAAGGCGAGATATGAATCCATCTTCAAGAAACAACAAATGCTTCTGGAAAAAGTATTTAATTTGGAAGAGAGCAATCACACTGGCTTTATGGAAAACGTTCAGAAAATAGCTGAAGTATTAAATTGGGAAGTGTTTTATGATGAAAAACCGATCCCGAATGCTGATTTGGTGTGAGAATTTTATGTAAACCTGACCTCAACTTATGCAACAGAGGTTTTCGTCTGAGGAGTTAAGGTACCACTGAACTTAAAATCAATTAACGAATTTTATGATTTACCTCATTACAAATATGACGATTATTCTTTTATATTGATAAATGTTGAAATAGAGATGTTGCAAGAAATTTTACGTGAACTTACAGTTCCCAGGTCTAAATGGACTGTGTCGAAATGCGGGAGTAATACTTGTCATAGAGAAAATTTGAGCCCGTTAGCGAAAGTATGGTTTTATTTCATAAGTTTTAATCTAATGCCTGTCTCATATTGTACAAAAATTTCTGTGGAACAGATGGTTTTGTTATACTCAATTATGAAAACAAAGACTATTAACCTAAGAAAAACCATTCTGAAAGAAATTTGAGGCTATGCTACAAGACATTCTGGTCCAGCTTATTTTCCTTCTATGATAACAATACTATGTTTGAAAGCTCGTATTCGTCCAGCTGTAAAGATGGCAAGGTATAATCAGGGAACGATTACTGATTGGGACCTTGCTAGAGTAGCAAGAGATGCTATCTTTTAAAAGCAGCCTGAATTGATTGATGAAACTGAAAAAGAGAAGATTCCTGCAGAACCAGAACCAGTACAGCCGATTAAAATTCCTAACTTGGCAGAGCATATTGAACCGATTCCTGAACCAGAGATGGTAACTCCAACACTTAGTGTCCCTTCATCTAGCACTACTCCATGGAATGGACAGTCGAATATAATGGACGTGCTGCAGCACATGCATTGGCAGCAACAAGCTTATTGGAGATACATAAAAATATTGGATAACTCGTTCAAAGGTGCATTTAAGAAAATATTTCATAACTTTTCTTTTTTGTGCTTGAATTTCTAGACTTTATATTTGAGCCTTGGACTCCATTGTCGAGGAAGGAACAAGATGACTCAAGCAAGGACAAGAATGATGAAGCAAAAGCTGGGTAGGATACTGACGGGTCTGCAAATAAATTACTTTACTTTTAAGACATTTTAAGTTTTTATTTCTTTATAGGTTATTTTTACTTTTATTTTTATTTCTCACATAATAAACACTAACTTGGAATTATTAATAAAATTGAACAAAATGTGCTTTATTTTTTAAAATTCTTAAAAAATAAGGTGTGATAATGAGTATGTACATGTCTAGTATTGGATTTACTTAAGAAAGGCTTGATATTTAAGCAATCAAATTTGACTCACCTCCCTTTCTTGGGATCCTACTTAGTGTATAATATCTATGCACTTTCTTATTTTCGCTCCATCTATCTTTCGCTTTTTTACAATGAGAATATTGTTTCACCTAAGTGGTGAGGGAGGGGGGAGGAGTTAAAATTTCTTATTTTTGCAGGATCACTAAAATTGCAAAAAAAAATTGAGATTTTTAACGAAAATTAAATTTTTCATCAAGTTATGATTAAGTAAATTTTTACTCAAAGATTTAAATTTTTGTCTAATTATATTAGCCTTTGTAAATATAAAATTTCATTATTTCAATTATTTTTTATGTTATCTTAATTTTGACAAAAGTGCTAATCTTATTAAATGTGTATAAATCAACCATGAAATTTTATTCCCTTATTAAAATTAGGTATGCACGAAGTTTTAAGCCTTTAGAATTGATTCAATAATTTTCTTGAGGCAAAATCGTAAGAGCCATAGCATTTTAAAAATGATTTAGGAAAATTTTGTTTGAATCATTTGAGCCTTTTCAGCCTACCCTATTATAATTTATCCTTTGAAACCCATTTCTAAGCCGAATGACCTATTATTTTTAATCTTACATTAAGACAAACCATCCCTTATTTGAAAAATTACTCATCTTGAATTTTCTCACCAAACTTTAAACTTAGCTTATTTTAGGATATTTTCTGTCTTTTAGGAGAGTTCAAAAGGAGTATTGGGAACTTAAAATTCAAAGGGAGATTTTATGCTAAAAAAAATCAATTGTTATGAAAAAAATGAGAATATGGCTCCAAAATTGAAAAACAAAGAATTGGATAGTCAAAAGGGATGATTGTGTAGTTTCGAAGGCCTGAGGTAACCTGAATTTAAGGATTTTTAGCCTAAAATGTCTATCTCTCTTCCATACCTTAAAACTTAACCCTATTACAACCTCTTAAAAGACCAATTGGTTTGAATTGATATGTCTACTGCATTAATGGAGAGAAATTGTTGAATTCAACATATGAAGGTATTATTTAGAACTAGGGATTGCTACTTAGCTAAATTAGGGAAATAAATTGATTAGAAAAGATTGAATACACATTAATTGAGAGAAGGCATTTAGTTAATATTTTTTTTAACATGTTAATAATTGAAAATACTTGAAAGGTATATATATACTTAAGTTGCATAGTAGTAAAATTTCTATTTCTAGAAATAATTTCACTAAATGTATAACCATGGGAAAAATTGATATTCCGAAAGGATTCTATCAAAAATAATTTCTTGAAGTTTTTTCTTGTAAGTTAAGCATTACTCGGGACAAGCAATGAATTAAGTTTGGGGGCATGGAAACTCAAAATTTTATAGACTTTTTTCAGCACTTTTTGACTAATTTTCTTTTGCCAATTTCGAGCTCTTTTTAGCATATTTTGTAATTTTATTACAAAATATCTAAATTGGAAAAATTAGAAACAAATTTCATATTTTTAATTATTTTTTATGCTAAACTTACAAAATTTTGCCAATTTTCAAGTTTTCTACAACAAAAGAAAAACTAATCTTGGAGGCACCTTGAGAAGATCAAATTGCTGAAGCATCTTCCAAAAGCATTTGTCACTCAAGGATAGATGATTATTTAATAGTCATGGGAACCCAAAAAGATTATTTTTGGACCCTTACAATTAAATTAACCCAGCTCTCAATTGGGATGATTAAATTGGACAACTTGATGCAAAGAAAGATGCCCAGAATATTTAATTTGAAGAGGACTAATCCACAAAAAGGGAAAGCAGCCCAAACTGTCCCAAATTACTACCAAAATCAGCTATTTTAAGTTGATTTCAATAATTAAAAAACAACCCCTAAACTTCTCTTCATAATCATTCCAATCCCTCCACTTTTCAAGCCTTCCAAATTTAAGCACCTAGTTAATTCTAGTAAAGCAATCAACCCCTCCCTCCTCAATTCATGGCCTGCCACTTGAGGGAGAAAACCAAGACTCTCCTATGCTATTTTTTTTTCATCTCATTCTAGTATAAATAAGACCTTTTTCCTTTCAAAATCATCTCATTCATTATTCATTCTCTTTTCATTTCCTCTCCACTTGCGTTCTCTTTTCTTCCTTTTTCATTCATTATTTCTTCCTATTGAAAAAGAGCTTTGCATAGTCGTGAGAGCAGCCATATTTCAGCTATATTGAGGGTACTTTGGCTTAGTTGTGACGGCAAGACAAAAGAACCAATGAAGGAGCAAGTAGTTTATGCCTCGGGAACGTCCAGAATTGGTTAGAGTTTCTTCTGCCCTTTTTATCTTTGTTTTTGTTCAATTCATAAACAAGTTTTCAAATAAGTATTTGCTTTTCAATATAATCATGATTGCTTAAATTCGTTGTTGTTAGAATGATCTGATTTCCATAGTTTGCATTATTCATTCAAGTAAAATCACGAGTAAATTTCTTATGCATGTTTAATGTGAAGAAATGTATGAATTAATTAATTAATCTGAATAAGATTTTAATTAATTGAAAAAATACTTGTATGGTATAATGTTTAATCATGTATATATTAAATTTGTAATAATACTAAAACTACTATTACCTTAAATAACCTTGTAACATGTTTTGCTTATGAAATTTTAATTCTATTAAATATAGAAATATGTGAGACAGGTTTAATAATTGATTAAGTTAAATATTTTACTAAATTTGATTAGGGTTAATAAATAATCAATTTAGCCACGAAATCTCCGTAGCATCTTTTAACAGTATGAATAATTCTATACTAGGAAGGATGATTGTTTTAACACAAGCATGCCATTGTTATAAACTCTTAATACTTGCATAATTTCCTGTGTTCATTTAAATTTCATACTAAGATAATTTTTAGCTTATTAAATTAGTTAGTTAACTCAATTTTATTTAATTGCACTACACTTTCAACCTATATTATTTTTCCATCACCAATTTGTTTAAGTTCTAATTTTTTTTCACAAAGAAGTGCTTAACAGTCCCTGTGGAGACGATACTCAATATTTATCACTTTGTTACTTGTCACGATTGTGTACACTTGCACAATTTTTTCGTTCCAGTGTCACATAGAACCAACTTTGTCAATAAGCTGACAAGGTTACAAATAAGCATTCATAGTTACAAAATACCATTTTCTAAAATATAGGCTAATGATTTTCAACTGGTGGCAGCTAATAGAAGTCTTAACACCCTAATAATTTCATGTTATACCAAGATAAGAGAAGGCTCACAATAGGCCGCTAATTTGGCTAATTCCCTACTACTATAATGTCCAACCTAAGAACCTAAAAATTAGAAGAAAACAAATAGGTAAGTTCATAAGAACTTAGTGAGTTCCTAGGAAGTATAATTCCACAATAAGGACCATCAGACATTAAGAGATCAAGACTTAAACTGACAAAATAGTACACCATATCTGGAAGATACAATTCTCTCTCCATCCTAAGTATCCACTGAAAAATACTCCTGCAATTAGACGCAACCTATTAGCGAACACTATCTATTGAGCAAAACTACTCTGCGTGTATGCCACTTTCACAGATTACCCTTTTATAACAGTTAAACATATTGTTTACACTTTATGCAACGTAAACTCTTTGTTTTACACAAATGCACCATTTTTTTCCCATATACTCCCTTTCTTATGTTAGCTTCTAATTCTAGTTCTAAAGAACCATTTTTCCTATATCTTCATACCACTCATCAAGCTATTTACTAGTCATAACCTCCATACCCCCTTCATCCCTCATTTTATTTTGAACACATAAGTGTTCCCCTGCAAGACCAAGTTTTCACCAGCCACAGTTTACACGAGAATGACATACCGGAGGCAAAATATAATATCCTTCTTTTTCATATACGTAACAACCCTTCGATACCTCTTTACACCATTTTGGATACGAAAATTATGCACCAAAGAATGAGTATTTATACCATGAACATGCATGACTTCTATTTTGTTTCATTATCTTTACCCTTACATGTATTGACTCCTTAAACACGAGAATTAGAACCAAATGTTAAAGCCACTTACCTGGTTGTACAGTGAGGAAGGTTTAACAAAATAACATAAATAATAGACTCAAGATACGAAGGAACTCACCAGAAATCTTCACTTAGAGCTTTTTCTAGTTTACGGGTTCTTTCCATTTGGCACTGGTCTTGATGACCAACACCTTCTCTTTTACTTTACAGACTAAGTTTGGACTAACCAACTTCTTCTCACTAAGCTTTAATTAGCAAACTGGTGATCAACACTTCCTCTCACAAAATGCCTCAAAAGGTGACATGCCTAAACTGGTGTGATAATTGTTATTGTATGCAAACTCCGCCAAAGCCAGGTACTTATCCCAGTTCATCCAAAGTCAATCACAAAAATTCTAAACATATCTTCCAATACTTAGATCACCCTTTTTGATTGGCCACTAGTTTGATGATGAAAGGCAGTGTTAAACCAAAGCTTGGTTCCAAGAGACATCTGCAACTGCTTCTAGAACCTTGATGTGAATCTGGGGTCACGATCAGATACAATTGATAAGGGAGTACCATGGAGGTGAACTATCTCCGAAATGTACAACTTCGCCAGCTTTTCCAATGAGTAGTATGTACGCACTACTACAAAGTGTGTTGACTTTGTTAACCTTTCAACGATTACCCATATAGAATTCTTCTTTGATGTACTAAGAGGAAACCTCGAAATAAAATCCATCTTGATCCTATCCCACTTCCATTCTGGAATCTCAAGTGAACACAACTTTCTAGAGGGAACCTGATGTTCAGCTTTAACTCTCTGATAGGTTAAACACTTCATTATAAATTATGATATCTCCCATTTCATCCCTAGCCACTAAAATAAGCTCTACAAATCTCAATACCTCTTTACACTCCCTCGGTAAAGTGAAAAAGGTCATTGATGTACCTCTTTCATGATTTCTTACCTCAAAATTTCAACATCAAGAACATATAACCTTCCCATAAAACGTAGCTTTCCCTTATTTCTCATGTTGAAATTCCTTGCGTTGCCAAACTTTATACTTTCTTTTATCTTATTGATGCATGATAATCGTGACAAGTTTTCAATATTTATAATGAATCATTCTTGAAAATAACTATTATCACGATGAAGGCAAGTGTACCTATCAAACAGTAGTATAGCTTTAGCAAGACCGAATTGTCGAACCTAAAGGAACTAAAAGTACTAGTAACGACTGTCTTTTTATTATCTAGCCTAAGAATAATGGGGTTTTTTTTAACTAACTAATTAACTAAACTAAGAATTCACAGAAAATAGAATTGGGGAATTACTTTTGGAAAAATGATTAAATTAAGACAATACCTAAGCAAAAATCCACCTAGACTTCACTTGTTATTTGACTCTGAATCGAACGATTTATTCATTTGACTTGATCCGTAGAAATCCTAAGTTCTATTATTATCCCCCTCGAGACTAACAACGTCTAACCCTAGGTTGAATAATTGAAATCTCTTTCTAATTAACTCCCTAGGGTTGCATTAACTCGATCTATGGATCCCCTTATTAGGTTTCACCCTAATCCGGCAAAATCTTGTCGTCCTATCTCTAGGCACGCAACCAACTCCGCTTAATTATGACAAATGTACTCTTAGACAGGCTCTATTCCTCCTCTGTATAAGATCTTAACTTGAATCAATATTCTGGAATATCAAAACAAGAATTAAGAACACATAATTAAGAACAAGTCAAATAATTATCATACAATTCAGATAATAATAACAAGATCTGTCTTATGTTTCATTCCCCTTAGGTATTTAAGGGTTTTAGTTCATAACTAAAAAGGTAAACATCTCAGAAGAATAATGAATACAAAACATAAAGAAAAACCCAAAACTCCTGAAGGGAAATTGAGGGGAGATCTTCAGTCTTGATGATGAATTCGGCTTTTGAGATGGATCAATCGGCTTTCCTTGAATAGTTCCCTGCTTCCTCCTCCGTGTGTATCCTTTTCCTCCTCATCTAGGGTGTATTTATAGGCTTTAGAATGCCTAAGAACCTTTAAAATTGGCCTTTTCTGAATTGGATTAAACTTGGGCTCGGCAGGAACACGCCCGTGTGCGATTGCTTAAGGCCATGGTCAAGCCTGTTAAATAGGCACGGGCGTGTGGTCCACCCGTGTGAGTCGTGCTTCGATTCTACCAAATTGACATGGCCGTGTGGTCTGCTCGTGTGAGGAGGTCCAGGCCGTGTTGATTTCGTACGTTGGCCCATTTTCTCCGTTTTTGGCCTGTTTCCCGTTCTTTTCACTTTCTTGTACTCACGTAAGTATAAAACATGAAATTAAGGCTTAGGAGCATCGAATTCACAAATTTTAAGAAAAAATCATCCATAAAATATGCTAAGCATGAGATAAAAATATGTATGAATTACGGTTTATCAAATACCCCTACACTTAAGCATTTGCTTGTCCTCCAGCAAAGCCCTCAACTCATAATCAAAATAAATTCTTCTCAACTTATAATTTCTATGGATAATATCTCAAAATAATCCATAGGTAATCATACATTGAAAATTCAACTGAAAGAACATTAAAGTTTCAAACATTCCAAGTTGAGCATTTTATCATGAAAACATAGGTGTCTCCCATCATTTAAGTAATTACCTTTGATTCAAAATATCACAGAGTTTCACATCCTCATTAAAGATTCACTCA
Organism: Gossypium hirsutum; assembly: GCF_007990345.1. Lineage (NCBI taxonomy): Eukaryota > Viridiplantae > Streptophyta > Magnoliopsida > Malvales > Malvaceae > Gossypium > Gossypium hirsutum. The sequence goes on along the minus strand of NC_053430.1, from coordinate 22,206,349 downwards.
AATCACTCCAGGTGTTTAAGGACAATAAATGAAGCACTCAATAGTCAATAATGAAGAGTCATTAGGCTTGTATGAAAATCAAATCTCAACCACTATAATTTGAGATGAAACGTTAATCAAAACGTCTTTAGTGGGTTGTAACGTGGCTTTGGTTAAAAGGTGTGGTCACAAGCTGAAAGAAAGGGTTAGAGTCGAGATTGAATTGAAAAATTGCCTAACTAGAAAAATGACTAGTCATCAATTGTGTACAACAGAGCTTTTTCTCAGAATATGGAATTTAACTTCTCTAGCTCAAAAGATCACTACTACTAATATGTATACATTTGTTTTTTTAAGAACAAGCCAAATTACAAAAAAGAATAAAACATAGCTAAGCAATTATTCCAACTCAAATCTCAACAAAAATAGGGATCAAATTAATTTAGGGGATTTCAACAATGATGAGTTATGGGTTAATATCGAGGGTAAATCAATGAATGGGTTGTTAGGCTCAAGGGGGTTCACTAAGGGTTAATTGTAAAGGTAGGCTTTTATGGAGTGAGTGGGTTAAACCTAAGTGCCTTTATCATTTTGACATATCAAATCAAATGGTGTGGTCTTCACATGCATAATCAAGCAAGTTCTAGAATAGCAATTCAATACTGACGCACTCATAATGAAAATGAGCATGAAAGAAATAATAGATGCTCTAAAGGCTCAAGATCTCACAAAAATTATGGCTTTTTGATGTTTAAACTGGTGAGTTCCAACTCAAGATAATACCTAAACTTGGGAAACAACCTAAAAGTTTTTAATTCTTCAAAAATCAACTTATCATGCTTGATTCCCTAATGTCTTAAAGTTTAAACCCTCAATGCATAAATTCCTATGTTTTAATTCAAGATATATCAATAAAAGTCATAAATCAATCAAAATTTATCCTAAACAAGATATGAGAGCTTTTCAAGAGAACAAGACAATCATTCAGGGATTTTTCTGATAGTGAAATGAATACCCCCCACACTTAAGATGTACATTGCCCTCAATGTACAAAGATAGAGAATATAAATATAATAAAAGGAAAGAAGTGAAACTTCCTGAGTGATGAATGAATTTCCTTGAACTGGAGATTTGGAGAATAATCGGCGTCAGGGTGGAGGAAGATACTCTGGCGGTGGTAGAGGTTCATTATTCCATAATTCCTGCGCCAAAAGAATATTATATCTGAAGTCGATTATGGTCGTGGTCGAGCAGGACATGGCAGTCGTGGAGAACCTTCTCCAGTGAAGTTTCGAATCCCTGAGTAATAGTGAGCTTTGGAGCTCTTTATAATTGTGATAGAATCAGGAACTCTTTTAGGAAATATATAAGGAAGAGTAAGTACTCAATATGAAGTAGCCGAAATTAAAAATTGTAAAAAAAACTCAAGATAAAATAGTATTAAAAGGAAATAAAAAATAATTTCAAAATATAGAAATAAAAATAAAATAAAATAAATAATAAGTGTTTATAGAAAAATTGTGGCACACAGCGTGGGGCATACCCGTGTGCTTTAAGCTCAACCCGTGCATTTTGTAATTTTCGAAATTAGGCGCATTGGTGTACACGACCATGTTGCACGGCCGTGTCAATTTCCGTTCGCTTCTCCTACGCCTGTGTATGCAGGCGCACGCCCGTTTTAAATTGACAATTTTACCCACGGTTTCAAAACACCCACGGCCATGTCGCACGGTCGCGACTACTTATTGCATCCCGTGTTTGGGAAGAAATTTTTGCCCTATTTTCACACGGCCGTATCGCACGGCTGTGGTTCATCCCGTAGTATGTGCACGGCCTATGGCACACCCGTGTGCCTGATCATGTAGTTCTGAAAAGCTAGTTTTCAATGATTTGGTTAGTATGTTAGATTTTAGAAACTAAAATTTAAAGAAAGTAATATTGTTAGTGCTCGGGTTGCCTCCCAAAAATCGCTTATTTATAGTCTAAGCTCGACTTACCTTTCCATTGAACGGTCATGGTGGTTCGAGGAGTTTATACTCCTCATTTCTGCTGTGAATCTCATCAAAATAAGGTTTTAGGTGGGTATTGTTTACCTTAAAAGTGCCGAACTTGGGATGATTTACCTCTACTGTACCAAATTGGAAAATGCTAAGTACCATAAGAGGGATTTCTTCAATCGGTTTGGTAGTGATAATGTGAGGATCCGCGGCATCTAATAAAACTTTATCTCCAACCTTAAGTTGATTTGGAAAGGTATTGAGCTTATTCTAGCGTAGTTTTGGTTTATCATGTCTTCTCGGTTTATGTGTCCACCATTCATCTAGCTCCTCGATTTGTAGCCTTCGTTCTTCACGAATAAGTCCTTTACTATTGCTTGAAAATGACTCATGTACTTTCTTTAAACTCATTTCCTGCAAAATAGGTTGCACCATATTGTTAATTGTAGTAGAATGCTTTAGACAATCACCTTCAATTTTCGATGTGTTGCCGGAATTGCGAGCTTGAAGGGTGATTGTTTCGTCTCCCACACAAAGTGTGAGCTCACCTGTGCCAACATCAATAATCGTTCTAGCAGTTGCTAGAAAGGGCCTTCCTAAAACCAAAGGGGTGTTGCTATCCTCCTTTATGTCTAGAACAACGAAGTCAACGGGAAATATAAATTTATCGATTTTAACTAGCACATCTTCAATAATACCCCTAGGAAATCTTATAGTTTTATCTGCTAATTGAATGCTCATCCTAGTCTGTTTGGGTTTCCCAAGACCTAGTTGTTTAAACATTTTGTAAAGCATGACATTAATACTAGCCCTTAAATCAGCTAATGCATTATTAACATCTAAACTACCAATTAAGAAAGGAATTGTAAAACTCCCTGGATCTTTCAATTTGTTGGGTAGTTTATTCTGTAGAATAGCTGAGCAAACTGCGTTTAGCTTAACGTGTGAAGCCTCGTCCAATTTCCACTTATTTGCTAAAAGCTCCTTTAAAAATTTCATTGCATTTGGCATCTGCGATAGAGCTTCAATAAACGGTAAGTTAATATGTAACTTTTTTAAGAGTTTAAAGAATTTACCGAATTGTTCATCTGAATGGTCTTTCCTTGTCACATTAGGGTATGGCACACGAGGTTTGTATTTTGTACTTACCGGTTTCTGCTCATTATGGTCTACCTCATCTTTACCTTTGCTTATCTCAGTTTCTTGCCTTGGTTCTGGTTCAGGTGTGACTAACCCTTCCTCATCTTGACTAGTAATCGCGTTGAGTTGCTCCCTTGGGTTAGATTCTGTTTTGCTTGGCAAGCTACCTTGTGGTTGTTCAGAAATCAATTTGGCAAGCTAACCAATTTGAGTTTCGAGCCCTTGGATCGATGCTTGTTGATTTTTGAGTGCAGTCTCAGTATTCTAAAAAGGAGTTTCTGATACCGAGATGAATTTGGTTAGCATCTCCTCAAGGTTTGGCTTATTTTCTTGCTGGTAAGGTGGTTGTTGGAAGCCCGGAGGATGCTGTGGCCTTTGATTTCTTTGACCGCCCCACGAGAAATTTGGGTGATTCCTCCAACCTGCATTGTAAGTATTGCTATAAGGATTGTTTTGAGATCGAGGATTATTACCCATATAATTTAACTGTTCGTTCTCCATGTTTTGGCCATAAGGTGGGTATTTTGAATTGCTCGATCCACCTCCATTTATTTCGCACTGCATTACTGGGTGAACCTGTGAAGAACTAAGAAAACTATCAATTTTCTTATTCAAGTGTTCTACCTGATTAGAGAGCATGGTGACCGAATCGATGTTATAAATGTCGGCTGTTTTTGTTGGCTTTGTCCTCATGACTTGCCACGGATAGTTATTCAGTGACATCTCAATAAATTCGTAAGCAGCCTCAGCTGTCTTATTATTGATAGTTCCTCCAACGGCTGAGTCGAAGGATTCAGGCCATTATGGAACGTTTGAACCTTTAGCCAAAATGGTAACGCATGATGAAGGCATCTTCTCAAAAGGTCCTTGTATCTCTCACATGCATCGTAGAGTGTTTCTAAATCCATCTGTACAAAAGAAGATATATCATTACGTAATTTGGCTATTTTAGCCGGTGGAAAATATTTTAATAAAAAATTTTCGATCATTTGTTCCCAAGTTGTGATTGACCCTCGTGGTAACGAGTTCAACCATTGTTTCGCCTTATTCCTTAACGAAAAGGGAAAAAATCAAAGACGTATGGCATCATCAGAAACGCCATTGATTTTAAATTTATCGCAAAATTTTAGGAAATTTTCCTAGTGAGCGTTCGGATCCTCGTCCTGCAAACCATCAAACTGAACAAACTGTTGTATCATTTGAATTTTGTTAGGTTTCAGTTCAAAATTATTTGCAGCAATAGCATGTCTAACTATACTTGACTTAGTTCCTGTTAAATTAGGTTTAGCATAATCATATATAGTGCGCGGAGCAGGATTTTGATTAACAGCAATTGTAGGAGGTAGCGGATTTTCTTTGTTGTCAGCCATCTCCTTGGTTGGGGTTTGAATATCGTCCTCTTGCTCGTTCTTTTTGTATCTTAAGCTTCGCCTTATTTCTCTTAGGTTTCTACGAACTGTGCGATCGATCTCACTGTCAAAAAGTAATTGTCCTGACGGGTTTCTTCTAGTCATAAACTATAAAAAAAACCTATCAGAAGAAAATAATGAAGAATTAGAAAATAAAATAAAATTTTAAATTGCAATAAAAGTAAAATGGCTAAAGTAATAAAAATCGAGTGTTCCTAATATCTTAGTTCCCCGGTAACGGCGCCAAAACTTGATGCGTGATAATCGTGACAGGTTTTAAATATTTATAATGAATCGTTCTTGGAACTAACTATTATCACGATAAAGGCAAGTGTACCTATCGAACAGTAGTATAGCTTTAGCAAGACCGGATTGTCGAACCCAAACGAACTAAAAGTACCAGTAATGACTATCTTTTTATCTAGCCTAAGAATAATGGGGTTTCTTTTAACTAACTAATTAACAAAACTAAGAATTCACAGAAAATAGAATTGGGGAATTACTTTTGGAAAAACGATTGAATTAAGACAATACCTAAGGAAAAATCCACCTAGAATTCACTTGTTATTTGACTCTGAATCCGACGATTTATTCATTTGACTTGATCCGTTGAAATCCTAAGTTATATTATTATCCCTCTCGAGACTAACAACGTCTAACCCTAGGTTGAATAATTGAAATCTCTTTCTAATTAACTCCCTAAGGTTGCATTAACTCGATCTATGGATCCCCTTATTAGGTTTCACCCTAATCTGGTAAAATCTTGTCACCCTATCTCTAGGCGCGCAACCAACTCCGCTTAATTATGACAAATGTACTCTTAGACAGGTCTATTCCTCCTCTATATAAGAGCTTAACTTGAATTAATATCCTGGAATATCAAAACAAGAATTAAGAACACATAATTAAGAACAAGTCAAATAATTATCATACAATTCAGATAATAATAACAAGATCTGTCTTATGGTTCATTCCCCTTAGGTATTTAGGGGTTTTAGTTCATAACTAAAAGGGTAAACATCTCAGAAGAATAATGAATACAAAACATAAAGAAAAACCCAAACTCCTGAATGGAAATTGAGGGGAGATCTTTAGTCTTAATGATGAATCCGACTTCTGAGATGGATCAATCGGCTTTCCCTGAGCAGTTCCCTGCTTCCTCCTCCGTGTGTGTCCTTTTCCTCCTCATCTAGGGTGTATTTATAGGCTTTAGAATGCCTAAAAACCTTCAAAATTGGCCTTTTCTAAATTGGACTAAACTTAGGCTCGTCAAGTACATTCCCGTGTGCGATTGCTTAAGGCTGCGATCAAGCCTGTCAAATAGGCACGGGCGTGTGGTCCACCCGTGTGAGTCATACTTCTATTCTGCCAAATTGACACGGCTATGTGGTCTACCCGTATGAGGGGGTCCAGGTCGTGTTGATTTCGTACATTGGCCTCTTTTCTCCATTTTTGGCTCGTTTCTCATTCTTTTCACTCTCCTATGCTCACCTAAGTATAAAACATTAAATTAAGCATTAGGAGCATCGAATTCACCAATTTTAAGGAAAAATCATCCATAAAATGTGCTAAGCATGGGATAAAAATATGTATGAATTACGGTTTATCAAATACCCCTACACTTAAGCATTTGGTTGTCCTCCAGCAAAGCCCTCAACTCATAATCAAAATAAATTCTTCTCAACTTATAATTTCTATGGATAATATCTCAAAATAACCCATAGGTAATCATACATTGAAAATTCAACTGAAAGAACATTAAAGTTTCAAACATTCCAAGTTGAGCATTTTATCATGAAAACATAGGTGTCTCCCATCATTTAAGTAATTACCTTTGATTCAAAATATCACAGAGTTTCACATCCTCATTAAAGATTCACTCAAATCACTCCAGGTGTTTAAGGACAATAAATAAAGCACTCAATAGTCAATAATGAAGAGTCATTAGGCTTGTACGAAAATCAAATCTCAACCACTATAATTTGAGATGAAACGTCAATCAAAACGTCTTTAGTGGGTTGTAACGTGGCTTTGGTTAAAAGGTGTGGTCACAAGCTGAAAGAAAGGGTTAGAGTCGAGATTGAATTGAAAAATTGCCTAACTAGAAAAATGACTAGTCATCAATTGTGTACAACAGAGCTTTTTCTCAGAATATGGAATTTAACTTCTCTAGCTCAAAAGATCACTACTACTAATATGTATACATTTGTTTTTTTAAGAACAAGCCAAATTACAAAAAAGAATAAAACATAGCTAAGCAATTATTCCAACTCAAATCTCAACAAAAATAGGGATCAAATTAATTTAGGGGATTTCAACAATGATGAGTTATGGGTTAATATCGAGGGTAAATCAATGAATGGGTTGTTAGGCTCAAGGGGGTTCACTAAGGGTTAATTGTAAAGGTAGGCTTTTATGGAGTGAGTGGGTTAAACCTAAGTGCCTTTATCATTTTGACATATCAAATCAAATGGTGTGGTCTTCACATGCATAATCAAGCAAGTTCTAGAATAGCAATTCAATACTGACGCACTCATAATGAAAATGAGCATGAAAGAAATAATAGATGCTCTAAAGGCTCAAGATCTCACAAAAATTATGGCTTTTTGATGTTTAAACTGGTGAGTTCCAACTCAAGATAATACCTAAACTTGGGGAAACAACCTAAAAGTTTTTAATTCTTCAAAAATCAACTTATCATGCTTGATTCCCTAATATCTTAAAGTTTAAACCCTCAATGCATAAATGCCTATGTTTTAATTCAAGATATATCAATAAAAGTCATAAATCAATCAAAATTTATCCTAAACAAGATATGAGAGCTTTTCAAGAGAACAAGACAATCATTCAGGGATTTTTCTGATAGTGAAATGAATACCCCCCACACTTAAGATGTACATTGCCCTCCATGTACAAAGATAGAGAATATAAATATAATAAAGGGAAAGAAGTGAAACTTCCTGAGTGATGAATGAATTCCCTTGAACTGGAGATTGGGAGAATAATCTGCGTGAGGGTGGAGGAGGATACTCTGGCGGTGGTAGAGGTTCATTATTCCATAAGTCCTACGCCAAAAGAATATTATATCTGAAGTCGATTATGGTCGTGGTTGAGCAGGACATGGCAGTTGTGGAGAACCTTCTCCAGTGAAGTTTCGAATCCCTGAGTAATAGTGAGCTTTGGAGCTCTTTATAATTGTGATAGAATCAGGAACTCTTTTAGGAAATATATAAGGAAGAGTAAGTACTCAATATGAATTAGCCGAAATTAAAAATTGTAAAAAAAATAAGAAAAAAATTGTATTAAAAGGAAATAAAAAATAATTTCAAAATATAGGAATAAAAATAAAATAAAATAAGTCTTTATAGAAAAATTGGGGCACACAGCATGGGGCATACCCGTGTGCTTTAAGCTTAGCCCGTGCGTTTTGTAATTTTCGAAATTAGGCGCATTGGTGTACACGACCATGTTGCAGAGCCGTGTCGATTTCCGTTCGCTTCTCCTACGCCTGTGTATACAGGCGCACGCCTGTCTTAAATTGACAATTTTACTAACGGTTTCAAAACACCCACGGCCATATCGCACGGCCGCGACTACTTATCGCATCCCGTGTTGGGGAAGAAATTTTTGCCCTATTTTCACACGACCGTATCGCACGGTTGTGGTTCATCCCGTAGTATGTGCACGGCCTACGGCATGCCCGTGTGCCTGATCGTGTAGTTCTGAAAAGCCTGTTTTCAATGATTTGGTTAGTATGTTAGATTTTAAAAACTAAAATTTAAAGAAAGTAATATTGTTAGTGCTCGGGTTGCCTCCCAAAAATCGCTTATTTATAGTCTAAGCTCGACTTACCTTTACATTGAATGGTCATGGTGGTTCGAGGAGTTTATACTCCTCATTTCTGCTGTGAATCTCATCAAAATAAGGTTTTAGGTGGGTATTGTTTACCTTAAAAGTGCCGAACTTGGGATGATTTACCTCGACTGTACTAAATTGGAAAATGCTAAGTGCCATAAGAGGGATTTCTTCATTCGATTTGGTAGTAAGAATGTGAGGATCTGCGGCATCTAATAAAACTTTATCTCCAACCTCAAGTTGATTTGGAAAGGTATTAAGCTTATTCTGGCGTAGTTTTGGTTTATCATGTCTTCTCGGTTTATGTGTCCGCCATTCATCTAGCTCCTCGATTTGTAGCCCTCGATTTGTAGCCCTCATTCTTCACGAATAAGTCATTTACTATTGCTTGAAATTGACTCATGTACTTTCTTTAAACTCATTTCCTGCAAAATAGGTTGCACCATATTGTTAATTGTAGTAGAATGCTTTAGACAATCACCTTCAATTTTCGATGTGTTGCCGGAATTGCGAGCTTGAAGGGTGATTGTTTCGTCTCCCACACAAAGTGTGAGCTCACCTGTGCCAACATCAATAATCGTTCTAGCAGTTGCTAAAAAGGGCCTTCCTAAAATCAAAAGGGTGTTGCTATCCTCCTTTATGTCTAGAACAACGAAGTCAACGGGAAATATAAATTTATCGATTTAACTAGCACATCTTCAATAATACCCCTAGGAAATCTTATAGTTTATCTGCTAATTGAATGCTCATCCTAGTCTATTTGGGTTTCCCAAGACCTAGTTGTTTAAACATTTTGTAAAGCATGACATTAATACTAGCCCTTAAATCAGCTAATGCATTATTAACATCTAAACTACCAATTAAGAAAGGAATTGTAAAACTCCCTAGATCTTTCAATTTGTTGGGTAGTTTATTCTGTAGAATAGCTGAGCAAACTACGTTTAGCTTAACATGTGAAGCCTCGTCCAAGCTCCTTTAAAAATTTCATTGCATTTGGCATCTGCGATAGAGCTTCAATAAACGGTAAGTTAATATGTAACTTTTTTAAGAGTTTAAAGAATTTACCGAATTGTTCATCTGAATGGTCTTTCCTTGTCACATTAGGGTATGGCACACGAGGTTTGTATTCTGTACTTACCGGTTTCTGCTCATTATGGTCTACCTCACCTTTACCTCTGCTTATCTCAGTTTCTTGCCTTGGTTCTAGTTCAGGTGTGACTAACCCTTCCTCATCTTGACTAGTAATCGCGTTGAGTTGCTCCCTTGGGTTAGATTCTGTTTTGCTTGGCAAGCTACCTTGTGGTTGTTCAGAAATCAATTTGGCAAGCTAACCAATTTGAGTTTCGAGCCCTTGGATCGATGCTTGTTGATTTTTGAGTGCAGTCTCAGTATTCTAAAAAGGAGTTTCTGATACCGAGATGAATTTGGTTAGCATCTCCTCAAGGTTTGGCTTATTTTCTTGCTGGTAAGGTGGTTGTTGGAAGCCCGGAGGATGCTGTGGCCTTTGATTTCTTTGACCGCCCCACGAGAAATTTGGGTGATTCCTCCAACCTGCATTGTAAGTATTGCTATAAGGATTGTTTTGAGATCGAGGATTATTACCCATATAATTTAACTGTTCGTTCTCCATGTTTTGGCCATAAGGTGGGTATTTTGAATTGCTCGATCCACCTCCATTTATTTCGCACTGCATTACTGGGTGAACCTGTGAAGAACTAAGAAAACTATCAATTTTCTTATTCAAGTGTTCTACCTGATTAGAGAGCATGGTGACCGAATCGATGTTATAAATGTCGGCTGTTTTTGTTGGCTTTGTCCTCATGACTTGCCACGGATAGTTATTCAGTGACATCTCAATAAATTCGTAAGCAGCCTCAGCTGTCTTATTATTGATAGTTCCTCCAACGGCTGAGTCGAAGGATTCAGGCCATTATGGAACGTTTGAACCTTTAGCCAAAATGGTAACGCATGATGAAGGCATCTTCTCAAAAGGTCCTTGTATCTCTCACATGCATCGTAGAGTGTTTCTAAATCCATCTGTACAAAAGAAGATATATCATTACGTAATTTGGCTATTTTAACAGGTGGAAAATATTTTAATAAAAAAATTTCGATCATTTGTTCCCAAGTTGTGATTGACCCTCGTGGTAACAAGTTCAACCATTGTTTCGTCTTATTCCTTAACGAAAAGGGAAAAAATCAAAGACGTATGGCATCATCAGAAACGCCATTGATTTTAAATGTATTGCAAAATTTTAGGAAATTTGCCAAGTGAACGTTGGGATCCTCGTCCTACAAACCATCAAACTGAACAAACTGTTGTATCATTTGAATTTTGTTAGGTTTCAGTTCAAAATTGTTTGCAGCAATAGTAGGTCTAACTATACTTGACTTAGTTCCTGTTAAATTAGGTTTAGCATAATCATATATAGTGCGTGGAGCAGGATTTTGATTAACAACAATTGTAGGAGGTAGCGGATTTTCTTGGTTGTCAGCCATCTCCTTGGTTGGGGTTTGAATATCGTCATCTTGCTCGTTCTCTGTGTATCTTAAGCTTCGCCTTATTTCTCTTAGGTTTCTACGAACTGTGCGATCGATCTCACTGTCAAAAAGTAATTGTCCTGACGGGTTTCTTCTAGTCATAAACTATAAAAAAAACCTATCAGAAGAAAATAATGAAGAATTAGAAAATAAAATAAAATTTTAAATTGCAATAAAAGTAAAATGGCTAAAGTAATAAAAATCGAGTGTTCCTAATATCTTAGTTCCCCGGTAACGGCGCCAAAAACTTGATGCGTGATAATCGTGACAGGTTTTAAATATTTATAATGAATCATTCTTGGAACAAACTATTATCACGATGAAGGCAAGTGTACCTATCGAACAGTAGTATAGCTTTAGCAAGACCGAATTGTCGAACCCAAAGGAACTAAAAGTACTAGTAATGACTATCTTTTTATCTAGCCTAAGAATAATGGGGTTTGTTTTAACTAACTAATTAACTAAACTAAGAATTCACAGAAAATAGAATTGGGGAATTACTTTTGGAAAAACGATTGAATTAAGACAATATCTAAGGAAAAATCCACCTAGAATTCACTTGTTATTTGACTCTGAATCCGACGATTTATTCATTTGACTTGATCCGTAGAAATCCTAAGTTATATTATTATCCCTCTCGAGACTAACAACGTCTAACCCTAGGTTGAATAATTGAAATCTCTTTCTAATTAACTCCCTAGGGTTGCATTAACTCGATCTATGGATCCCCTTATTAGGTTTCACCCTAATCTGGTAAAATCTTGTCACCCTATCTCTAGGCGCGCAACCAACTCCGCTTAATTATGACAAATGTACTCTTAGACAGGTCTATTCCTCCTCTGTATAAGAGCTTAACTTGAATCAATATCCTGGAATATCAAAACAAGAATTAAGAACACATAATTAAGAATAAGTCAAATATTTATCATACAATTCAGATAATAATAACAAGATCTGTCTTAGGTTTCATTCCCCTTAGGTATTTAGGGGTTTTAGTTCATAACTAAAAAGGTAAACATCTCAGAAGAATAATGAATACAAAACATAAAGAAAAACCCAAACTCCTGAATGGAAATTGAGGGGAGATCTTTAGTCTTAATGATGAATCCGACTTCTGAGATGGATCAATCGGCTTTCCTTGAGCAGTTCCCTGCTTCCTCCTCCGTGTGTGTCCTTTTCCTCCTCATCTAGGGTGTATTTATAGGGTTTAGAATGCCTAAAAACCCTCAAAATTGGCCTTTTCTGGATTGGACTAAACTTGGGCTCGGCAAGAACATGCCCGTGTGCGATTGCTTAAGGCCGTGGTCAAGCCTGTTAAATAGGCACGGGCGTGTGGTCCACCCGTGTGAGTCATGCTTCTATTCTGCCAAATTGACACGGCTATGTGGTCTACCCGTATGAGGAGGTCCAAGCCGTGTTGATTTCGTGCATTGGCCTATTTTCTCCATTTTTGGCCCGTTTCTCATTCTTTTCACTCTCCTATGCTCACCTAAGTATAAAACATGAAATTAAGGCATTAGGAGCATCGAATTCACCAATTTTAAGGAAAAATCATCCATAAAATGTGCTAAGCATGGGATAAAAATATGTATGAATTACGGTTTATCACTTATTATACTGTGCATCCTTGAGTTAGGACTCCAATATTTAGGAAAAAAAATAGGTCTTGCTTGCCCTTAACTTGGCGAGAAGTGACCCATCATTCGCCAGACATACTCTTGCTCTCAAGAAAGCCAGAGTTGCAACAATCTCTCTACTTAACACATCAGCCACCAAATTTTCTTTTCCTAGATAGTACTCAATGGTCAAGTCATAATCCTTTAACAACTCTATCTATAATCGTTGGCGTAGGTTCAACTCTTTTTAAGTGAATAGATACTTTAAGCTTTTGTGGTTTGAAAATATACGACACTTTTCCCAACACCATGGTGGCCAGTTCCAAGCCATGAGTTGGGTAATTCTTCTCATAAGGCTTGAATTGGCATGAAACATAAGTAACCACATTTCCTCTCTGCATGAGCACACACCCCAACCCATTCAAAGATGCATATATGAACATTATGTATTTTGTTCTTGATTCTGGTTGAATCAACATTAAGGCTTCAGTCAATCTCTTATTTAGTTCATCGAAACTGTGTTAACACTCTTTAGACCAGTAAAACTTCTCATCTTTTCTCAATAACCGCATCAATGGTGTCGCAATCATGAAAGACCACTTCATGAACCTTCTATAGTACCCCGCCAAACCAATGATATTGCACACTTCTATAATATTTTTTAGCGGATTGCATTCTAGTACAACCCGAATCTTCTCAGGATCTACCTTAATCCTATTCGCAAAGATAACATGGCCCAAGAAGTGAACTTCCTTTAGCCAAAAGTCACATTTGTTGAACTTGGCGTACAATTTGTTTTCTCAAAGAACATTCAAAACTATTCACAAATGTTCATTATGATTTGCCTCACTCTTTAAATAAACCAGAATGTCATCAATGAATACGATCACACAACGATCGAGGTAGGGCTAGAATACTCTGTTCATCAAATCCATAAACACTGATATCACTAGGAATTCATAATGCCCATAGTGAGTATGAAATGCAGTATTAGGAATATCATCCCCTTTAATCTAGATTTGATAATACCCGGATCATAGATCAATATTTGAGAACACTCTAGCTCCACTTAATTGATCAAACAAGTCTTTAATCTTAGGCAGCAGATACATATTCTTAATGGTCACCTTGTTCAACTATCTATAATCAATACACAATTGGAAGGTCTCATCTTTCTTCTTAACAAACAATATTGGCGCACTTCAAGGTGAAACACTTGGTTCGATAAACCCTTTATCTAATAATTCTTACAGCTAAGTTTTCAACTCCTTCAATTTGACTAGCGCCATTCTATACAACGCACTTGATATAAGAACAGTCCCCAACGTTACATTAATAGAGAACTATGCATCTTTATTTGGTAGTATCCCCGGTAATTCATCTAGAAAAAATCTAGAAACTCATTCACAACTGGTACTTGCCCGGAGTCTTCCTTCACCATCTTAGAGTCTAAGATATATGCCAAATAAACATCTCTACCTTTTGCAATCATTTTTTAAGCTGTAACGACTGAGACTAAAATGTTTTTGACATCACACTTCACCCTTGAAACGAACACCTTATTGCCATTGACAGATAGTAACCATACACATCTAGACTTGCACTCAACTGCTGCTCTATGTCTTGTCAGACAATTCAATCCCAGTATGGCATCAAACTCATGGAAACTCAATAGCATTAAGTTCGCCAAAAATACATGTTAGCTAAAACTCAAAGAACAATCCTTTACCACCCTGTTTACCATAGTACTCTGAACAAGTGGATTGGTAATTATCATGCTAGCCTTAGTGGGGACAACTCTAAGACTCTTCCCAACCACAAACTTACTACAGATATAAGAATGAGTAGACCCAAGGTCTATCAGTACATGTATGTTGGTGAACTTAGTAAAAGATTAAAATACATATGACATGCCATTAGGGTCAAATATGAAAACGATCAAGGATTTACATTTTTATTTGAGATCTAACATTTGTTGTGGATTCTCAATTTATAAACAAAGGCTTGTGAGCCAATTCATCGATAAAAGCTTGTGTGAGCAGCCCTGATCACTATCAGCTTGTGTGAGCAATATAGTTTTGTGTATCCGATTTCTGTTTACTAAAGTCCTATTGGGTGAGAACATGGTAGTGTGATGAAAATGAAAACGATGTATATGATTTGAACATGAAATGAATTACTTATGTATGCAAATTGAATATAAAATGGATAGTATTTGATATATGATGAAAATGTTGAATATGTATATGAATTGAGTTATATGTCCTTGTTATGCTAATGGACTAACCTATTGGTTGTAATGCTGAATTACATATGAAAGTATAAGGATGCCATGTTATATATCAATGTGTTTAACAACTTAATTTGTTGTAATGTCAAGGTGAGTTGAGTAATTTTCATATGAACTTACTAAACATTCGAAATGCTTACCCCATTGTTTTCCCTTTTCCTTGTAGATTGCCAACTTGCGGAACGTGTCGATCGAATCTACAAGAAGTTCACATTATCCTGTTATCAATTTGGTAGTATTTCAAACATGTTAAAGTTTGGTTATGTGGCATGTACATAAGTGTTTGATATGTTAACTGAAAATGATAGTTTTAGTTTGAATCCTTTATAATGCTTGAGTTTTAATAAGGTTAATGCCTATTGAGTATAAATGTTTTGGTAACACTTCGAGCTATGTTTGTGGCACTATATATGGCAAAATTAAGTATGAATTACATGGTTAGAATGATGATATTTAATGGTTAACATACATGGTTGATTAGGTTGAATTGGTATAAGTTGAATTGATATGTTTGATGCCAAATTGTGGAAATATTAGAATGGATGGTTGGAATTGGTTAAATGCTATTCTTTGGCATGTATTTGGTATGTTTTTGTGTAGGAAAATGTTGTGCAAAATGCACCAAATGGTAAGTTTGAAAGGTTGACATGAAAGAGGTACCGAATGGCCTAATTTGTATAAAAATAGAGTCCTTGTCACAATGACCACATTTTCTCATCGCAATGCAGGTCGACAGTATGTGACGTTGTGAAAAACTGTTTTGGTGACGTCATGATGTAGAGGAGGTGACGTCGCGACATCGGCCTTGAATTTTTGAAACTTTACAATTTGGTCCTATTTCATACTCAGATAGACAAAAAAGCTTTCATAAGCTTGATTGAGACTCGGAAAGGATTGTATATCATGATATGAATGTGTTAGTGGTATGTTTGAATGTTTAAATGATTTATTTGTTGTACAATTGACGATAGTTGCTCTAACAACAGATATGACATCCTGTAGCTCTCGAACCCGATGATCGAGTTGAGACGAGGTATTATATTTCTTTTACTCATATAATGAATGTGACAAAATAGTAATATATGTAATCTTTGATTTGGATTAGGTTAGGACAATCCAAATTCCCAAAATACTGTCCAAAGGCTGGTTTTACACCACACATGTTCATGTTAATGAAAGGTGTGTGTATATATATACACTTAAATATTGCTTCTTCTTTTATATATATATATATATAATAGAATTTTAAACTTACACATTTATACAACACTTATTTAAACTATCATATAAACATAGCTTATCGATCGATCTCACAACTTTGAGAATATGGTAAACTCTTTACCAATAAGACAAATATTGGGGTTCTAAATATCACTTTCACATTAAGCATTTTTTTAAAAATAGTTTAAATTCACTACCTTAGAGTGAAAAAAAATATAAACAATATAATATAATTTGCAATAATAAAAAAATTCTATTATAATAAGAAATCAAGATATTATTGATTTAGGGGAAGTTAAAAATAAATATAATTTATTTTCTTGTTATTGAAATAAATATTGTTTTACGACATAATAAAAAGTAAAAATAAAATAAGTGTAATTAAAGAATTGTCATGTTGCGACTACAAAATGGACTGGCTATTAAATAATCGGGACCAATTTGAAAGATACTTGACATTAATAAAAGTAAAATTAGGGGTATGTCAATTTCAAAAAAAAAAAGAAAAATTAATTATTTAGGAAAATTGTTTTTTGGATGTGATAAAAACGTGTTTTGAGAAAACTATGTTTTTTTTAAACGTATTTTTCAAAAAAGTATTTTTCTTAAATGCATTTTTGTCCATTTACTAAAAATAATCAAAACTTCAATCTATATCTTTAATTTTTTTTCTTGAAATCCACCTGTACCCTTATTTTTTCCAAAATTGTATCCAATAAATCAATCTTTGTCTTGACTCCAGTTGTCTGCGTGAAGAATGTGACTATTTGATAATTTTGCAACTAAATTATATAATTAGTTATTTAATTATTAATTTATTTTTATTTTAGTTATTAAATTATTAAAAATTTTAATTTCGTCACTAATATTTTTTATTAATTTTGTTTTAGTCATTTTTCGTTAAATAAAAAATTATGGCATGATCTTTTTTTAAATTGATATTGTACAGCCCAATTAACAGAGCCCAAACACCAAACCCGAGGCCCAAATTCGGAGCCCAAATCCAAAAAAAAAAAGGGAAACCTAATCCCCCTAACCCTAGCCTAGCGCCGCACGTCCTTGCTCCTGGCCTCCTCACCTGCTCCGCCGTTCACCTGCTTTCTGCCATTGCCTACACGCCACCACCAACTCCTCTGGCACCTGCAATCAAAAGAAAAAGAACAGAGCAGAGCAAGGCAGCAAGCAACAGTAGCCACATTTTCTTAATATTGTAATCGGCTATAAAGCCTAAAGGAGATCAGTTTGTAAAGGGAGGGATTTTTCATTTTTTTTTTGTTTCGGTATAAAGAAACCGATTGCAAACCATTGTAGAGAGGACTTCTTCAATTCTTGGAAAGATAGTTGATATACAAATGCTACAATCCTAACAGAGGGAATATTTTTTAAACACCACTAACATCAGAGAATATCAAGAAATCGAAGAGCAAAAAACTGAAAAGAAGGTTGACCCATTTTTCTTTCTTTCGATTCTGTTTCTTTCATTTTCATATAATAAAAGAGTAAAAGGAATTCGATCGGAGCCTCCGACGGTCGTGGATCCCTCACCATCGTCGGAATCGGACCTAGAAGGAAGCCGAAAGCCTCCTCCCTTCGGTGTATCTACGTCTCGGTGGTATGGCCTTTAAAAGGTGTCTGAAGCCCGACTGAAAAATCCCTTTTGAGCGACGATGGCCACCGGTCACGGTGGTGGAGCGATGACGGCAAGGATGGGCTTCTTTTGAAACCCTAGCAGAGCTCAAATAAACAAAAAGGGGGGGTGTTCTGAAATTTCGGACGAAAATGAAGCAAAAAATGAATTTTTTATTTAAATAATGAAGTGAAACGGTGCCGTTTTGCACCTGGAGCACCAATGTCCAAACGGTGTCGTTCGATCGACTATACCCGCGTGTCGACCCGACCCGACCCGGAGGATCCGCGTTTTTTTTAGTTTTTGGACTATTTGCGCGCGCAGTCCCCTGATTTGGCAGCGTGTTATAATTTGATCCCTTTTTCGTTATTTTCTCTTTTTTAAATTTAGCCCCTGCAATTTCATTTTGTTCCGACTTGGCCCATTTCAACGCTGTGTTTTGGGCCTGTGGTTTATTTGCAGTTTTGGCCTTTCCCTTTTCAGCACGCGTTGCAATTTGGTCCTTTTTTGTTTTTTTATTTTGATTTCGCCCAGTACTTCCGTTTTTATTCTGATTTAATCCATATTTTAGCAATTTTATTATTATTATTACTATTATTATTGTTATTATTATTATTATAATTGTTTTTATGCATATACGTATTTTTTTAACTTATCTAATATATAAACACTCATTTTTATATACATATCTATCTATATATATATAATTAAAACATATATATTATATATATTATTATTTCATATCTATTTTTTTATTTATTTTTTTGAAATACGTATATTATATATTATCTTATTTTATTTTTATAATCCACATCTGTATATTTTTTATCTACATACATACCTTCTTATGTTTTGTAATATTTATGCCTTTCTTAATATATATATGTACATATTTTAACCTTTGTAAATACATATATATATTTATATATACATACATTTTAATTTTTTGCCTATATATATCTTTATATTTAATCGTATTTACTATTTATTTGTTTCATTTTCATTTTCATTTTTATTTTGAATGAATGTTTTAATTTCATTTGTTTTTATGCTTTGTTATTTTTATGTTGTAGATTTGGCCCTTTTATATCGTTGTTATTGCTCGTATTTTTTTATACTTTTTATACTTTCATATTCATTATGGTTTTACCATGCATAAAAAAATGTAATTTGCTTTCGTATTTTTTGTTACGGTTTTCGTGTTTTTTATTATACTCGATTTAACAAAATTGGTTTTGAATAAATAATATTTCGTGTTTAGATTCGAGAAGGCCGTACCCTAACTTACTGGGTTTCGATTTTCACGATAAATCTAAATGTACGAATCTTTTTGAACTCAAATTTTAAATGATCTCGGGGTTTAAAAAAAATCGCGTCCTAACTTACTGGTCGTGATCTCGTTTAAATCCGAGAGGGCTAAATTTTTTAAATAAACATTTTTCATTCGCGTATCGGGAATTCGAGACATCGTGTTCTAACTTACTGGATATGACTCTCTTTCTCGAATAACGTGAAATATGCTTCTTTTTCAATTTTTTTATAATACAAGGATTGTATTTTTAATTCCTTCAAGTTCTCAATTTTCGACATCAAAACATTAGCTAATCAACTAGGTACCAATTTTGGGCGTATCGAGGGTGCTAATCCTTCCTCGTGCGTAACCGACCCCCGTACCCGTTTTCTAAATTTCGTAGACCAAAACCGTTGTTTTAATAAAAATCAAATTATTTATTAAAAACATCCTTTTTCAAGGTGACCCAATCACACCTCAAAAAAGATTGGTGGCGACTCCCGTTTCTTTTTAAAAAAAAACCCAAGTCGATCCCGTTTTTTTTTCATCCAAAAAATGGTGTCAACAGCTTGGCGACTCCACTGGGGAGGAAACACGAGAGTCAAGCCATGAGTTGATTACTTTTTGTCTTTTTGTCAAAAATCAAAAACTTAGTTTAAATATACGATCCTTTCATTGTATTTTTATTTATCTTTATTATGATCTTCGTCATTGTGATTCATAATTGCTGTGTTTAAGTTCAGATTTATTTTTGCACATTGCATTGCATGACCGTTGGTCACACCCTTTTTAAGTGGGAGTGAGAAGCTACGCCTTCGTGAGGTTTTCACCTCCGCATGGGATAGTGAATCGCTTTCGGGATACATCCGTACCTATGTCTTCGTGAGATTTTCATCTCCGCATGGCCATAGGGAAATGTATTCCCCTGAACTGAACTCAGTCCGTATGAGCCTATAATGGGTGAGGATCGAGGAATCTGCTGGTTCGGGTACCCTTACTTTAGAACCAACCCTCATATAGTAGACTTAGGAACTTAACCTAGGTAGAGCCACTCCAAACCCCTAGTATCTACCCGATTAGGTACTTTTTGTTTTCTGTGCTTGCTTATGTTTTGTACTAACCCTTCTTGTTGTGTTTTGATTATGATTGCATTACATTGCATTTGCATCTTAGGAAAGAGATATGGATTCAAGTTCGATTACTAAATTAGAAAGCTTGTCATGGAATACGAATTCCTTGATAAAGTGGGAAATAATACGACTTCCCGAATATATTCTGAGGAACATAAGAAGGATGATGAAAGAGTTCGTGACCTTTACTTCGTGGCCTAAGGATTCAAGACGATTGTCCAAGAGCCTTTGACATTCCAACTCCCTTAAAGAAGCTGACAAGCCTTATGAAAATGGATAGAGGATGGATCGCGACCAATATCAAGAAAAGGAGCTAGTAGTGGCATCTTCTGGAAATTGGCGATATTATCTCAAATTTGCGGATGAAGAAAAAGATCGATGTTGCCTCTTGGAATATAAGGGCGAGGCCGTACATGAATCTGCTTTATGTAAACGAATTTGCTTTCTAAAAAAGTTTCCTAAATGTAATTGAATTAGAATCAACGTCTCTTAGGCATTCATCTCATGCATCTACATATCATCACTCATCATATGCATTAAAGTTTTAAAAAAGGGGAGCCTAATTAATTTAAAATTATGACAGAATTACCCTGGAAACTAACAAAAATTCGCCAACCGTTTATTACTACGATACCCGTCGCAAGACAAAAGCCATGGATCAAAGGTTCGAAAGATTCAAACAACTCCAAAGGGAGATGCAAGAACAAATGCAAGAGCGGTTAGAGAAGATTCAACAAGATATGAGGAACGAAATGCGGGAGTCCCAGGACGACATGATGGCAAAGTTAACTCAGCTGTTGATAGGGGGAAAGGACAAGGGGAAGAACCCTGTAGTTAATGATGAAGAGGGAAATGATGATGAACCCCTTTACCCTCCAGGTTTTACCCCTCCGCACGCGCATACTCAAGCTGAGTTATACCCACAAAAATCCTCTGTTACAATTAGACCCCAGCAGTTTCAGACGGGTCATTCAATGCCAATGAACTTTCAAATCGGAGTAAGTAAAAATCCTGGAAAGAATCTTACCAATCTCATGGTTCCTGATCTCGATGACGTGGCAGAAGTGGAGAAATCAAAAGTGGATCTGTCAAAGCAATTAGAGGACCGGTGTAAATGGTTAGAGGAAAAATTCAAAGCCTTGGAAGGTGTCGATAGTTATCATGGAATCGACGCTAAAGATCTGAGCTTGGTACCAGACTTAGTACTTCCTCACAAGTTCAAGATGCCTGAATTTGAAAAGTACAATGGAACTAGTTGCCCTGAGGCTCACCTCACCATGTTTTGCCGAAGGATGACCGGATACATCAACAATGATCAACTGCTGATTCACTGTTTCCAAGACAGTTTGATCGGATCAGCGGCTAGATGGTATAATCAATTGAGTCGGGCTAACATCCACTCCTGGAAAGATTTGGCGCAGGCCTTTATAAAGCAGTACAGACATGTGATGGATATAGCACCCGACCGAATTGTATTGCAAAACATGGAAAAGAAACCGAGCGAGAGTTTCAGGTAATACGCACAAAGATGAAGGGAGGTCGCTATTCAAGTTCAGCCGCCACTCCTAGAGAAAGAAATGACGATGCTCTTCATCCACACATTGAAGGCCCCGTTCATCACTCACATGTTGGGAAGTGCTTCGATGAGTTTTTTAGACATAGTCATGAGCGGTGAAATGATTGAAAGTGCCGTGAGAAGTGGAAAGATTGATGCTGGGGAGAATAATAGAAGGTCAGACTTAAAGAAGAAGGAAAATGATGTGAGCAATGTCAACACTTACAACAAATCGATTACACAGCCAAGAAAGGTGACTGCTAGTCAGCAAGGTTCATCTAGACAAGAAATTAGTATGAAACAAGGTACTGAGAACCTCCAGTTCACGCCAATCCCGATGTCGTATAACGAGCTGTATCAAAAGTTATTCGATGCACGCATTGTTTCTCCTTTCTACTCAAAACCTCCACAGCCACCGTACCCCAAATGGCACGATGCGAATGCACATTGCGAATATCATGCGGGAAATACGGGGCATTCCATAGAGAACTGCATAGCCTTCAAGAAACTGGTTGAAAAGCTCATCAACATGGGTGTCGTCAAGTTTGGTGACTCATCTAATGCTGAAAATTCGCCACCCAATCATGATTAACAATGGGGTGAACGCAATATATGAGAAAGTGTTGGGAAGTTTTCACATCAATACCATATATGAAGGCATAATTGAAAAGGGATCTTGTTAGATGTCCGCCCTTATAAACCTGGAGTGTTCCAAGCAATGGGCTTGTAGAAGAAATCCCTGTAGTTTTTAGAGCTTATTTAGAGTAATGTTCAGAACATTTTTGCTGTTTTTAGCCTGAAGCGATAGAAATTCCTTTGTGAAATAGGCTAATGTCTGAACGTTATTATTCTAATAAAATACATCTTTGCGTTCCTTTTTGAGCCAATATTCTTTCATTCTTTTTAATAATTATTTTTGATTATTCCATTCTGTTGGATTTTCTTCCACAACATTCATTCATAATCATATTGTAAATAATCATTCATAAATTTATACATTCTTTTGTATATTCCTCGGTACTTATTATGAGTCCTCAGATATCAATAACATGAATGAAACTGCTGCAAACTCAGATTTTCCACTTGAGTGAGGCATGTGCTTAGATGGATCTCATGACTTTGGAAATGACATAGATAGTAGCTTACCCCCAAACTTATTGAGGATGGTTGAGTAGGAGGATAGACAGATCCTACCTCACAATGAATCACTAGGAATTCTGAGCTTGGAATTGACTTGTCCTCAAAAATGAAGCAAGACCTTGTTCAAAGATGTCTTTGTAGGATCATACCAGGATATGCCGGGTTAAGCACTGATAATGAAATCTGCACAACAACACGATGTCCAAACTCGTATGAATGATACAATTCTTTGCCGGGGCAATACCGTTCTCGTCAATTCAGCATAGCTTTACCCGTTTGAAGTCGAGTTTCTATTCCTTCAAGATGTTGCTGGATTTTATCCCGATGGAAGAAGAAGATCAAAAGTTTCCAGTTGTAGTTTTGCCCTAAAAGGCTCTATAAAGGAAATTCGATATCAGAGAAGATCCTTTGAAGGGGATAACAAGGACTTGCCTAATCCCAAGAGTTTAGATCCGATTCAAAAAACAAGGGAAAAGGAAAAGAAAAAAACAAAATCAAAATCAAAATAAAAAATAAAAGAAAAAGAGAAATCAATCAAAGTCAAAATAAAAATATGAAAAGCAAAGAAAAGAAAAGAAGAGGCCAAGGCGAAAAACCAAAAAGGGCGCTTTGTGACCAAAAGTGGTTTTGAGTTGAAAACCCAAAAAGGGTGACTCAAATTTTGAGCAAAATGGGGCATGGACATCACCATTATCGAAGACTTCTAATGGGCATTGCTTCACTATTGAGATCATTAATTACTTCATCAAATGGATAAAGGCTACAGCATGCGTCAATGTCATCATATGCCAATATAGAATTCCAGAGACGATGGTATGGGAAAATGTATTGAACTGGAATGACAACATGATAGTTGAGGGCTGTAATCGGTTCAAAATCAGACATCACAGTTTGTCACTGTATTGTAAGACAATGAAGTTAAAAAAAAAAGAAAAAGATGAAGAATGAAAATGGAAAATGAAAAGAGTAAAAATGGAGAGGCTAAGGGGAAAACCCGCAAAGGGCGCCTTAGGCCAAAGGGGATCTGAGCTGAAAACCCGAAAAGGGCGGCTCAAATACTGATCAAAATGGGGCATGAGGTGATATAAGCTGCTCAAGTTTTGTTCATATTGAGGCATGTGTTGATCTTGCCATGCCTGAATCAACAGGAAAGGATAGGCGACATCTTGGGGGCATCGACAGAGCATTGTAGATCTCCTAAACACATGTCCAACTCAAAAGGATCTTCAGAAAGTTTGTATAGAGAAGTTCAAGCTGTGATATCTGGGGCACCCAATTCTCATGTTATTTGTTGTTCTTGGAATACTTTTTCTTTCTTTCCAAGATATACATTCCCAATTAATTCTTTTGTTGTCCTTCTTCACTATTTTCGATAATTTGTTCTTTCGAGCTATGCTCAGAACCAACTTTATTCTTATCATTGTTATGACCTTTTTTGCAAGCATTGGAATAATGATTAATGGACTAATAAAACTTTCACAAAGGAAGTTTTGCATATTACTCTGAAAAGTTTCTAAATAATACAGGAACCTGAAACAGGACTATTGTTTAGAACATGCCAAATTTGAAGGTTGGAAATTTGAGAAGGAAGAGTCTAAGTTTGGACTTTCTCTTTGGATTTTGTTGACAAATGCATTGATTGAACAAAATGACAAGATGTCGTGTCAATGAAAAAGCTTAAATAAACAAGCAAGCAATGATCACTAGGCAATAGGAAGAGGTTACCTCGGAGAAGAGAGCCTTCATTTGTGCATGAGTCTTTGAAACGACACCCTGGAAATGGTGTAAGGGGGACCAGAAAGATTAAGATCCTATATCCTTGAATTGTGATAAAAGAGGATTGAGGAAAAACCATATTTCTACCCTTGGATTGTAGTGGGAGAATGATGGTACAAATTTTGTGCCCTAATAGATTAAACTTTAAGGTTTACAGTGGGGGGCAACCAGATTAAGTGTTTCTTTGGATATACCAGACGAGCAAAAAGGCGTTGTAGTACGTCAGTGATAAAACCTTAATAAGTTTTTACGTGATGTTAACCTAAGCATTAAGGAATCATCTTCATGACATTTTGCATTCATTCAAATGTCATTCATACATATCTAGTTAGGAGCATTTGATTCATTCTGATTATGTCATCCTAATCACTAGGCACAATTAGGTTCATAAAATAGAACATACAGGTCATGTTCCCCAAGGGACAGATCAATGAAGTTACAGATCTTGCCTTCCTGCATTGATAGTGAAGCAGGTCGAAGACATAAACCTTGCCTCTTTCGGTTGTGATAGAGCTGGTTGAAGACAAAAGATCTTGCCTTCCTACATTGACAGCGAAGCAGATCGAAGACACAAACCTTGCCTCTTTCGGTTGTGATGGAGCTGGTTGAAGACAAAAGATCTTGCCTTTCTGCATTGACAGCGAAGCAGATCGAAGACACAAACCTTGCCTCTTTCGGTTGTGATAGAGCTGGTTGAAGACAAAAGATCTTGCCTTCCTGCATTGACAGTGAAGCAGGTTGAAGACACAAACCTTGCCTCTCTCGGTTGTAGTGGAGCTGGTTAAAGAAGCAGATCTTGCCTTCCTACATTAACAGCGAAGCAGATCGAAAACAAAGCCTTGCATCCATCGATTGCAGTGGAGCTAGTTAAAGAAGCAGATCTTGCCTTCCTGCATTAACAGCAAAGCAGATCAAAAACAAAGCCTTGCCTCCATCGGTTGCATTGGAGCTGGTTAAAGGTTACAAATTTTGTTTCCCTAAGCCGTAGCGGAGCAGATCAAAGACAGCAAATCTTATCTTCAAGTGTAAGGGAGCGGATTCAAACCACAAGTCCTATATCCCTGACCTGTAGTGGAATAGGTTGGAAATTACAGATCTTGTCCCCCTGAAGTCACAGTGGGGCAAACTAAAGCCAGAAATCTTATCTCCCTGAGATTACAGCGGAGCAAATTGAAGTCGATAATCCAATCTCCCTGAAGTTACAGTGGAGCAGATTAAAATAAAGGATCTTATCTCTCTGAAGTTACAGTAGAGGAGATCACATCAGGTCTTATCTCCCTGAGATTACAGTGGAATAGACCAAAGAATTTCGGATCTTATCTCCCTGAGGTTACAGTGGAGCAGATTGAAGCCAGAGATCTTATCTCCCTGAGATTACAGCGGAGCAGATCGAAGACACTATCCTATCTCCCTGAAGTTACTGTGGAGCGGATTAAAATAAAGGATCTTATCTCTCTGAGGTTACAGCAGAGTAGATCGCATCGAGTCTTATTTCCCTGAAGATGCAGTGGAACAGACTGAAAACAATAAGGCGTGTCTCCCTAAAGTTGTAGCGGAGCGGACAGAAGATAGTGATTCTTATCATGTCTAATCTTATTCCCCTAAAGTTGTAGTAGAATAGATGGAAGCGAAGTCACAAACCTTGTCTCTCTGAAGTTGCAGTAAAGCAGGTTGAAGTCATGAATCTTATCCCCCTGAAGTTGTAGTGGGGCAAGTTGAAGATATGAGTCCGATCTCCCTGAAGTTGCAGTGGAGCGGGTCAAAATGATGGACCTTACCCCCTGAAGTTACAACAGAATGGATTGAAGCCACAAGTCACATCTCTTCTTGAAGTTGCAGTGGAGAGGATCGACGCAACAAGACAAAGTGGATTGAAATGAAGCTACTTGAAGAAGAAAGGCGAATCTTATTTCCTCGGCAAGACTGGGCAAAAATTGGTCTTTCTTAGTCTTTGCTCTGTTATCGTTACACGACAACGAGCAAAGAGGGGCAGCTGTACAGCCCAATTAACAGAGCCCAAACACCAAACCCGAGGCCCAAATTCGGAGCCCAAATCCAAAAAAAAAGGGAAACCTAATCCCCCTAACCCTAGCCTAGCGCCGCACGTCCTTGCTCCTGGCCTCCTCACCTGCTCCGCCGTTTACCTGCTTTCTGCCATTGCCTACACGCCACCACCAACTCCTCTGGCACCTGCAATCAAAAGAAAAAGAACAGAGCAGAGCAAGGCAGCAAGCAACAGTAGCCACATTTTCTTAATATTGTAATCGGCTATAAAGCCTAAAGGAGATCAGTTTGTAAAGGGAGGGATTTTTCATTTTTTTTTTGTTTCGGTATAAAGAAACCGATTGCAAACCATTGTAGAGAGGACTTCTTCAATTCTTGGAAAGATAGTTGATATACAAATGCTACAATCCTAACAGAGGGAATATTTTTTAAACACCACTAACATCAGAGAATATCAAGAAATCGAAGAGCAAAAAACTGAAAAGAAGGTTGACCCATTTTTCTTTCTTTCGATTCTGTTTCTTTCATTTTCATATAATAAAAGAGTAAAAGGAATTTGATCGGAGCCTCCGACGGTCGTGGATCCCTCACCATCGTCGGAATCGGACCTAGAAGGAAGCCGAAAGCCTCCTCCCTTCGGTGTATCTACGTCTCGGTGGTATGGCCTTTAAAAGGTGTCTGAAGCCCGACTGAAAAATCCCCTTTTGAGCGACGATGGCCACCGGTCACGGTGGTGGAGCGATGACGGCAAGGATGGGCTTCTTTTGAAACCCTAGCAGAGCTCAAATAAACAAAAAGGGGGGGTGTTCTGAAATTTCGGACGAAAATGAAGCAAAAAATAAATTTTTTATTTAAATAATGAAGTGAAACGGTGCCGTTTTGCACCTGGAGCACCAATGTCCAAACGGTGTCGTTCGATCGACTATACCCGCGTGTCGACCCGACCCGACCCGGAGGATCCGCGTTTTTTTTAGTTTTTGGACTATTTACGCGCGCAGTCCCCCTGATTTGGCAGCGTGTTATAATTTGATCCCTTTTTCGTTATTTTCTCTTTTTTAAATTTAGCCCCTGCAATTTCATTTTGTTCCGACTTGGCCCATTTCAACGCTGTGTTTTGGGCCTGTGGTTTATTTGCAGTTTTGGCCTTTCCCTTTTCAGCACGCGTTGCAATTTGGTCCTTTTTTGTTTTTTTATTTCGATTTCGCCCAGTACTTCCGTTTTTATTCTGATTTAATCCATATTTTAGCAATTTTATTATTATTATTACTATTATTATTGTTATTATTATTATTATAATTGTTTTTATGCATATACGTATTTTTTTAACTTATCTAATATATAAACACTCATTTTTATATACATATCTATCTATATATATATAATTAAAACATATATATTATATATATTATTATTTCATATCTATTTTTTTATTTATTTTTTGAAATACGTATATTATATATTATCTTATTTTATTTTTATAATCCACATCTGTATATTTTTTATCTACATACATACCTTCTTATGTTTTGTAATATTTATGCCTTTCTTAATATATATATGTACATATTTTAACCTTTGTAAATACATATATATATATTTATATATACATACATTTTAATTTTTTGCCTATATATATCTTTATATTTAATCGTATTTACTATTTATTTGTTTCATTTTCATTTTCATTTTTATTTTGAATGAATGTTTTAATTTCATTTGTTTTTATGCTTTGTTATTTTTATGTTGTAGATTTGGCCCTTTTATATCGTTGTTATTGCTCGTATTTTTTTATACTTTTTATACTTTCATATTCATTATGGTTTTACCATGCATAAAAAAAATGTAATTTGCTTTCGTATTTTTTGTTACGGTTTTCGTGTTTTTTATTATACTCGATTTAACAAAATTGGTTTTGAATAAATAATATTTCGTGTTTAGATTCGAGAAGGCCGTACCCTAACTTACTGGGTTTCGATTTTCACGATAAATCTAAATGTACGAATCTTTTTGAACTCAAATTTTAAATGATCTCGGGGTTTAAAAAAAAATCGCGTCCTAACTTACTGGTCGTGGTCTCGTTTAAATCCGAGAGGGCTAAATTTTTTAAATAAACATTTTTCATTCGCGTATCGGGAATTCGAGACATCGTGTTCTAACTTACTGGATATGACTCTCTTTCTCGAATAACGTGAAATATGCTTCTTTTTCAATTTTTTTATAATACAAGGATTGTATTTTTAATTCCTTCAAGTTCTCAATTTTCGACATCAAAACATTAGCTAATCAACTAGGTACCAATTTTGGGCGTATCGAGGGTGCTAATCCTTCCTCGTGCGTAACCGACCCCCGTACCCGTTTTCTAAATTTCGTAGACCAAAACCGTTGTTTTAATAAAAATCAAATTATTTATTAAAAACATCCTTTTTCAAGGTGACCCAATCACACCTCAAAAAAGATTGGTGGCGACTCCCGTTTCTTTTTAAAAAAAAACCCAAGTCGATCCCCTTTTTTTTTCATCCAAAAAATGGTGTCAACAGATATAATAACATATTTAATCATTAATTATTATAAATTCTATCAATTTAATCTTACTTCTAATGATGCAATAAATTTAACCCTTCGTAATTGTTATTTAGAAATCAAAGACTAAACCCAGATTTTAAACATCATTAAAATAGCAATGGATGGTTTCATTGATTAAAAGCTTCATTTTAAATTAGCATCGTCGAATTTGTTTTCCACCATTAACTTCAAAGCAGTAAATAATTTCAGCTTATATGGAAATACATTTATCATCATTATAGTAGAAACATTGTTCTATATTTTCTTTTCATTTTTATATAATCCAAAGCTAAACTGAGATTTGGAGCAATGTATTCAAGAGTATCTCAACGCTGAACCAATTCATATTCATAGACTGTTAATTTGATAACTATTTCTTTTAGGACAACATAAACATGGTTCCATATTTTCTTTTGCTTTTTATATTTTCTTTCTTTTTCAATTCATAATTACAAGACAACTATTTCAGTTTTATGTTCATAAAATTTTATTTAAATTATTTCTTGTTTGGATAAAATTATGATGAAGATGTGTTTGAGTACTAAATTGATAGAATTTACAAATATAAAGGATTAAATTTATTAAATTATTTAGAATTATGACTAAATTAATATAAATATATAAATGTTAATGACTAAATA
Organism: Gossypium hirsutum; assembly: GCF_007990345.1. NCBI lineage: Eukaryota > Viridiplantae > Streptophyta > Magnoliopsida > Malvales > Malvaceae > Gossypium > Gossypium hirsutum. The sequence goes on along the minus strand of NC_053430.1, from coordinate 22,176,575 downwards.
TGTTGTTATACTAATTTAAAAAAGGTCACATCATCTTTTCCTTTGATAATTTAACAGGGATCTAAAACATTAACAATGAGATTAAAAATTTTTGTAATTTAATAACTAAAATAAAAATACACTAATAATATAATTTACTCTAATTTTGGACATCAAATATGTGGAAGTATTGAGTTGCTTACTCCTACTTGACGTGGTTATAAGGTTTTGTAGTAAAATGTCAAGGGGAGTTTACTTGACGTGGTGATCATTTTGTGTTGCAAAATGTCTAAGGGAGATTACTTGACGTGGTGATGAGTTTTTGTTCTGTAAAATGTCAAGGGGATCAGAATTTAATGCTAGTTAAAACTACTAGCTACAACTCTAGTTGCATTTGAGGAAAAAGTTGATAAAATATTATAATTTACCATTTCTGGTTGGCATATTTTTGATAAATTAATTTCGAATATTGAAGATTAGTAGCAGCTCATTGGACAAGATTTCATGTGCAACACATACAAATAATTATTTTAATGGATTGTATCTTAAAATATCTTTTATTATATATTACTTGTTTAGATTTGATGTTAATTAAAATTTATTATTGAATTTAAATTTTGTGAGTAAATTAAATTAGGTTAATCAATTTATGTCTAAGCTTTTAGGGGAAAAGTTTAAAAAAGTGCGTAGTCTACATTGATATATATGAGTGAGTTAAACATAAATAATACCAGATAATATTATGCAACTGTAGTAGTTATTTTATTCACTTGCAATTGAACAAATAATTATCAGGCAAAAACCAACAAACTTAACGATTTAATAATCAAAATATATTTTCATAAAAAGTAACAACATCATAAAAGAAAATCATGATGTTTTAAAATTCTGTAAACCTCTTTGAATTTGGACCAATTAGAGAAATAAAATGAACTAATTATCATGTGTGGGCAACTCAATAACACCTAAATAGTCAGCTCCGACTTGAATTGTTGTTCTTCAACGCTGGTTTGCTGAAATACATAAGCTCTGCCTTTACCACAAAATGAAATGTTTGAATTTAGAAGATAAAGCGCAGAGATATATATTTACAGTAATAAAAACTACTTTTTTTTAAATAAATTCATTACTGGTTTAAAATTGTTAAAAAATATTTGTTGAATATAATATTATAATATTGCAAACCGGAAAAAAATATTTGGACATTAATTTAAATTAATTAATAGATCAATAATAAATTTTAATTTAATTAAGTGATAATATTAAATAATTATTTTATCTCTAATTAATTATATTAATGTTAGATAAATAATAAATAAATGAGTTAAAACATTTATGGATCACTTCAAATGAAGGGCTTACATTTCACAACAACTCTCTTTTATCCAAGTGACTAGTATTATAAAAGAAATCACCTCTAAACCACTTTATGGAAGTTCAAAAATTTAAAAGTTCTCTTAAAGAAAGATTTAATACTCAAAATCCTCTCTAAAATCTAAAGAACTTGAAGAAGAAATCTAAGAACTTGAAAAAATCTTGAAAAACACCATATTAGTTCCAAAGAAAGTCACCTTTTGATCTTGTTGATCTTCGTCAATTGAAGAAAAGAGATCAAAACTGTTTTCCCAAGAAAGGTCAAACCCGTTTTTGAAGAAAAGTGCCTTATGATCTTGTTCCGCCTACAGATAATGGCTAAACTCGATTTTTAAAGATCAAGTCTAGAATGCCCTTAAAGCAGATATATCTCTAAACGACCCTTGGATCAAAACTCTTCCCAATTCAGTTGCATGTATTACAACTACAAACTGGATTAAATTTTGATACTTCACTTAAAAACAAGTTGCGTGTGAATTTGAATGTAAAATATATATTTATTCGACCTCTTTCTATTTATATTTGGTTTCGGCAAACTGCATCTTAAATTTCAATTTTCTTAAAAGGCTATTTTGTTTACCAGATGTTATAGCACCTTTCTCGCACTTTTATTGTTTATTTGTTTTATAATTAAGGTATCTTTCATGGATGATCAGTTGAGTGATAGTTTCAGGAGGGCTCAGAGAAAAATGGGTGAGCATAGTCATACACGAACTACAACTAAGTTAACAGAGCAAAGTTTAGTTTTTGCTGTTAATGGAGAGAGGTTTGAGCTCTTCCAAGTAGACCCTTCTACTACTTTGCTCGAGTTCTTGCGTTCTGTTGCGCGGAAGCGTGTGAAAGAGTAAAATTATTGTACTGAAAAATCACACTAAGTTCAATTCCCAGGAAAGAGAGGTGGATCACGAGGATCGCTTACATACCAGATCTTTCCTAGCCAGAATATCCCTCTATCGTAATTTAATAGCACAATAAATCACTACAATGACACTTGCAAAATATGCAGAACAAAAAATAAAGAACACTAGAATTTTAACGAGGTTCAGCAAATTTTGCCTACGTCCTCGGGCACTACCAAATATATTTCACTCCAAAAATACAAGTGAAAGTTTACAAATAGGGAGAGAGAACAATTGCCTTAAGTAGAGAATGGCAAGTGTGGGATGAAGAAAGTAAGAAATGGTTAGGCCTATTTATAGTTGAGGTTCAAGGATCAACTTGCAATGTCCCTATACAATTAGGGACCAAAATTGCAATTATCCCATGCCAACTTTTAACCCAACTTGCAAACCAATTTTACTTTCTACTTTCGGTGCCCACCCTTTTTGACTTTTCAAACAATGGGTGGGTTCCAATAATCTCCACCTTGAAGATTTGATTAGGATAATCTTATCTTCACACAATTCTTTCTGCCTTTGACAACAATACTTGATAGTGCCTTCTTCAACTGTTAAACTTGCAGGATATTAATCAAGTTCAAACAATGTTCGAACTTGGTTGATGTTACCACCTTGGTCATCATATCTGCGGGATTATCTGCAGTCTTGATCTTCTGAAGACAAATTTTCCCCTCTTCAATAATTTCCCGCACAAAATGGAATCGTACGTCGATATGTTTTGTACGTGCATGATAGACTTGATTCTTTGCTAAATGAATAGCACTTTGACTATCACAATACACGTTAATATGCTCCTGAACCAACCCCAAGGTTTTAGCCATACCTTGTAACCAAATAGCCTCCTTTACAGCCTCTGTTACAGCCATGTACTCGGCTTCTGTGGTTGACAATGCAACTGTAGACTGTAGTGTAGACTTCCAACTTATTGGTCCTCCAGCAAGTGTAAACACATAACCGGTGGTTGATCTTCGCTTGTCCAAATCACCGGCATAGTCAGAATCAACGTACCCAATAACACCTTTACCAAGTGTATTATCCTGCTTGAACAGTAATCCAACATCCGCGGTCTTCTGAATATACCGTAGAATCCATTTCACAACTTGCCAATGTCCTTTTCCAGGATTATGCATATACCTGCTCACTATACTAACTGCCTGTGAAATGTCGGGTCTTGTACACACCATTGCATACATCAAGCTACCCACTGCATTAGAATACGGAACTTGCAACATGTATTCTCGTTCCGTATTCGTCGAAGGAGATAGTTGTGCAGAAAGCTTGAAATGAGAAGCCAACGGGGTACTTACAGGTTTTGTCTGCTCGTTCATGCCAAACTGCTGTAGTACCTTTTTCAAATACTGCTTCTGAGACAAGCTAACTCTACCATGAGCTCTATCTCTCCATATTTTCATGCCGAGAATCTTTTTAGCTTCTCCTAGATCTTTCATCTCAAACTCGAGATTGAGTTGAGTCTTCAATCTTTCAATCTCAACTTTGCTCTTAGATGCTATTAGCATATCATCAACATATAAGAGCAAGGATATGAAAGTTCCTTCTTGTAGCTTCTGAAAATACACGCAATGATCAAATTTACTTCTTGTGTACCTTTGCCCTTTCATGAACTGATCAAATCGCTTGTACCACTGCCTCGGAGATTGCTTCAATCCATAAAGCGACTTTGTCAGTTTGCAAACCCAATTTTCTTTTCCAGCAACCTTGAATCCATCTGGCTGAGTCATATAGATTTCCTCTTCCAAATCACCGTGTAAAAACGCGGTCTTCACATCAAGCTGAATTAGTTCAAGATCATATTGCGCAACCAAGGCTAGCAAAATCCGAATAGACGAATGCTTCACAACTGGAGAAAACACTTCATTGTAGTCTATTCCTTCTTTCTGAGCGTAACCCTTTGCTACTAATCTAGCCTTGTATCGAATTTCATTTTTATCAGGAAATCCTTCCTTCTTTGCATATACCCATTTGCATCCAATTGCCTTCTTTCCCTTGGGTAGTGTCACCAACTCCCAGGTCTTATTTTTATGAAGAAACTGCATTTCTTCATTCATTGCTTGCTTCCACTTTACACCATCAGGGTTACTTATTACTTCTGTGTAAGTAGAAGGAACATCATCATCTGTAATTGGAAGTGCATAGGCCACTATATCATCAAAGCGAGCAGGCTTACGAATCTCTCTTCTTGGCCTTCTATATGCAATTGAATCTTGTTGCTGTAGAGATTCTTGGGTAGGAACCTCTTCATCATTTGTCCTTTCAATATTAGCTGGATCATCGTTAACCTTTTCAAGCTCCACCTGCTGCAAAGTACTACCGGTTTTGTCATCCTTTTGTGAATCCTTGTACTTCAACATGGTTGATTCATCAAAAGTCACATCTCTACTGAAAACAATCTTCCTTGTATCAGGACACCAGAGACGATATCCTTTTACTCCATCAGTTATACCCAAGAATAATGCTTTCTTTGCTCTTGGGTCTAACTTAGATTCTTTTACATGATAATATGCAGTGGAACCAAATACATGCAAAGAATCATAATCAGTAGCAGATTTACCAGTCCACATCTTCATAGGAGTTTTTCCATTTATTGCAGCTGATGGCAAACGGTTAATTAGATGGCACGCATATGTAACTGCCTCAGCCCAAAATTCTTTGCCCAATCCAGCATTGGACAACATACATCGAACTTTCTCCAGTATAGTTCGATTCATTCGTTCTGCCACCCCATTTTGCTGTGGTGTATCCCGAACAGTGAAGTGTCGCACAATGCCCTCATCTTGGCATACTTGTAGAAATGGATCGTTTTTGTACTCAGTACCATTATCTGATCGAAGTCGTTTGACCTTTCGACCAGTCTGAGTCTCCACCATCTTCTTCCATTTCAGAAATGCATCCAAAAATTCACTTTTTCTTTTCATTAGATACACCCATACTTTTCTTGAATAATCATCAACAAAAGTAACAAAATAGTGCATACCTCCCAAAGAAGCTACTTTGGTAGGTCCCCACACATCACTGTGAACGTAGTCTAGAATTCCTTTCGTATTGTGAATTGCTGGACCAAATTTTACCCTCTTCTGCTTGCCCAGAACACAATGTTCACAGAATTCCATTTTGCAAGAATTTGCACCTTTCAATAAGCCTTGCTTCACCAATGTCTGCAAAGCTTTTTCACCAGCATGTCCCAATCGCATATGCCATAATCTGGTAGCCTCTGAATCTACATCTTTTGTAGAAACTGTTGATGTTGATCCAATAACTGTACTTCCATTTAAAAAATACAAGTTATTTCTTCTTGTGCCTTTCATCACCGTCAGTTGCCCAGCTACTACTTTTAGTAATCCATCTCTCAAAGTGATTGTGAGCCCTTTAGATTCTAGGGCACCTAATGAGATGAAATTTTTCTTCAGGCTAGGTACGTAGCGAACATCTGTCAAGACTTGGATTGAGCCATCGTGATTCTTCAATTGGACTGTACCCACTCCCATTGTCTTACAAGCACTATCATTGCCCATAAGAACAATTCCACCTTCTAGCTCTTTAAGACTAGAAAACCAGTCCTTATTAGGACACATATGGTAAGTACATCCTGAATCCAAAATCCACTCATCCGTTTGACATGCCATTGCCATGCCAACCAAGCTAAAGTCTGACTCCTCATCATGCTCCGCTACACATGCATTAGAAATAGCCTTGCCCTTTTGTAGCTTAGGACAATTCTTTTTCCAATGCCCTTTTTCACGGCAAAAGGCACATTCATCTTTGGCGGGTCTCCCTTTGGACTTTCCCCTTCTACCAGATTTGCTGCTGTGTGAACGACCTCTTACTGTTAAGACTTCTGCGGTTGTATCTCTGTGATCTCTTTTATCTTTCTTTCGAGTCTCAGATCTATACAACGCACTACAGACTGCATCAAATGTGATCGTGTCCTTCCCATGAAGCAATGTGGTGGTAAGATGATCATATTCATCAGAAAGGGAATTCAACAACAATAATGCCTTGTCTTCATCTTCAAATTTCTCATCCAAATTTAGCAAGTCTGCTAAAATTTTATTGAATGAGTTCACATGGTCATTCATCGACATACCGGGTGCATACGTGAATCGATAAAGTTTCTTTTTCATATAAAGCCTATTTTTAAGACTTTTCGTTAGAAACTTTTCTTCCAGTGTATCCCATAACTTCTTCGCTGATGTCTCCCTCATGACAGAGTACTTCTGCTCTTTGGCCAAACATAGCCGGATTGTACCACACGCCTGTCTATTGATCTTGGCCCACTCCTTGTCATCCATCTTGTCAAGTTTTTCTTCAAGGGCTATATCTAGCTCTTGCTGACATAAGACATCCAGGATCTCACATTGCCACATACCAAAATTATTGGTACCGTCAAATTTCTCTACTTCAAATTTTGCATTTGTCACAGTAGTCCTTGCTGATGACGATGCTGCTGCCATTTTTCTCCTCAATCCCAACTACTGTATACGTGAACAGTACCGTATACGTGAATAGTGCCATATACATGAATAGTATCGTATACGTGAATAGTGCTGTATACGTGAATAGTACTGTAAACGGTCGTATTCCCCAAGTACGAACCTGGCTCTGGTACCAATTGTTGCGCGGAAGCGTGTGAAAGAGTAAAATTATTGTACTGAAAAATCACACTAAGTTCAATTCCCAGGAAAGAGAGGTGGATCACAAGGATCGCTTACATACCAGATCTTTCCTAGCCAGAATATCCCTCTATCGTAATTTAATAGCACAATAAATCACTACAATGACACTTGCAAAATATGCAGAACAAAAAATAAAGAACACTAGAATTTTAACGAGGTTCAGCAAATTTTGCCTACGTCCTCGGGCACTACCAAATATATTTCACTCCAAAAATACAAGTGAAAGTTTACAAATAGGGAGAGAGAACAATTGCCTTAAGTAGAGAATGGCAAGTGTGGGATGAAGAAAGTAAGAAATGGTTAGGCCTATTTATAGTTGAGGTTCAAGGATCAACTTGCAATGTCCCTATACAATTAGGGACCAAAATTGCAATTATCCCATGCCAACTTTTAACCCAACTTGCAAACAAATTTTACTTTCTACTTTCGGTGCCCACCCTTTTTGACTTTTCAAACAATGGGTGGGTTCTAATACGTTCCCAGACATCTTTCAAAAGTCCCAAGCTTGGTTGCAGTGAAGGTCTGTCTCTCTTTTTTATTGGAAAATTTTATCAATTATGGATGTTAAAAGTTCCTAAACATCTTTAATAGCTTGATCGCTTTTCATAGTTCGATTGTTGCCGTGGTTTTGCTGCATTGGGTGTAATTTTTTATCCCTGACTTACTTCTACGCTTCCAAAGTTCACTCTTGGAGCGTATTTTTGAGCCACTTCTGTATTAACATCCAACTGTTTTCTTGTTTGACAGGAGGATGTGGTGCCTGTGTTGTTCTGCTGTCCAAATACGACCCTTTCCTTGACAAGGTTGAGGATTTTACAGTGAGTTCATGCCTGACACTACTTTGCAGTGTCAATGGATGTTCAATCACAACAGCTGAGGGAATTGGAAATAGCAAGGATGGATTCCACCCTATTCAGGAAAGGTTCAGTGGTTTCCATGCTTCTCAATGTGGTTATTGCACTCCAGGAATGTGTGTTTCTCTTTATTCAGCCCTCGTTAATGCCGATAAGTCTGATAGGCCTGAACCACGTCTTGGATTCTCCAAGCTAACAGTTCCTAAAGCTGAAAAGTCTATTGCAGGCAATCTTTGTCGCTGCACCGGTTACCGTCCCATTGTCGATGCCTGTAAAACTTTAGCAACCGATGTTGATATGGAGGATTTGGGACTTAACTCGTTTTGGAAAAAAGGAGAATGTGATGAAGTAAAGCTGAGGAGATTACCTCCATATAGCCATGGAAATGGAACTTGTGTGTTTCCTGAGTTTCTGAAGAATAAAACCAAGGCTGGTTTCAATATGGAATCTGAAGCATGTTATTGGTATAGTCCAGTTAGTCTTCAGCAACTTCAAAGGTTACTGCAAATGGATGATGAGAACAATGAAACGTCAAGGAAGATAGTTGTCAGCAACACGGGAATGGGTTATTATAAGGAACTAAAACGTTTCAACAAGTATATTGATTTAAGATACATTCCAGAGCTTTCAATCATTAAGAAAGATCATACTGGGATTGAAATTGGAGCAGCAGTGACAATTTCCAAGGCCATTGAAACTTTGAAGGAAGCAAATGAACCTCAGTTCAGCCAAGAAGGTAAACTTGTGATCAAAAAGCTTGCGGATCATATGGAAAAGATTGCCTCAGGGTTTCTCAGGAATTCAGCTAGTATAGGTGGAAACCTGATGATGGCCCAAAGGAAACACTTTCCATCAGATATTGCAACAATACTACTTTCTGTGGATGCAATGGTTGATATCTTGACTGATCAAAGGCATGAAAGTATCATGCTGGAGGAGTTTCTTGGGAGGCCTCCGTTAGATTCCAAAAGTGTTCTTTTAGCCATTAAAATTCCATGCTGGAGGTTAGGTGTGGATATTTCTTCCCAAGGCTACACTAAGTTGCTATTTGAGACGTATCGAGCCGCACCACGCCCTATTGGAAATGCACTTCCCTATATGAATAGCGCTTTCCTGGCTGAGGTTTCACTTAGTAAGGCTGGAATTATGCTAAATCACTGTCGATTGACATTTGGTGCTTATGGAACAAAACATGCCATTAGAGCAAGGAATGTTGAAGAGTTTCTATCAGCAAAGTTTCTAAACACCAGTGTTCTATATGAGGCCATTAAAATCCTTGAATTACTGTGGTGCCTGAAGATGGTACCTCCCATCCGGCTTATCGGTTGAGCTTGGCCATTGGCTTTCTCTTCGATTTTCTATACCCCTTACTTGGGAACCCTGCTGAGATTTCCAGCTTTTGGTCTGATGGAGATAATAAAGCTTTGCCATTCAGTGATTTCAAAGGAAAACAGGATTCCAACCAGCTTGATCAAACCAAATTCTCAACTTTGTTATCATCTGCAAAGCAGGTGATTCAGTTAAGTGAAGAATATAATCCTGTTGGAGAGCCTATTAAAAAAGCTGGAGCTACCCTCCAAGCTTCTGGTTTGTCACATCTTAGCTCTTATTCCTTGAATGATCTAGCACTAGCAGTCATAGTTTGACCATTAATAATTTTCAGGGCCAACTTCTGTTTTCTTACATTGCTGCTTCTTGTTCTTTACTCTTTTTAATTGCTTTATGTTTCTTCAAAACTAGTTAGAAAGCAGAACACGTTGATAAAAATGATTCACTCTTTAATCCTTCAATTTTATATATTCTTTATTGTGATAATACCTTGTTATTTAAATGTTAAACGTAACTGCTGCTTTGCTATGTTACTCCGAATATGTGTATTCATGTCCAAATATGATCTTCCAAATATATAGAAAAACTTTAAAAATTTTGAGCGTATCCATGTTGGACACATTTCTCCGACACTCACAAGTGGATAATATTGATCAAATGTTTCCAAAGTTTTCCCAGTGAAAGTCACTATTATTTTAGCTTTCATACCTGAAGTTCATTTACCTTCTGCATGCACTTTACAATAGAATATTGTCAATGTTGCTCACCCACCATAAATTTGTAGGTGAAGCTGTTTATGTGGATGACATTCCATCTCCAAGCAATTGCCTGCAGGGAGCATTTATTTACAGCACGGAGCCATTAGCATGGGTGAAGGACATAAAATTTAAGCCTGGATCATCACTGGATGGAGTCATCAAGCTCATTTCTTCCAAAGACATTCCTGGGGAAAATATAGGGGCTCAGACCATGTTTGGTTCTGAACCATTATATGCAGATAAGCTCACTGAATGCGCTGGTCAACGCATTGCCTTGGTGGTAATTCCATGTTTTAAGCCTTTTGTATGTCTAATATCATCATCAAAATGACATTTTAAAAAGCTTGATCATTTAAATGATCATCTCAGGTTGCAGATACACAGAGAAATGCAGACATGGCTGCCAACCTTGCAGTGATTAATTATGACAAGGAGAATCTAGATCCAATATTATCTGTTGAAAAGGCTTTTGAAAGATGTAGCTTTTTTGAGGTCCCTTCTTCCCTTTACCCTGAACAGGTTGGCGATTTTTCTAAAGGAATGGCTGAAGCTGATCATCAAATTCACTCGGCTGAGGTAATTATAATATTTCACCATTCTTTCAGCCTAAGTTCAACACGTTTCTGTACCATAGGCCTCAGCTTAACTCTCTTTTCAGAGACCGTACTTTGCATTTTCGTGAAACATAACCAAGAAAATAGATTCATATAGGCTTATTTCTTTTAAAGACATTCTAACTTGAATTCATGGGACGCAAGCAGCTCTTGCTGTGCCAGATGAAGACAACTGCATGATCGTATACAGTTCTAGTCAATGCCCTGAGCTCGCGCACAGTACAATAGCTAAATGCCTTGGTGTTCCTGGACACAATGTTCGTGTGATAACAAGAAGGGTTGGGGGAGGATTTGGTGGAAAGGCCATAAAAGCAATGCCAGTGAGTATCATTAAGTGTGTTCTTATTTGTCTTATTTACAGCTAAATATATGTCAAATCGTACTCAGTGTGAGCATCAGACTAGTTACAATGTGATGTTATAGGTTTCTACAGCATGTGCACTTGCTGCTTACAAACTACAGCGTCCGGTCAGGATCTATGTCAATCGCCAGACTGATATGATAATGGCAGGAGGAAGGCATCCAATGAAGATAACTTACAGTGTAGGATTCAAAGGTAATGGGAAGATTACAGCCTTAAGACTCGATATATTAATTGATGCAGGGATTTCAGTTGATATAAGTCCATTGTTGCCAAATCATATGTTCGGTTCACTAAGGAAGTACGACTGGGGTGCTTTAGCATTCGATATAAAGGTTTGTAAAACAAACCGTCCGAGCAGATCATCGATGAGGGCCCCCGGGGAAGTGCAGGGATCATTCATTGCTGAAGCTATAATAGAAAATGTGGCATCCACTCTTTCCCTGGATGTTGATTCAGTTAAAAGTATTAATCTCCACAAGTACGAAAGCCTTGAATTGTTTTTCAAGAACAGTGCTGGTGAACCATTGGAGTATACTTTACCTTCTATATGGAATAAGTTGGGAACGTCTTCAAGCTTTTACCATAGGATTGAAATGTTGAAACAGTTTAATAGGTGTAATAAATGGCGGAAAAGGGGAATCTCTCGAGTCCCTATCGTGCATGAAGTGACCTTGAAAGCAACCCCAGGGAAAGTAAGCATTCTATGTGATGGATCGATTGTAGTTGAAGTTGGAGGCATTGAGCTCGGTCAGGGTCTTTGGACGAAGGTGAAACAGATGACAGCATACGCTCTTGGTTTGATCCAATGTGGTGGAACTGACGAACTTTTGGAGAAGGTGAGGGTCATACAAACTGATACCTTGAGTTTAATTCAAGGTGGCACCACTGCTGGAAGTACAACGTCAGAATCAAGCTGTGAAGCTGTTAGACGTTGCTGCGATATCTTAGTCGAGCGACTGACAGCTTTCAAGGAAAGGTTGGTAGAGCAAATGGGATCTTTAAAATGGGAGACATTGATTCTTCAGGTATTTGTTAAACTCAAGGTCTTATGTTCATTTCGTATCATATGTTGAGAGAAAAGGCTTGGACATTGATTCTACGATCTGTTTATTTAGTTTTCTGATTAGAAATCGAAATTTGGGTGATCTTTTTGATGGAAACATTACCGCTAAATTGCTCCAAATCTCTTTGCTCTTCATGGCTCTATAACAAATATACAGTTCGACATTAAGAAGCTGAAATGTTGCAGATAATTTTAGAACGAAAAGGAAAAGTATGGCGATGTCAAATATGGTACTGAGGTTTAAGAGTAGCCTTATTGGCCACCTTAATTATTTCAGCAGAGGGCCTCAGTTCTACCCTGAAACATGCTTATATTTTTTCTACTGTTTTAATTCTTCATATACTTGCTTGATGATACTTTGCTCATAGATATTGATGATTCCTGTTTCACTCTTTTAATCTAACCACATGCAGGCATATAACAGTTCCGTGAACTTATCAGCAATTTCGTTATATGTACCAGACATTTCGTCCCTGAGTTACTTGAATTATGGTGCTGCAGTGAGTGAGGCAAGTATATCAACGGATCTTATTCTTCTTTTATTCATTCTTTGCAGTTTTCCTCAAGGCGAATTTTCCAGAGCTAGTCAATTAAACATGTCTCGTTCATCTTATATCGGTTGCAGAATCTCAAAAACAAATTCCTAATAATGAAGATGTGGCATTGCAGGTGGAGATAGACGTTTTAACAGGGCAAACCACAATATTACAAACAGATATCATATATGATTGCGGCCAAAGCTTAAATCCTGCTGTTGATTTAGGACAGGTTATGATCTTTTATATGATTTCAATGCTCTGCAGCATTTGGGTTTTTTTTCTTTTTTACATGCAATCATGATTAAATTCAAGCATTGACTAACAAGTTTCTTGGGTCTTTTTTTTTTTTTTCCTATAAGACTGAAGGAGCATTTGTTCAAGGAATAGGGTTCTTTATGCTTGAAGAATATCCTACAAACTCTAAAGGATTAGTGACTGCAGAAGGCACTTGGACTTATAAGATCCCCACAGTGGACACTATACCTAAGCAGTTTAATGTAGAAATCCTCAACAGTGGACATCATAAACATCGTGTACTTTCATCAAAAGGCAAGTTGGGATTTTTTCATCAAACAATTATTATGTATGCATGCATGTAAGTATGTAAAAGATGGGCATCCGGTTCTTACTGCAATCATCAAACAATTTGTTCCTTTGCAGCTTCGGGAGAGCCGCCGTTAACGCTAGCAGTTCCGGTACACTGTGCTATAAGAGCAGCTATAAAAGAAGCCAGGGAACAACTTCATTCATGGGGAGGAGACGAGTCTAGTTCAACATTTAAGTTGGAGGTACCTGCAATCATGCCTGTTGTGAAGGAGCTTTGTGGGCTTGACAGCGTTCAAAGATTCTTACAGTGGACAATCGGAAGCTAAGTGATAGGATTCTGAAGGCTATCAGTTAAACAATATCCCAATCTTTGATTGCCTGTAGAGAAAGCAAGGTTTATCATTAGTCTTTCACAAGCCCTTCATGTTGGGCCTATATGGTTTGTTGGATCTCTTGTGCAAACCTGTTAATTCTTGTGTTAGTATTGTGTTCGTCTTCTTCTTACTATCACGATTATTGTAATTGTTATTATTATTATTCCTATTTATGTCGTGTTATTACTTATGTTAAAAAAAGTAATTAAAATTTTAATTGAATCAATATGTTATTATAGATTTTTTAAAAGTTTAAATATGCATTTAGTCCTCAAATTTGATACTTTTTCTCAAGTTAGTATCTATATTTTTTGTCTCAATTTATACCAAACTTTTTTACCAGTTTATTGAAGCAATTTATGAAAAATGCCAAGTAATAGTACCCGCTAGTGTTTGGCATTACACAAGCTCATAAACTTGCTATATATGTGTTAGCGAATTTTGGTAACAAAAAACATTGGGTTAAGATATTTGTTGTTAATATTGATGTATGCAAGTCATTCTATGATATATAAACCGTTTATAGTAACATATCTTGAAGATCGATTTGGATTGAGTTAAGAAAATTAACTTTCCTATTTTGAAGAGATTGGATCAGATCAAGTAAACTTGGAAGCATATCCTGAATACTCAAGATTTATCTTGGACTTATTGAAGATATTTTCAAAGTTGATTATTTAGCTATTTTAATGGGAAGATTCATTGTAATTTATATAGTGTGTTTGCAAGTCTCAATTTCATATATATTGAGGAGACTTGTATAAGTGGTGTACTGATCTGAGAGCACTTTATTCTATTAATTGATGAATGTTTCTTTGGAGTGCATTGAGGGTAAAATTAAGTGTGTTACTTGGTTTTTATCCTAAGTTGTCTAGGGGAAAACCAGGAAAGTGATCTAGATCTTAGGTGCAAAAGTGATATTTTAATCCGGTAAATGTTAGAGCTTATAATCACTTGTTATACGAGGTGTTAACATACTGAATTTCCTCTCTAAGTAAGGCTCCATAGACATGGGAAAACTGAACTGCATCAACATATCACTATATTTTTCATTTTTCTTCATCAATACTTAAAGTAGTTGACACTGCTCAATTTTGCTTACAAATGTCATTCATAGTTCTTTCAATTAGTACAGACTGTCACTTAAAACAACTAATGGGTATCTTGGTCTAAAGATTGCTTGCAAATCGAAGGTTTATCAGTGTCTCATCCCTTTATACTCAACAGTACAAATTACGCCTATGGGAAAGCAATAAGGATGGATTTCATCAAGTCTACGAATGAAAAAACCTAAAAGTTTACTCTTAATTATGCATCGAACTTCTTAATTATATTATTTATACTTATGTTTTATTTATTATGGATTTAGTAGAATAATTGGAGAAAAAATTGAGTTAATGATTAATTTTGACAAGTTTTTGTGGAATAGACTTTCAACACAGCATTACTCCAAAACTCCGTTTTAGGCTCATAATATATTTGTTTGAAGGTAATTGAAAGATTTAACCAAAGTTATTTCATGAATCAAACCTAAAAAAATGTCAAAAAAGTGTCTAAAATTGTTTTAGAAGTTTAACGCAAAAATCTACCAAAATTTTGCTTTATTTTAATCAAGGAAAATTTTGTATTTTCTCATTTATGTGATTTTTGCCTTATAAATAGACATTATTAGGTTAATACCTAGAGACAACCACTGTTAGTATTATTTTGATTTTTTTGTGTTCTTTATTTTATGGATTACTAAACTATTTTTCTAGTCAAAGAACCTCAAAAAACTCGAGGAGTTTATTCTCAAGAAATTTACGTATCTTTTATATGCTTATTCCGCGTATTTACAGGTATCTTTTATGGATTATTTTGATTTCGCATCCTACTTCCCAAATATGCAGAAAAACTCAATTTTTAGGCTTCATGAGCATTCAAAGTCTATAAATACCCATTAAAAGAAGACATAATGGGGCAATCAGAAAAGATCGAAGAAAAAACTCGAAGAACGCCATCGGAACCAACTCGGAAGCGGATCTCCGTTGGAAACACTCAAAGAACGCCATCAGAACCAACTCGGAAGCGGATCTCTATCAAGATTGAAGATCTCCCTCTAGTTTCTTGCGAAGTTTTATTGAGTTTCTTTATGTCTTGTGGTTATTCTAATTTTGAGATGTTTCTATTTAGGATTATGAACTAATTCCCTAGATACCTAGGGAGGATGAAACCTACGATGAATCTTTTTATTTAATTTTTGTTTTTACGCAATAAATAGTTGATTCTTATTCTCAATTATGCATGCTTATTTCTTGTTTTAATATTTTCAGGATATTAATTCATGTTTAATGTGCTTAATTTAGTGGAGCAAAAGTCTCTGTTTAATAGTAGATCTAGCATAATTGAGTGGATTTGCATGTAATCCTAGAAATAGGATGACATAAATCTATCTGATTAGAGTCAAATCTCATAGGGGAATCCATAGATCGAGTTAATGTGACGATAGGGGTTCTAATCGGAAAGAGATTTCAATTAATCAACCTAGAGTCAGTTGTTCTTACTCTCGAAAGGGATAATTAATCTAATTTAGGGATTTTTACGGATCAAAACACCAGTGAATAAATCATTTAATTCAGATTCATAATAATAGGTGAAGTCTAGGTGGATTCTTTCTTGGGCATTGTCTATCTCATTGGTTAATATTCGATTATTTCTCTGTTGCATTCTTAGTTAAACTAGTTTAGTAAATTTAGAATAAAACACATCACCCCAAATTATTCTCTACTCACCATAGCTATACTATTGTTCGATAGGTGCACTTTCCTTTATCGTATTTATTATTAGTTTGTAACCGTCAGTCACGACATTGATGCCCTAGAAGTCGCGACACCAAGTCCCTTCACCTTGAGGATCCAAACTTCAATGAGAAATCAATATGCAGCCTACTATTAAGGGAGTTGCGTCATCGAGCCTAAAGTAGCAACACCAACAAGTCACGAACCACTGAAGGTGTTAAAGTGAAAAAATCATGGTCGCCATCACTGAAGCCTAGGTGTCATGACACCGATGCTTGACGAGAGGAAAATTTTTTACATGATGAATAACTTAATCGCTATTTGATAGTAATTGACTTTTTATAAAGAAAGATATAATGATTGTCGTGAGATAAAATAGGATCATATTGGGATAATAGATTTATCCCAAAGATATTAAGGATATCCTATTAGGGTGACACACTTATGATAAGATCATTGGACAAACACTAATCGAGTAGCTTTCGTAATGATATATTATTAGGGAGAGCTCAGTCACGATACTATAGTGGAATGACTTCATGACTAAATGAGTTTATAATTAATAGGTGAAAAACTTAAACTTGATTACAAATTATTTAAGCCCTAATTACATATGTTCAATCGGTTCCTCCGCTAAATCGTTGAAACCAGAAATGAATTGCATGATTGAATCAAATGAACAGAAATGGATAGAAATGAAAAAAGTTAGATAAATGGGTTACATTCAGAAATAAATATGGTTTCTCACTAAGTATGGAAATGACCTGAGAATTAATTTAATTTTTTTAATTATTTAATTAAATAATTGAAGTTCAAAAATAGAATTAAATTAATTGGTCACTATGAAATTCATTGAATGTAGAAATTAAATATATTTTCTCATAGATTTTTTACGATAAAGTTGTCATGATTTTAATAAAATTAGAATTGAGTTGAGAAAATTATTTAATTAGAAAATTAATTAATTAAAATTAATTTAATAAATAACATTTATTTTGGAAAATAGAAAATATGTATTGGGTTAGATTAAATTATAAAATGTTAGGTTAAAAGTTCAAAAGCACATATAGTTGGACCTAATACATGAGAGGCCTGGATCCCATCATAATACATATGAGGAAAAGCACACCTTATTAGTCACCCCTCTCTCCTAATTCAACTAGGAGATTGGTTTTTCAATTAAATAAGCATTATTTGTAATCTACTAATTCAATTAGGGTTTCTTTATCTTTGTCTGTAAATAAATGGCATTGGTAGAGCTAAAAAAACAACAAGTGATATACAACTTTTAAGATATTGTTATTCTGAAAATTGTCAAAATTTATTTCAAAGTATAAATTCTATTTTCTGGAAAATAAAAATTTTACCAATTCTTATAAAAGAGAGATTTACTTTCCTACTGAAAGTAAGAAAATTATTTTTTGTTTTGTGTTTGATTCGTGATTGTTCGAGTCCACACTCGAAATAGTTTGCATACGAGAATAGTAGAGAAAGTCATTCTATTGAAATTCAAGAACGTCTAGGATCAGTCTCGCTTAAAACACAAGTACTTTTTGGGAAAAGTTTATTGCTATAAATATCACAAACCTGCTCAGTTTTTAAATTTTTATTTTTTTGATGTGCAAGAAAACCATTTATGAATCGGGATTTTCTCCAACATTCATTATATTGAGGCTTTCTTCATAATTAAAGTTAAATGATCCATCCATTCAGCATTGTAAGTGTTAGAGTTTGGGTCATATTGCCTTTGTGGTGGTCTCGAAAAGTTTCCTACAGTGTCCACTTGTGCTATGGAGTCGTCATTGAGGATTGGACATGCATCAATTGTATGATCAAGGACTACACGAATACTGCAAGCTCAACTTAGGGGTGTTTTGCCTACAACCAAAATTTGAACAATATCAATGAATTTATCTATCTTGTCTTCCAAGGAATGAGTACTTATATCATGAAGCCGTCTCGTAATTCCACATTAGTTTTGAATTGCTAGGAGTTGGCCGCCATAGTTGAAATCAAATATCGCATAACTTGATGAGTCATGTTGACTAATACCCCTCCACTCGTAGCGTCAATCATCTTCCTCTCCTTGGGAAGTAAACCTTTATAGAGATATTATACAGTGGATTGTTTAGTGATGTCATGCTGTAGGCAACTTGCATACATCTTTTTAAAGCGCACCTAGTAGAGGTGAGCAAAATTTGATTTGACTCAAAAAAGTCAAGAAATAGTTCGAATCTTGAATTATTCGAATCGAGTTAATCGAATCAACTCAATTTTTTTTTCAAATTTCAAATTCAAGTCAAGTTGAATTTTCAAATTCGAATAACTCGAATATTTTGAATAAATCAAATATAAACTATATTATTTTAAATTTTAAATTTTAAATCTATATTATACCAAAACCCAAACCCTTTTACCTTATCCCATTTCCCCACAAAGCCGTCTACCCCCAATTGGCCAACCCCACCATTTTCTTAACTTCTCCCAAATCAAACCCTCCATCCCTTGAAACCCTTAAATCCATTCTTGTTCTTTTTCAAAAATCCCTAAATTAAACCATTCATTATTTTTCTTCTCCATCAGTTCATTCAATTCCCCAAATCAAAATCCCTACCTCCATTCTTCTTCTTCTTTATCAATTTATCGAGCTTCCTTACGTTAGGCAAATCCCTCGCCATCTCTGTCTCTGTTAGCTTCAAAACTAGTGTTCCTTTTAGCCGATGCTGCTCCATTCTCTTTAGTATTAACCTCAACTTTTCTACATCTCCTAAGTTTGTCCCAAAACACTGAGCAATATATATATATAAGATAATTTCTACATGAGAAATATATATATTCTTTTGTCTCAAAATTTCATGTAACTTACTAATAAAATTCTACTGAATTTTTTTACCCTTTCAAACATAGTTAACATCTTACCGATCAAAAGCAAAGAGAGCTAGCAAGCATTTCATGGTTTTTGTATGTCTAGTGAAATTATGTTTCGGAACTCTTCTCTGAGCTCTCATAAATTATTGTTGGATCATATTGCTTGTTAAAACTCAATAAGATTATGAACCGCTTCACGAATTGACTTTTACAGTTTTGACTGTTCTACTTGTAATATTGATGAAAGATTTAAGGACAATCCCACCATTTCATTTAATGTTGTCTGGCAGGCATATCTATTTATACTTTTCCGGTAGTCTGCTAGTTACCAAGTTTCATATTAGACTTTGACAATATTATTAAATGTTCATTATTAAGATTATAGTTTACTCTGTTGAATTGAGCCTACTCTTCTAAACTATTAATCTGTTACTAAATTAGTTAGGTTGTTATCCATAGCAGTTACTATTTGTATTCTATAAATACTATCACTATAATGTACAATGACAGATTACTAGTCAAAATACAAAAGATTTCTTTCAAGTACTCAATAAACTTTGTCTATACTCAGCAGTACTTTGTTCACTCTATTTCTCAATAGTTAACAACTTACCGTAGGTGTTGACATGGTATCAGTCATCTAAAGGTTCTGGAGACCTGCCTCAATGACTGCCAACTCTGACCCTATTGATCCTGGATGTCTGGCGTTCACTAACGCTAGATTCGTCCAGTCATTTTCTCGTCATGAGACTATTAAGTTAGATGAAGACATGTTTGTTCAGTGGCAGCAGCATGTTCGGTTGATTGTCAAAGGTTATAAGCTGACCAGATTTTTGGATTGCACTTTTTCGATTCCATCGTGTTTTGTGCAGTCTCCGAAAGGCTCGCTCATTCCAAATCCAAATGCGTCAGCCTTTGTGCTACAGGATAGGTTATTAGCTTCATAGTTACTTTCCACGATTAACCCCTCCATTTTATCTTCTTTTACAGAAGCACGATCTGCGTGTGATGTGTGGAACACCGCCACACGACTTTTCGCTCTACTCACCATTGCGAAACTCTCTTATCTTCATCATGATTTACTTTCTCTCAAGAAAAGGAGTCTCTCAGTCAAAAAGTATGTGGCTAAGATCCAAAATATGAGTGCCTTGATTACGAATTCTGATTAACGGATCTCCGAGGAAAAGAAAGTAGAGACTCTGCTTGCAAGCCTACCTCCTGAGTTTGATGCTGTTATTACACTCGCTTCGTTCTCATAGGAGCCTTTGTGTTTTCAATACCTTGTCGGCATGCCTCTTGAGTACGAGAATCGTCAAGCGTATGTGGTCTAGAAGATACCTTTTTGTGCCAACCTCTTAGAGACCATTCCATCACTGGCCATGGAGGTTCTATTTGTGGTAGTCGTCCCCTGGCTGGAGGCTGTAGGTGAGGGTTCAGGTCTTGGGTTCAATGCCAGATCTGCAGACAGTTCGGGCATCTCGCTCAGAGGTGTTTCTACCGCTACAATTGTGACTACGAGGGGCCGTCATCGGATGCACGGATGTTATCTCCACTGTCGTCGGCTTATGATGGAATGACAAAGCTAAAGAATTATTTTTCGGGTTATGCGTATGTATCTAGAACTGTTAGGGGTTATAACCCCTTCATTCAAAACAATGATGATGGTCTGTGTGGTAGGGCCCTTGATGGTTTTAATTTTCATTTGGTGTCTGACCGTGCACCATATTTTACGCCTAGGCATCTTCATCATGTGGGTACTAGGCCGATTGGGCCTTTTTGGTTTAATGGCCATAGGCCTACTCCTTATGGTCGCTCTAGGCCGATTGAGCCTACTGGGTTTAGTGGCCAAATGCAGCTGCCCCCAATCAAGAATTTGGGGGTATCTCACATTCTTTTGGGCTGCATGCTCCAACTCTGCCAAATGGGTCAGTTTCGAATTGTGTAGAGTTTAGTGTTCCTCCTAAGTATAACCGTAACCTTAGAGGTCCGAGTGATGATGTTGCCGGCTCATTCGTTCCTTGGTAGACCAAGCCTCGAGCTCGAGTTTACAGTGGATCTAACCCCTATATTGGGCTCCCTCATATACCTGATTTGCATATTTCTGATGTTTCTGAATTCACTAGGTCTCATATTAATGCCACTCAATACGGCTCCAACTGTGATGGCACTGACTCTTATATTCTTATGCCGGTCGGCACTACGTCCTGGTATACCGACTCAGGTGCTATACATCATGTATGTCACGATGCCTCTGCATTGCATGACTCTACTCCTTATTTAGGTAAATCATCTCTCTTAATGGGTGACGGGACTCCCACCACGATCTCGTCTATTGGAAATACGATTTTACCCATGCACACTAAATTGCTTTTGTTATCTAATGTTTTGTGTGTTCCAACTATAAGAAAAAATCTATTGTCAGCCTCTTAGTTTGCCACTAACAATGGTGTGTTTTTCGAATTTCACCCAACATATTGTGTTATTAAGAACAGTGTGACTCGGGAGATCTTGCTGACGGGCCACATTCGTGATAAGCTGTATCACTTTTCAATGTCAGGTACGTCTGTTCAGATTGTTGTAGCCCCTTCTGCTGCTAACATTAGACTTCAAAATTGTTATGATGCCTCAACTATGTTTTCTTTGTGGCACAAACACCTTGGCCATCCATCTGATTCTGTCATTAAATCTGTTTTGAGTAAATGTAATATTGCTTCGAATAAACTTTGTCTAAATAGTGTTTGTTCTGTATGTCAAAAAGGAAAGTCCATAAATTGCCCTTTCTCGATTCGACTACTAAATACAATGATCAATTTGCCTTGGTTGTCTCTGATGTCTAGGGACCTGCGTCAGTTGCTTGTGGTAATAATTGGTATTATATGTCTTTCATTAACATGTGTACTCAGTTTACTTAAATTTATCTTATTTGACAAAAGTCTCAAGTAGTGGATTGCTTCATTCAGTTTCAGCAATTAGTCAAAACACAATTTGGGAAATATATTAAACAATTTCAGAATGACTGGGGTGGCGAGTATTGAGCCTTCACTTCTGTTCTAGCAACTCAAGAAATACTTCATCGCTTGTCGTATCTACATACATCTAAATAGAATGGCGTGGCTAAAGGCAAGCATCGACATATTGTTGACATAGGCATCACACTTTTGGCACAAACAAATCTCTCTATGGACTTTTGGGCCTATGCTTTTTATTGTGTTGTTCATCTCATCAATCGTCTTCCTACCTCAGTACTGAACAGACAGTCCTCGTATAGAGCTCTTCATGGACAAGATCCCACATATGATCATCTACGTGTATTTGGGTGTTGCTGCTTCCCTTATTTACGTCCATTTCAGCGTCATAAGTTAGATTTTCGATCACAACTGTGTACGTTCTTGGGATATAGTTGTATTTGATAAACAATGGTTTTTGTCTCCTCCATCTGCTACGCAGGGTTTCGTGTCCTCATTTGGTTCTACAACCATGTTTGTACCTCTGGTTAAAATTGTATCTTCTCAGCATGTGGAACTCTCATCCGATCTGCCTTCATCTTCCTCCCTTGTTTACTGCTCTTCAACTATTATTTCTACAGTTCGTCAGACTAGGGTGGACTCTGACCATGAGCCTCATAGTTTTTCCTTATTACCCAATGAAGATGTGGCTTCTGGCTCTGTCATGCCTACATCTAGCTCTCCTCTAATTTTCGAATCTTCTTTACCTCTGACAAATACTCATCCGATGGTTACTCGGTTCAAGGCCGGCATTTTTAAGCCCAAGGCTTTGTCTATTCAAGTTGTTGAGCCCCACACCATTGAAGAGGCTTTTTCTACCGCAGAATGGTGTGCTGCAGCTCAAGCATAATTTGATGCTCTCATTAATAATTCCACCTGAGATCTCATTTTATTACCACCTAATCATGAGGCAATCGGATGTAAATGGCTTTTCACAGTCAAGAAAAATCTTGATGGCACTATTGCTCGTCAAAAGGCATGGTTAGTCGCAAAAGGATGTTCTCAAGTTCCTATGTATGATTTCAATGAAACCTTCAGTCCAGTAGTACAACTTGTTACTATTCGAGTGATCTTGTCCGTTGCAGTTTTTAGAGGGTGGCAGCTTCGTCAAGTTGATGTGAACAATACCTTTTTAAATGGCGATCTTGCTGATGAGGTGTTCATGCAACAACCTTTGGGATATTTTCAATATGAGTCAAATGGAAAACCGTTAGTCTGTCGTTTGAAGAAAGCTTTGTATGGTTTTCGTTAGGCTCTGCGTGCTTGGTTTGATAAATTGAAGTCTTTTCTTATTTCTATTGGCTTTGTCATGTTTAAATCTGATGTGTCTTTGTTTGTTCGACTTACGACTAACTCCGTTCTTTATGTTCTTGTATATGTAATAACATTATTGTTATCGAAAGTGTACATATCTGTATAAATAGCTTTGTTCAGCAGCAGAACGATGAATTCTCCCTTAAAGATATGGGTGATCTCCACTATTTTCTCAAGATTGAGGTTACTCATTCCTCCACGGGGTGTCTTCATCTTTGCCAGAAAAGTACATCCATGAATTACTTGAACGGAGTTTTATGTCTCATGCTAAGAGTGTCCATACTCTAATGATTAGCTCGTCTACTCTATCTAAGGATGAAAGGGATCGTCTCACTGATCCTACTGAGTACAGATGTCTTGTCGGTGCTTTACAATACATAGTCTTGACTCGTCCGGATGTTGTTTATGCAGTGAACCGTATATGCCAGTTCATGCATGCGCCCACTTCTGTTCACCTATTGCCTTAAAAAGAATTTTGCGGTACTTAAGCGGTACACTTGATTATGGGATTGTTTTTTGGCCATCCGATCGGCTTTCTTTAGTTGGATATGCGGACGCTAACAGGGGGTTGGATTTTAATGATCGCCGCTTTACGATGGGTTACTGTGTGTATTTTGGTCACACACCTATTTCTTGGTGTTCCAAAAAGCAGTCTGTGGTTTCACGATCTATAGCTGAGGCTGAATATCGAAGTCTTGCTTCAGCTACTAGTGATGTTACTTGGCTAGTCTCGTTACTCAAGGAGTTGCACCTTTAAAGTGTTGATCCACCAACTGTTTGGTGTGACAATTTTAGTGCAGTTGTCGTAGCGGCTAATCCTGTTTTACATTCCAAGTTCAAACATGTCGAGCTTGATCTGTTTTTTGTTCGACAAAATGTCGCTGATGGCTCTATTGTTATTGGTGAGGTTCCTGCGTGTGATCAAGTAGCTGACATTCTAACCAAGCCACTTTTTGTCTCGTTTTTTTCTAGATTTTAGAATCTTCTTCGAGTCTTACCTATCGAGAAGATGGGTGAATGTTAAGAGTATAGTTTACTCTGTTGAATTGAGCCTAGTCTCTAAGCTGTTAGTCTGTTACTAAATTTGTTAGGTTGTTATCCATAGTAGTTACTATTTGTATTCTATAAATACTATCACTATAATGTACAATGACAGATTACTAGTCAAAATACAAAAGATTTCTTTCAAATACTCAATAAACTTTGTTTATACTCAGCAGTACTTTGTTCACTCTACTTCTCAATAGTTAGCAACTTACCATAGGTGTTGACAATCCGATATGTTAGTTTTCTTGTCTAAATCTTTACGTTTGAATTATGTATAGTGAAGATTTCAAAGGGAATTCTATAAAATATTCGGTAATGAGACTCTCCTGTTTCATAAATTTTAACTTTTTGGTTTCAAGATATTTGGTATTAGGTCACAACTTTGGGATCTTTTTAAGTTCTCAATTTTTTTTCTTTTAAATATTCATACCTCGCCTATTTTTGAGATAAATATTGGGATAAAGATCTCTAAAACCCCTTCAAATACATGACCAATATATGATTATTATATGTTTTGTATTATAATATTGTTGTGTTGTTTATTTGGACTTATGTTGTGTTGCTTTTATTTGTTTTCTTGTTTAAAAATTTTAAAGAAAAATATTTTAAAAAAATTACATAAAAATAAACAACACCAAAGCTATTTTTTTAATTTAACTCGAAAAAATATATTCGATTTGAATCACATATCACTCAACTCAATTCGGGAAAATTTTAAATCAAGTTAGGATGATAAAATAATATTCGTCAACTTGATTAACTCAAAATTCTTTCATTTTCATATAGTGACTTTAAGTCCTATTGTCGGATTCCACAAATCTCTCTTCATAGTATTCATATAGTATCCATGATCCCGTCCATTTAAAAGAAGATATATTATTTTTTATTTAGAAGTTTAGTCCAAATGTACATATGATGTGGAAAAAAAAGATGATGTGTCCCCTTTTAATTAGAGGGGACTATAGATAATGTGGTAGAAATGGTCTATAAAATAATTTTTCCTGCTGTTGGGATGGAGGTTGATTATTCTGGTTACCTATTTTGCATTATTGTGGGTAAAGAATGGACTGGCAATGCATATTTAGGATGCTTGAAATTTTGTCTTTGGCCAATGTTGCATAGAATGCTTTGAATCTGTGACATGCATGTTCAACTAGGCTTAACAGCTTCTTGACAAGAAGAAGCTTTTTATAAGAAGCTCAAACTGATATAGAAAGTTTGCACTGCATTTGCATGCCATTTTGGTTACACTCGGTTTTTCAGATTTGTTTCAAAAGAAAAGAATTTGGGTATACATATAGATTTGAGGTTAAAATACTTTGTAACTCTCACAGTTCCTGCTTCCTGCTTATCAATTCTAAACCTTCTATTCGCCTTAATGTTTGATTCACGATAAAACAATAAATTGATATCTTTCTGTCATATTCACTACACCACCAACATAACCATTTTCTAATTTTGGCAAAAAAATAAATAATAAAAATTAATGATGTCTTTTTCTAAAATAACTTAAAAGGGTAACTATATAAATAGTAATTCAAATAGTAGCATTTTTTTATTCACTTAAGTTTTAGTGATTAATGTCAACAAAATTTACAGTAAATTGGTTGGCATGAATAGCCAACTCATTCCGGATCTATTTCAAAGAGGAATGATTATTCCGTAATTTGGCTCAACGAATTCTTTAATTTATCGAATTGAAATTCATGCCTTATACATTAACATTCTTTATTTTCATCAAATAATAGCTATTTCGCTCAACAACAATTTTTTTTTCAATTTTACCCTCATTATTTCAGACCAGATCAAGATAAATTTCGTCAAGCTTGAATGTGTATTTTCCTCACAAAAAAACAAATAACTTTTTGAGTTTTATTTTTTATTAGTAATAGGGGGTAAACAACGAATAAAATAACCGAAATGAAAGCTTGAAGCTATGGAAGACCACAAAAATGCAATGGAAGCTGAAGATTATTCTTGTAGATATAGGTTTACTGTTAAGGGTTTCTTTTTTTGGAAAAAACAAAGTAGAAAATAAGAATGAGGAGGTTATGAGAAATTTGTCGATGAAATTTCATGAACCCTTGACGATGATTGATGGCCATAATGAGTACGACTGCGTCGGTGATGAGCTGGGAATAGGAAGATTTTGAAAAAAAAAAAAAAGATTAAAGTTGGTTCATTCAAAGAGAGAATCAAAAAAAGAAAGAGATAAAATAATAATAAAATAAAATTTTAGGTAGGTTTTTAATAATATTTCTAGATATTTAAATATAATAAAATAATTTTACATATGATTTTTAGATTTATTTTTAAATAAATCATATTTTTATAAATAATATATTATACTATTGTACTATTAAATATATTATAATATATATTACTAAATTATATTTTTAATTATAATATTAAATTGTTTACATATATTTTTTTATTTTTTTATGAATTATACTAATTTAATTTAATTTATATAAATATTTAATAATATAATAAAAATATTATAATTATTTTAAAGGTAATAATGTCATTTAACACTTATTCTTAATCTAATCGATAACATCATTTTCGCCAACCAAAGAACCTAATGCTATTAGTTGTTTACTTCATTTAACCAACAAAACAATGTAATATCTATTATTTCTATATTCCATTTTTTTTTATCATTTATTTGTTAAATCACTAATGAAGTGTTGATATTGCTATTTTTCATTGGCATAATAAAAAATGTATATTTTTAATATTTTTAGATTTTATCAATTTAATCTTAATTTAAAAAAATCAATAAATTTAACTCTCAATTTTATAAATTTGTATCAATTTAGTCTAAATTCTTAAAAATTTAAAATTAAAAACTAAAAAAACTTTTAAATAAAAATTTATTCAAAATTTTATTTTTCGATAAAAATATACAATATTTTATAAAATTATAAATAACTGAATACACTTTTTTTTTTACTTGAAATTTATTTATTAAAATAATAATTTTATAAATAAAATATTTTTAAGAATCCACAAACAAGATTCAAACTTTTCTTTTTTCTTAGTTTTATTTTATAATAATAATTTATTTATTATACATTTGACATTATTCCTTAATTCTAGTCAAAATTTTCGAGCACTAGGCATTATCTTCAGCTATAACCATTGGCACTGATAATCCTTACTTTGAACTTTAAATCTTCATATTTTCTGTCATCATGCCATCAAATTAGGAATTGGCTGTGGAGCAATCAATCGTGACCTTTCATGAGTTTCCAAGACCTCATCCTCACCTATATATCCTCAAATCAAGCTTGCCCCCAAGCACAACGTTAAACGCAACAAACTCATTTTGAGCAACAATCTAAAAACATCGATTTTTATCCTTTTTGACCTCAGGTTGTAGTTTTTCACTCAACCTAAAATAGTGGTCGTTA
The DNA here is from genome assembly GCF_007990345.1 of Gossypium hirsutum. Taxonomy (NCBI): domain Eukaryota; kingdom Viridiplantae; phylum Streptophyta; class Magnoliopsida; order Malvales; family Malvaceae; genus Gossypium; species Gossypium hirsutum. The sequence goes on along the minus strand of NC_053430.1, from coordinate 22,148,764 downwards.
CTATTGAAAAAATAAAATGAAAAAGTTGAATTTGCTTAATTTTTTTTCAATTTTTTCTCAAATTGTTTTATTAATAAATTTATTATTTTAATTAATAAACGCCATGTTAGAGAATGAGAAGAATAAATATTCATTCATTTATAAATATATTGTATGTATTTTTATAAAATCTTATATTTTTTATTGAAAAGTGAACTTTTAAATCATTTTTTTAAGTTGTTTATTTTTAGTTTTGAATTTTTAAGAATTAAGATTAAATTGATATAATATGTAAAGTTGAAAGTTAAATTAATTGAATATTTAGAATTAGAACTAAATTAATAGAATTTGTAAATATTAAATGGCTAAACTTATTATTATGCCAATGAAAAGATAATTATGTCAGCACTTCTTTAGTGATTTAATGAATGAGTGACTAAAATATTAAATTTTGATAATGTAAGTAATTGAAATAAAAAATTTTAAACCTATATGATTAAAACAAAGATACATTGGTTCACTAGTTATGTAGTTTACCCAACTTAAATTCCATAAGTTTAAGATTTTCATATTTTTTTTTAACAAATTTGGATCAATAATCATATTGTAATCTTAGTTGTATATTCTAATTTTTAAAAAAAAAATAGAACGTTTTACACTTGACATAAAAATGTAATTAACAACTAATTCTGTTTTAAAACATGTGTTTTTCCACCCACTATATAGTAATAATTAATGGATTAACATAGAATTATCAATCCAATCAAAAGAAAAGAAAGACCAAGACAAAAAAGAATGTTTTATTGTTTACAATATTCATAATAATTAATGGATTAAAAATTATTATTAAAAGCTGAAATGGAAATTGAGAAGAAAGAAAAAGAAAGTTGTATATACAAAAGAACAAACAAAACTTGTGTCAACAAATTCCTCCTATAAATAATAATAACTGTGACATAAAATATGGATCCAATGTATATTTTAACTTTAAAACACTCATGCAACTTATTAAAGTATTAATAAGTTTTTATTTTCATCATTTAATTTTAAAAAAAAATAGAGAAGATTCTTCTATTTGAAAATTTCATTTAAGTAATTGAATTATTCGAAATTTTTTATTTAAATTATCTATTTATTAATTTTTTTCTTAAAAAAAATCTAATTAACGAGCTCTAAGCTATAATTCGATGATCGGTAAAGTAGATCAGTACCAATCGACGAGTAAAAAAAGTACTTGATTGGACGACTAGTGTTGGATATTGAAAAAAAAAATTATTTAGATTTTGGTTCGTAAATTCATTATATTTAAAGCTGTTTTATGAAAAAAAACTAAATTATGGGAGATAAGAGAAAATAGAACTTTTGATTTGTACAAACGATACAAATAACAAAGATTATACATCAATAACTTTAACAATGTCGTGATTTAAATAAATAAAAATTTAAATAATTTAGTGCTTATTTTATAATTTTAGTAACTTTACCAAACAAAATCATGGTGGATTTGAAAAACCAAAACAGTGATGATTGACGGAATGTGACCAGCTTAAAGTCAAGCAAGCCGATGATATACATATATCCATCAACAACTTCCAAACTGAAACTAACTTTCTCTGAGCTCCACATAGATTTCGCTTTCATGGCTCATTTTTGAACTTATATTTTACTGTATTTTCTTATCGTCTACGACTCACTTGGCCTCTCGCAATCCAACCAGGTACTTCCAAAATTTCTCATCATTTCATACAATTTCCGTCTCAAATGAATGAGATTGAAGTGTTTGAGTTGCTATACAATTCAAAACGTTTTTTTTCCTCTGATCACGTTGAGGAAATAACTGATCATATGTAAACCTTCAAGCAAGAATTTGGGTTATATATATATATATTGCCCTAAACTCTAATTAAAATGAATATCATAAAAAATTAAATTATCAATTTCGGTTTTAAATATTAATAGCTATTAAATTTTAAATTTTAATGGATTTAAATAGAGTGAGTATCCGATCGAATCGAATCAAATAAAAAAATTCAAATTAATCGAGTTGACGAATCCTATTTTATCATCTTAATTCAATTTGAAAATTTCTCGAATCGAGTCAAGTAAGATGAATACAAATTGAATATATTTGTTCAAGTTAAATTAAAAATTTACTTTGGGTTTTTGTAGTCACTATCACTCATCAAAATCAAATTTATCCACTCTAATCAAATTTATTATTAACTTTGTTTAGTTGCTTCAATTATCTTTGGGTTCTTATCACAATGTATTTTGAAATTAAAAAATATATATTTAATGTAAAAAATGTGATTTTGTCCACTATATTTAAACTTTTAAGATATCTAAGGTTTAATGTTTAAATCGAAGTTTGAATATGTAAATTTATTCAAGGTTAAATTACACCAACAATCACGTAACTTTGAAGTAACTGACAAAATAGTCACTCTAATTTCAATTCAGTCATTCAACTTTTGAAAAATAACAAAACAGTTACTAACGTTATCAAAAAGTGACAAATCAGTCACCATTAACATTTTCTGTTACAGGCCTAACGGGACAGGCGACGTGGCCAGTTAACTTGCCACGTTGGACGAGGTAAAATTTCAATTCAGTCACTCAACTTTAAAAAAAGTAACAACTCAGTCACTAGCGTTATTGAAAAGTGACAAATCAGTAACTAACGTTATCGAAAAGTGACAAATCAATCATCCATTAACATTTTCCGTTATAGGTCTAACGAGACATGTGATGTGGCCAATATAGTAGCTAATGGGGTTAATTAACTTGCCACGTTAGATGAGGTAAAGTTTAGTGACTATTTTTTTCGTCTTTTCCTTTTTTGTTTTTCATAAATGGCCCAATATTTTTAATTTTTTGCGTAAATGGCTCAATATGTTTATACTTCTTCTTTCTATCCTAACAATCTTGCCGTTATCGTCTCCACCACAACCATCTTTAGCGTCACCATCGTTGACCTCCAAACCACCATCCTATCTTTTTTTTTTCTTTTTCCACCCCCCAATAGAGGAGTCACATGATTGGGATCCAACTGTCTTTTTTTATTGCCCAAAGTCATTAACTCTGAAAAAACTAGATTAAAATGGGATTGAAGATAATTTTAGGTCAAACTATCAAATCGGTGAGGAAAAAATCCTCCAAAGCAACATTCAAGCGATTCAAAAACCAAAACGACTCGGATTTGTCGAGATCTTCATGGGATATGATGATATAAACAAAAGGGTCGTTGATTAAGCTAAACAACACTAACTTCATTGCCAAAATGATCAAGTTGCATAAAACAAAATAAAAAAAAACAAAAAAGAGGAACATCTAGACAAACCAAACAATCGATTGAACCCATAATTTTTGGGAACAAAGATAATGGTCCTCCAATGGGACAACCAAATGTTGACAAGTGAAATTTTGGGTCGGGTCAGTGATTAGCAAGATCCCCAAGTCGAAATCGGACTAGATATTGTAGCAAAGGAGGATGAGAGGTGGATTAGAAGAAGAGCGGCGGAGATGGTCGGCAACGAAAGCTGGGGTCGAGATGAGGTAAGTCCAATCATTGGAAAGGGATTTGAGTCGAGTCACAAACTTAAGGGGTAATCTAGAAAGGATATAAAAAATGGTATTTTAGGTTAATGACAATGAGTGAGCCATGGTTCTCTATTTTCTTCCTGAACAAGAAGAATTCATTCAAGGGTTTTATTTGTTCTTCTTTTTAGGTGTTTGGTTTTTTAAATTTAGTAATACAAATTTGTTATTTTTTTAAAGTAGAGTGACTGAATTGAAAGTTGAGTGACTATTTTTTTCATTGATATCAAAGTTGAGTGACTGTTTTGACATTTATCTTTATATATTCTTTGGGCTAGAAATAACTTATGATCAGTTAACTACCATGTCGCTTTTTCATTACGTTTATAACAGAAAATGGTTAAAATGATTGTTTTATTTTTCGAAAGATGAGCGATTGAATTAAAACTAAAACGACTATTTTGCTAACTAATTCAAAATTAAATTATCTGTTGGTGTAATTTTTCACCTTTTATTCAATTAAAAACCGATTAAATAAAAACACCAAGTGTTATGTTGAAATTATCGAGGTGGATAAGATAACTACTCAAAATCTTCTTTGAAATTTAAACGGGAAATAGCATTTCAGAAACACCTGAAATCTGAGATTTCCTCGTCCCAAATGCAGCTTGCTATCTATATCTTCATGGTATCGATTCCTAGTAATTGTTTAAGTTCAAACCCTTCCTTCATTTTGTTTTACAGCTTCTATCGTTTTAATCTCTAAGTTCTTCTTCATTATCCTGCTACGTGCTTCACTTCAATCTTTTTCTCACAATATCCCCTTCCGGGCGTTTTCCACGCTTTCTTTTTGTCAGTAACATATCTGATAGCACAGAAAAGTGAAAATGCTTCAAAGCACTTGACTTTTAGCTTTCATATTTGTTTTTTTTAATTGTTTTTCTGCCATTTATTTAGCAACAACATTTGGCTTTCATGCTGAAATTATACCTTTTAGCATAATTACTACCATTCCAACTATCTTTAAATCTTCAGGCTTTCAGAGCAAAGACTTGATCCGGGAACTCAAAAAAGGGGTAGATTTTCTGTTGCGCGGAAGCGTGTGAAAGAGTAAAATTATTGTACTGAAAAATCACACTAAGTTCAATTCCCAGGAAAGAGAGGTGGATCACGAGGATCGCTTACATACCAGATCTTTCCTAGCCAGAATATCCCTCTATCGTAATTTAATAGCACAATAAATCACTACAATGACACTTGCAAAATATGCAGAACAAAAATAAAGAACACTAGAATTTTAACGAGGTTCAGCAAATTTTGCCTACGTCCTCGGGCACTACCAAATATATTTCACTCCAAAAATACAAGTGAAAGTTTACAAATAGGGAGAGAGAACAATTGCCTTAAGTAGAGAATGGCAAGTGTGGGATGAAGAAAGTAAGAAATGGTTAGGCCTATTTATAGTTGAGGTTCAAGGATCAACTTGCAATGTCCCTATACAATTAGGGACCAAAATTGCAATTATCCCATGCCAACTTTTAACCCAACTTGCCAACCAATTTTACTTTCTACTTTCGGTGCCCACCCTTTTTGACTTTTCAAACAATGGGTAGGTTCCAATAATCTCCACCTTGAAGATTTGATTAGGATAATCTTATCTTCACACAATTCTTTCTGCCTTTGACAACAATACTTGATAGTGCCTTCTTCAACTGTTAAACTTGCAGGATATTAATCAAGTTCAAACAATGTTCGAACTTGGTTGCTGTTACCACCTTGGTCATCATATTTGCGGGATTATTTGCAGTCTTGATCTTCTGAAGACAAATTTTCCCCTCTTCAATAATTTCCCGCACAAAATGGAATCGTACGTCGATATGTTTTGTACGTGCATGATAGACTTGATTCTTTGCTAAATGAATAGCACTTTGACTATCACAATACACGTTAATATGCTCCTGAACCAACCCCAAGGTTTTAGCCATACCTTGTAACCAAATAGCCTCCTTTACAGCCTCTGTTACAGCCATGTACTCGGCTTCTGTGGTTGACAATGCAACTGTAGACTGTAGTGTAGACTTCCAACTTATTGGTCCTCCAGCAAGTGTAAACACATAACCGGTGGTTGATCTTCGCTTGTCCAAATCACCGGCATAGTCAGAATCAACGTACCCAATAACACCTTTACCAAGTGTATTATCCTGCTTGAACAGTAATCCAACATCCACGGTCTTCTGAATATACCGTAGAATCCATTTCACAGCTTGCCAATGTCCTTTTCCAGGATTATGCATATACCTGCTCACTATACTAACTGCCTGTGAAATGTCGGGTCTTGTACACACCATTGCATACATCAAGATACCCACTGCATTAGAATACGGAACTTGCAACATGTATTCTCGTTCCGTATTCGTCGAAGGAGATAGTTGTGCAGAAAGCTTGAAATGAGAAGCCAACGGGGTACTTACAGGTTTGGTCTGCTCGTTCATGCCAAACTGCTGTAGTACTTTCTTCAAATACTGCTTCTGAGACAAGCTAACTCTGCCATGAGCTCTATCTCTACATATTTCCATGCCAAGAATCTTCTTAGCTTCACCTAGATCTTTCATCTCAAACTCGAGATTGAGTTGAGTCTTCAATCTCTCAATCTCAACTTTGCTCTTAGATGCTATCAGCATATCATCAACATATAAGAGCAAGTATATGAAAGTTCCTTCTTGTAGCTTCTGAAAATATACGCAATGATCAAATTTACTTCTTGTGTACCTTTGCCCTTTCATGAACTGATCAAATCGCTTGTACCACTGCCTCGGAGATTGTTTCAATCCATAAAGCGACTTTGTCAGTTTGCAAACCCAATTTTCTTTATCAGCAACATTGAATCCATCAGGCTGAGTCATATAGATTTCCTCTTCCAAATCACCGTGTAAAAATGCTGTCTTCACATCAAGCTGAACTAGTTCAAGATCGTATTGCGCAACCAAGGCTAGCAAAATTCGAATAGACGAATGCTTCACAACTGGAGAAAACACTTCATTGTAGTCTATTCCTTCTTTCTGAGCGTAACCCTTTGCTACCAATCTAGCCTTGTATCGAATTTCATTTTTACCAGGAAATCCTTCCTTCTTTGCATATACCCATTTGCATCCAATTGCCTTCTTTCCCTTGGGCAGTCTCACCAACTCCCAAGTCCTATTTTTATGAAGAGACTGCATTTCTTCATTCATAGCTTGCTTCCACTTTACACCATCAGAGTTACTTATTGCTTCTGTGTAAGTGGAAGGAACATCATCATCTGCAATTGGAAGTGCATAGGCCACCATATCATCAAAGCGAGCAGGCTTACGAATCTCTCTTCTTGGCCTCCTATATGCAATTGAATCTTGTTGCTGTAGAAGTTCTTGGGTCGAAACTTCTTCATCATTTGTTCTTTCAATATTAGCTGGATCATCATTAACCTTTTCAAACTCCACCTGCTGCAAAGTACTACTGGTTTTGTCATCCTTTTGTGAATCCTCGTTCTTCATCATGGTTGATTCATCAAAAGTTACATCTCTACTGAAAACAATCTTCCTTGTATCAGGACACCAGAGACGGTATCCTTTTACACCACCAGTTATACCCATGAATAATGCTTTCTTTGCTCTTGGGTCTAACTTAGATTCTTTTACATGATAATATGCAGTGGAACCAAAAACATGTAAAGAATCATAATCAGTAGCAGGTTTACCAGTCCACATCTCCATAGGAATTTTTCCATTTATTGCAGCTGATGGCAATCGGTTAATTAGATGGCACGCATATGTAACTGCCTCAGCCCAAAATTCCTTGCCCAATCCAGCATTGGACAACATACATCGAACTTTCTCCAGTATAGTCCGATTCATGCGTTCTGCCACCCCATTCTGCTGTGGTGTATCTCGAACAGTGAAGTGTCGCACAATGCCCTCATCTTGACATACTTGTAGAAATGGATCATTTTTGTACTCAGTACCATTATCTGATCAAAGTCGTTTGACCTTTCGACCTGTCTGAGTCTCCACCATCTTCTTCCACTTCAGAAATGCATCCAAAACTTCATTTTTTCTTTTCATTAGATACACCCATACTTTTCTTGAATAATCATCAAGAAAAGTGACAAAATAGTGCATACCTCCCAAAGAAGCCACTTTGGTAGGTCCCCACACATCACTGTGAACATAGTCCAGAATTCCTTTCGTATTGTGAATTGCTGAACCAAATTTTACCCTCGTCTGCTTGCCCAGAACACAATGTTCACAGAATTCCAATTTGCAAGAATTTGCACCTTTCAACAAGCCTTGCTTCGCCAAAGTCTGCAAAGCTTTTTCACCAGCATGTCCCAATCGCCTATGCCATAACCTGGTAGCCTCTGAATCTGCATCTTTCGCAGAAGCTGTTGATGTTGATCCAATAACTGTACTTCCATTTAAATAGTACAAGTTATTTCTTCTAGTGCCTTTCATCACCGTCAATACCCCAGCTACTACCTTTAGTAATCCATCTCTCAAAGTGATTGTGAGCCCTTTAGATTCTAGGGCCCCTAATGAGATGAGATTTTTCTTCAAGCTGGGTACATAGCGAACATCTGTCAGAACTTGGATTGAGCCGTCATGGTTCTTCAATTTGATTGTACCTACACCCATTGTCTTACAGGCACTATCATTGCCCATAAAAACAACTCCACCTTCTAGTTCTTCAAGACTAGAAAACCAGTCCTTATTAGGACACATATGGCAAGTACATCCCGAATCCAATATCCACTCATCCGTTTGACATGCCATTGCCATGCCAACCAAGCTAAAGTCTGACTCCTCATCATGCTCCGCTACACATGCATTAGAAATAGACTTGCCCTTTTGTAACTTAGGACAATTCTTTTTCCAATGCCCTTTCTCGCGACAAAAGGCACATTCATCTTTGGCGGGTCTCCCTTTGGACTTACCCCTTCTACCAGGTTTGCTGCTGTGTGAACGACCTCTTACTGTTAAGACTTCTGCAGTTGTATCTCTGTGATCTCTTTTATCTTTCTTTCGAGTCTCAGATCTATACAACGCACTACAGACTGCATCAAATGTGATTGAATCTTTCCCATGAAGCAATGTGGTGGTAAGATGATCATATTCATCAGGAAGGGAATTCAACAACAATAATGCCTTGTCTTCATCTTCAAATTTCTCATCCAAATTTAGCAAGTCTGCTAAAATTTTATTGAATGAGTTCACATGGTCATTCATCGACATACCGGGTGCATACGTGAACCGAAAAAGTTTCTTTTTCATATAAAGCCTATTTTCAAGACTTTTCGTTAGAAACTTTTCTTCCAATGTATCCCACAGCTTCTTCGCTGATGTCTCCCTCATGATGGAGTACTTCTGCTCTTTGGCCAAACATAGGCGGATTGTACCACACGCCTGTCTATTGATCTTGGCCCACTCCTTGTCATCCATCTTGTCAGGTTTTTCTTCAAGGGCTATATCCAGCTCTTGCTGACATAATACATCCAGGATCTCACACTGCCACATACCAAAATTATTGGTACCGTCAAATTTCTCTACTTCAAATTTTGCATTTGTCACAGTAGTCCTTGCTGATGACGATGCTGCTGCCATTTTTCTCCTCAATCCCAACTACTGTATACGTGAACAGTACCGTATACGTGAATAGTACCGTATACGTGAATAGTACTGTATACGTGAATAGTGCCGTATACGTGAATAGTACCGTAAACGGTCGTATTCCCCAAGTACGAACCTGGCTCTGATACCAATTGTTGCGCGGAAGCGTGTGAAAGAGTAAAATTATTGTACTGAAAAATCACACTAAGTTCAATTCCCAGGAAAGAGAGGTGGATCACGAGGATCGCTTACATACCAGATCTTTCCTAGCCAGAATATCCCTCTATCGTAATTTAATAGCACAATAAATCACTACAATGACACTTGCAAAATATGCAGAACAAAAATAAAGAACACTAGAATTTTAACGAGGTTCAGCAAATTTTGCCTACGTCCTCGGGCACTACCAAATATATTTCACTCCAAAAATACAAGTGAAAGTTTACAAATAGGGAGAGAGAACAATTGCCTTAAGTAGAGAATGGCAAGTGTGGGATGAAGAAAGTAAGAAATGGTTAGGCCTATTTATAGTTGAGGTTCAAGGATCAACTTGCAATGTCCCTATACAATTAGGGACCAAAATTGCAATTATCCCATGCCAACTTTTAACCCAACTTGCCAACCAATTTTACTTTCTACTTTCGGTGCCCACCCTTTTTGACTTTTCAAACAATGGGTGGGTTCCAATATTTTCAACACCCAAGTTGGGAATTCTACTGTTATGCTGCTTAGCAGCTGTTTCAGAAGCAACATATGCGAAGTACAAAGACCCAAAACAGCCAGTGGGTGTTAGAATCGAAGACTTAATGAGCAGGATGACTTTGGCTGAAAAGATTGGCCAAATGACTCAGATCGAACGCAGCGTTGCTACCCCAGATGTGATGAAGAAGTACTTTATTGGTATAAACAGAATCACCTTTCGAACAATCTTTGATGTGCCAACATTTTAGTTTTCACATGTTTTGATTAAATCGTTTAGATATCTCATTTGTTCTATTTCTATGATCGTCTTCCTTAATTAGAAAATACACTATGATTTGTTCTATTGGTTAACTTTTCTCATTTTCTTTTAGTAAAATGGACATTTGATAAGCAGATAAATCCACTTATAAAGGTTTCTAACTTTACTATCATTGTGTAATGCAGTAATCTTTTTTTTTTTCTCTTATAATTTGCCTAAATGGTTGTCTCACTTAATGGTATTCTTTAATGAATTGTGAGGTAATTGGAGGTTCTATGGATTTTGCAGGGAGTGTTTTGAGTGGCGGAGGGAGTGTGCCGGCCATAAAAGCTACTCCTGAGACTAGGATTAAGATGGTGAACACAATTCAAAAGGGTTCCTTATCCACCCGTCTTCAGATTCCGATGATATATGGGATTGATGCAGTCCATGGCCACAATAATGTGTACAAAGCTACTATTTTTCCTCATAATGTTGGTCTTGGAGTGACCAGGTAAGGCCTATATCTTTGAGGTAAACATGTTATTTGATTTTCTATTTTTCTTATTGTTCAAGGTTATACATTTTGCCTGAGGTTTGGACTTTCCCCTTTTGATTTGTTAGACAGAAAGTTGTTATCCTATGTTGTCTTAAGTGTCTTATTGTTAAAGTGGAATGGTGCATTCAGGTAGAAATTGTAACAGTACCAACTTTAATGGCTGAAATTTTGAACAATTGCAAATTGCATTCTCATTGAAATATTAGAGTAATCTTTCCATGAATTTGGTGTTCTATTCTACTCTGTTTTTGAAATATCAAAATGGACAACATTCTGGGAATTTACAGAATGAAGAATAATGAGATAGCTTAAGTTACATTTGAGTTTTGATACCCTATCAATCAAGCAGGTGATGGTGAGACTTGGAACTAAAGTCAAATCAATAGTTCGAAGATTTCTTTTTTGGGATTATTTATCTTTTTCATTTGCTCTTCAGGGATCCTCAGCTTATCAAGAAGATTGGAGATGCAACTGCTCTCGAAGTTAGAGCTACAGGAATCTCCTATGTTTTTGCTCCATGCATTGCGGTAATGCTGAATATTGTGAGAAGCCTAGACCATGTGTACTAACAGTGCGTTTGTTTTTACTTCTGCTGTTGATGTTTAATAGGTTTGCAGAGATCCAAGATGGGGTCGATGCTATGAAAGCTACAGTGAGGATCATAAGATTGTTCAGTTAATGACTGAGATTATACCTGGTTTACAAGGAGACATCCCTGGCAATTCTAAACAGGGTGTTCCCTTTGTTTCTGGAGAGTAAGTCTTTACTATAAACACACAGTTATGATGGCAAATTCCCAAATCACGAGTTTCCTTAGTTTCTCTTAAATCTTTTGTACGTGTTTAGGTGTATTCATGTTGCAGGGTTGCATTGCAGACCATTTTGTCTTCAAATATACAACATGACTTGAATAATGGAAACAAAGTACTAGGTCCACCAAACTCTTCATTATGATACCTCATTAGTTGGATGAGGATAAATTATCTGATTTGCTGATTGGAAAGCTATTTCATTGTTCTCGAAGTTTCTACACCCAACACCCATATCCGACACATTTTCGGACATGTGCATGGAGATACGACCTCCAAGGATCCTCCAAATATATAATAATAATAATAATAATAATAATAATAATAAAAGGTTGAACATACCCATACACTCACTCCCAAGTCCGAATAAGATAATTGGAAAGTGTAAGCAACCAAGTCCGAATAAGATAATTGGTAAGTGTCTGCTTCCTTTAGATGTATAACATTTTTCTATAGTGGTCAGCTCATCTATCTACTGCTTTATGCTGAAGGCAGGGTAGGTACAGATCAAGCAAAATATTAGCCCCAGCTTATATATTGAACATTGAAGTATTTTCCAGTTATATGCATCTATTTCTTTGTATTTTTCTTCTTCGGTTATGCATTCTAACTGGAAAAATGAACTCCAGGTTAGCATAAAGTAGACAATTCCCTTCACTTTTTCACCTGATTCAGTGTAAGTATAGCTGCTGAAATTTCATTTCTAGGAAAAATGATAAATATGAAGTTTTATAGGTTCTCATAATGCATGCTTGAAGTAGTTAGTCAAATTGGTCAGATTAAGTCTTGGTTTTTAACTAGTCAATTGATTTCCATTACTAGAAAAAAGGTGGCAGCACACTAAACACTTTTTGGGAGATGGAGGTACTACAAAGGGCATAAATGAGAACAATACTCTGATTAGCTTGAATGGACTACTCAGCATTCACATGCCAGCATATCTAAACTCTATTAGAAAGGGTGTTGCAACAATTATGGTTTCCTATTCTAGTTGGAATGGGAAAAAGATGCATGCTAATCGTGATCTTGTGACCGGCTTCCTGAAAAGCAAGCTAAAGTTCAGGGTAACAAAATGACTTGAACTAAATGTGTATCTACCTACAAAAATCAGTGTATAGCATTTCGTTTGACATATTTCTTTGGGTGTATTTCAGGGTTTTGTTATATCAGATTGGCTCGGTATTGATAAGATCACCTCTCCTTCACATGCTAACTACTCTTATTCTGTAGAAGCTGGAGTTGGTGCTGGTATTGATATGGTCGGTGAATATTTAGTACTATTATTATCTACGTCATTTATTCAAATATTTGATGCACACGCTGTACCATTTCTTGTTTAGTATATAGCATTTCCTTTGACATCCCCTCAAGCATTTAAGATTTTTATACGCAATATCTGGGTGTTGTGCAGATCATGGTTTCTAATTTCACGGAGTTCATTGATGTCCTAACCTATCAGGTTAAGCACAATATCATTCCAATAAGCAGGATTGATGATGCTGTAAAGAGGATCTTGAGAGTAAAAGTTGTCATGGGTTTCTTTGAGAATCCAATGGCTGATTACAGCCTGGTGAACCAACTAGGGAGTCAGGTACCTTCCATTGAGAACCTATTCTGTTGTTATGAATTGACTTCGATGCTCGCCATTTATTGTCAGACATGGGCTTTATTAAACAATATCGAGCTTTGAACAGGAGCACAGGGAGTTAGCAAGGGAAGCTGTGAGGAAAACCCTTGTCCTGCTGAAGAACGGTGAATCTGCTGATAAGCCATTGTTACCCCTTCCCAAGAAAGCAACTAAGATACTAGTATCCGGAACTCATGCTGATAACTTGGGCTATCAATGCGGAGGCTGGACCATCACATGGCAGGGTCTTGGTGGCAATGATCTCACTAGTGGTACGTCTTGAATTCAATCTTCAAAATATATTCAAGCATATAGGCTTCAGTTTGACAAATAGAATGACCCAGAAAAGCATTCAAGTTTTGTCCGGCGGTGGCCTCCAAAATCTGAGCATGGTCACATATCAGGCACTGGTTTTCAACATCTGAAATGAATCAATTGGTAAAAATCATTGTGCAAACCTTGCTAGTGCTATTAATGATTCATCTTAAGGGCGTAGTTTAAGCTTTGTTGAAGTCCTTATTTTCTTATGTCTTGTATGGTTTCTGTTATCATGGAAGCTTTAGATTGATCGGTGATAGTGTATATCACTGATAAGCCATTGTTACCCCTTCCCAAGAAAGCAACTAAGATACTAGTATCCGGAACTCATGCTGATAACTTGGGCTATCAATGCGGAGGCTGGACCATCACATGGCAGGGTCTTGGTGGCAATGATCTCACTAGTGGTACGTCTTGAATTCAATCTTCAAAATATATTCAAGCATATAGGCTTCAGTTTGACAAATAGAATGACCCAGAAAAGCATTCAAGTTTTGTCCGGCGGTGGCCTCCAAAATCTGAGCATGGTCACATATCAGGCGCTGGTTTTCAACATCTGAAATGAACCAATTGGTAAAAATCATTGTGCAAACCTTGCTAGTGCTATTAATGATTCATCTTAAGGGCGTAGTTTAAGCTTTGTTGAAGTCCTTATTTTCTTATGTCTTGTATGGTTTCTGTTATCATGGAAGCTTTAGATTGATCGGTGATAGTGTATATCAAATCAAAATATTCTACATTCGACTTAAGACAGTCTGCATGATCGCAGGCACCACTGTCCTCCAGGCAATTAAAAATACGGTTGATCCAACCACTCGAGTTGTCTACAGTGAGAACCCTGATGAAGACTTTGTCAAATCCAACAAATTTTCTTTTGCCATTGTTGTTGTGGGAGAACCCTCGTATGCAGAAACATTTGGTGATAGCCTGAATCTTACGTTATCCGAGCCTGGTCCACGTACCATTTACAATGTTTGTGGGGCTGTGAAATGTGTTGTTGTTGTCATCTCTGGCCGGCCAGTTGTCATGCAACCCTATCTCTCGTCAATTAATGCACTTGTAGTAGCATGGCTTCCAGGGACCGAGGGCCAAGGTGTTGCTGATGTGCTGTTTGGTGACTATGGGTTCACCGGCAAGCTTGCAAGGACATGGTTCAAGACTGTTGACCAGCTCCCCATGAACGTTGGTGATCCGCACTACGACCCTCTTTTTCCATTTGGATTTGGTCTGACTACTAAGCCTACGGAAGGTTAGTTAGGCATTGCTCTTTTGAAAACAATTGTCATGGAAAAGTGTGGGTTGTAATATCAAGAGTGTTAACATTAGTATAAAAAATTGTGGTAAAAAGTTGTAATGTTAATTTTAGACGTGATATTAGACACTAAAAATAAATAAATTTAAATTATTTAATATAATATACATGAAATGTACATTTTAAATACCTTTTAAGTAATTAATATAAATATTTATATAACTAATGGTGCATGAAATATTTTAAAATTTTTAAATATAATGATAAATTATTATTTTAATATAATAATTAATAATATTTAAAAATTTAATATAATGATATGTAAAATATTTAAATAATAATAAATGTTAGAACTAATGGTAGAACATATTGCTTTTCTAAAAAAAAATGGAAGTTCAAACATTAAAAATGTCTTGTTAGTAGAGACAGTCAGAAACTCATAACATGGGCAATAAAACGGATGTAAAAAATATAAAAAAAATGAAATATTTAAAAAAAAAATTGGATAGATATAGTCAAGAGAGAAAATGTCTTGAAACTAGAGGTGTGCATTCAATCAGTTCGATCCTTTTATGACAATAACCGAATAAACTAAAAATTTTATACTGACTGAATTAATCAATAGAGGTGATCGTGGACTGAGCCAGAACAGAATTTTAGACCCACTTGATAAGCTCAAACCCAGTCCAAAAAAATGGGTCTAAAATTTTTCCAAACCCAATCCAAATTATAAATGCTAACCTTGACCCAGCCTAAATTAAGTTTTTTTTTAAAACTATTTTATTATATAAAACAAACTCAAATGCAAACTGAAACGGATCTGATTGAAAATAAAATAAACAAATAGTTTATACATAAGACTTTATTTTCATTATAGCTCAACATATGATGCCAAGTTACTGTATTTTCATACATTATATTAGTTTGTTTGTTCAAGTTGAAGGAGAAGTATTGCAATATTATAATGTAAATATAAACTTTATTTTGTTAGTTCAAAGGGAATACATTATGCCCTTAGCTGCAAGAAAACAATAACAATACAACACAAATAGGTAATTTTGTTCATCCATTTGAACCTTCAAGTACATGGATTTACCTAAAATGTGATTGTATCATCATCAACAAGCAGTTAAAATTGAAAATAAACACAAGAACAAATTGAACACACACACACACACACAAAAGCTTTAAGTGCTTAAGCAATGATAACATAATGGAAAGCGTATACCAAAAAAACAAAAGCTACTGAGCCCTTATTGGCAAATTCTGTAAATGTATGTATGCATATGCAAGTGCATGTGTCTGTGTCTGTGTCTCTGTCCGTGTACGCATGCATGTTGAAGCAGCTAAACTCTGTTCCTTTTTCTAGTCAGTTATTCAACTTCTAAATGGCATAAGAACCAGCAAAGCTTATTCCCATCAAACGAAAGCATAAGAGATCAATACCCTATGATTTTTCAAGTCATTCTTTGTGTTTTCCCAGTTGTTTTTTGATCATTTTCCCCCTAACTGACATGCAAAGCCAATTGCTTTTAAATTTTTGCTACCTTGCATGCAATAAGGACTTTGGAAACTTCATTAGCCAATACTAGCCTCTTGAACATCATCAACAAGCAATTAAAATTGAAAGGAAAAGGTAGATAAAATTAAGTACACAAGTAACAGAGAATAAAAGACTCTTTAACTCAAATAGCAGATAAACACAAAAGCTATTTTGCATAACTTGTGATTAGAGTACCAATATTCCCTTAGTGTAATGATTTAAGACTTATTGTTAAAGAGTTATACATTTCCAATGAAATTAACCACCACTGCTTTTATATAATAAGTGGAATATTATTGTAAAGAATAGACACTGAACAAATTTTCCCTGGAAGAAGAGTAAGAACTAAAGACACTCAAATTGTAGACTATGACAGTGAAGATAATTTTTAGTGACACCAATGATGAAAACTGGAGAAAATTATCTCAAAAATGCAAAAATGAAAGCTAAAAATAACCAAAATATCTCATAAAGTTTTCAGTGAGCTATATATAGATCGGTAATTATTTTCTTTCTACATAGGTCCTCTCCTTCCTCCATCAATAGCATGTCAGCAGTTAGAAAATACTAAAAATTAAATAACCCAGCTATGCTCAGCAAACAGAATATGGGACGTGAGTTTAAACATTCCTTTAATTAAAATACACTATTGCAGCCAATTCTATGAAATCCCACACCAAATACAACATCCGGCAACAAAAGCTCCAAGATAAAGAAGAAAAGACAGTTCACCAGAGTGAATATATAATTGATCAAACATAGTATGTAAGATCGAATTAGATACAGAGACTAAGCACAAGGTGAACACTAAGCACAATCGTGTTCGAGATGAGAAAACCTAAGAAAGTTTCTACTGAAAGACATCAACCAAAACAAATTAAAACTCAAAGGCATTACTGGAAAGTTTACTAGAAAATACCGAACTCCGAAGTTAAGGTACTTGTGATGAAGAAGATGACAACGGGGTTGATGGTGGAGGTTCTCTTTGAAGTTCCTTGACAACAGCAGCCAAAGCCTCAGGGTTTAAACCCAAATCACAGAGAGCAATAAGGACCGAAAGAGTATGCCGATCAAGACCTGTATCGAGAATATTTGACATGTGAAATGCCAGATCTAGAGATTCTCGGGCAGTTTGTGCAGCTTCTGGATCCATAATACAACAGGCTACAAAAAAGGGGAAAAAAACCTTCAGAAAATTATGCTTGATTCTGCAAATTTACAAATACATATTTAACAACACACTTACAGATACATTAATAAATGCAGCTCATGAAATTAATCAAGAACTAAAACAGATTTTAAAGTGGCTTTAATTGAATAAAATTAATAGACAAAACCACATGAAATCATCAAATAATCCCCAAAGTATATATAAAATCGAAAGTCCCACTATCCAACCATGAACCAAACACCCATGTTTAGCAAAGATAATAAGCAATCATCAGAAATTCATCCATAAATCATCTAAAAGAGCACTCAAATCAGTTAAGCAGAGCCGTGAGAGCGTTTTCGAGTTTTTTTTAATTTCCCACGAATTATATAATTTTAAAAAAGCATTTTGGATTTCGTACAAAGCTCCACCCCTTTGTCTCACCTTTAACCATCAATAAATATCTCCTTTGCCTAAACTTAGAAAAAATGGCCAAAAAAGGAAGAAAGGAAAAAAACCCTAGTTATGGTAAGAAGACTGAACCTCTCAACCTTATTTGATTTGTACATATGTATATATGAGGCTAAGCAGAAGAGCGTATAAATTGGGAAAAATCAACAGATCCAAAAATTTTCAAAGCAAAACAAGCAGAAGAACACTACTTCACCTACAAGAAGTAACAAGCATGAAGATATGATGGAACAAGGGAAACCCAGAATTTAGGACGCTGTTAATTTTCTCTAAGTAAGATGACTTTGGGTTAGCGGTGAGCAAATCGAATCAAATTATTCTAATTATTTGTGTCAACTCGAATAAGTACAATTTTATAATTTGAATATCTCAAAATTTAGAAATGACCAAATTGATCTCATTTTCAACAAAAATTATAAAAAAGAAATTTAAAATAATTTTTAAAAATTTAAAATAATTCTTAAAAATTTAAAATAAATTTTTAAAATTCAAAATATTTATAAAAACTCCAAAATTCATATTTCTTAAAAAATTTTAAAAATTTTAAAAAAATTCTAAAAAATATATAAAGAAAGTTAAAAAATTAAAATTTTAACATTTTACTGATAACTATAATAAAATAGGAGTGGTCAACTCCATTGACTCAAAATTACGATAATAAAAAATATATAAAGAAAGTTATTAAAATCGAATTACGATAATAAAACAGGAGTGATCAACTCCATTAACTCCAAATCTAGGAGATAATCAAAATTACCGAACCGAATTTGATCGATTCGGTTCAATTTGTCGGCGTTTGCTATTTATTTACTTGGTTTAATACAAACAGTCCAAACAGATAAAAAAAACAAAAACAGCAAAAAGAAATACACCAAAAAATACTAAAAGTACAAACTGGTCTTCACAAAGGACTCACTTGAAGAATAAACCAAAGAAAGGAACAAATAAATAAATAAAAAAGGAAAAGAACAAATGAATAAAGTTATCTTCGTACCGTCGGCGAGTGGGTGGCGGGCGAATGACCTGGTGGACGTCGGAGGCCCTCCGGTAGTGGGTGAACGTCGGGGAGGGGCTGGTGTGGTGGCTACCGGCTGGTATTACTCTTAGTTTTAGGGATTTTACATCATTGTTTTAGGGAGAAATGAAGGGAAGGCCTTTTAGGGATTTTTAAATTACCTTTAAAATTATAATTAAATTAATTATTAAATTAGAAGTATAATGTGAAGGTGAGCATGGGTTGGTTGGACTAAAAATTTAGGCCTGTTAGGCTCGGATCGGCTTGAAAAATTGGCCTAAAATTTTACTTAAGTTTAATTTGGATAAAAATATTAAAACTCGTGCCTGACTCGATCTGACCATATTAATTTTTATATTATTTTTTATATAATTTTAAAATATATATATTACATCAAAAATACTAAAAACATCAAACAAATTGAAAATAAATTTTAAAAAATATATATACTTAAATAACACTAATATAGATGCAACTTAATAAGCAAATGTCTCTAAAATAATAACAAAATTAACAAATGTCTTTAAAATAATAATAAAATTAACAATAAAATAAGTTTTATACAATATCCAAACAATAATAACAAAATAGTAGCAATATAATAATAAAATGGTAGCAAAATAGGAAGAAAATAACAAGAAAATAATATTAAAAAAATTAAATTTTTTTTGTCCTCTAGTGAATTCTGGCCTGACTAGGCCTAGGCCAAAAATGCCTTACCTGAGGCTGACCCATTTTTTAAACGGGCCTTATTTTTTTGTTGAAACCTATTTTTCAGGCCTATATTTTTGCCTAAATCCTCCCACATTTCGGGCTAACCTTCAGCTCGGGCCGGGTGGTCCGACCCATGCTCACCTCTAGTATAATGGTTAAATTGGACTTGGGTTTGATTTTTTATATTTGGATTGGGTACTTGAGTTGGATTTATATTAGGTTGAGTATATTTATAAAATTATATTTTAATCTTTAAAAAATTGATTTACTCAATTATTTTGGTTAAAATTTTTTTAACAATTTTATTATAAGTTCTAATCATATATGTTTTTTTTAGATAATATTTAAAATTACCCATAGTTCCTCCTCAATCCATAAATAGGAGGATAATGGGTTTCAACGCACTCAAACCTACGTCTTTGGGCATTGGCAACAATATCTATATCAATTGAACTAAGACTCAATCGACATTTTGATTTAAATTTTTAAAATTGAAATTGAATAAACTAATCATTTAAATCAAAATAATTAATTGAATTAACTAAAAATTTTGGGTTTATTTAATTTGATTTATTCAATTTAATCAACTTAACCATATATTACACACTCTTACTTGGGTCTTTTCTGATATTTCTTTATTGTTGGTTTCTTTGAGGGGGCAGAGGTAACTCTTTCCTTAGTGTGAGCTTCATTTTATAAAGCAGTGATGTCCATATCAGATGCATGGTTCGGCGTGGTATGAGATTTTGAAAATGATCCTACATCATCAATGTGAGTATTAGCCTCACTTGAAGAAGAAGAAAAAAAAATGAGGAATACCAGGAGTGATAATCTAGTTGTGAGATCGAATCCCACAAACTTCATAGAAATAAAAATGAGGTTCTCCTGCACGTCTGGTCAAGACTTGTGCTAAGTTACTAGTGCCATTAAATAGCTAGGCCTCCAATGCTTAAGCCACATTATAGTTATCTAACCAACTGATGGGGTCAATATCCTGACGACCATTTGGGCTTTGATTTAGTAAACAATTCTGGAAAACATTCCTAACTGTAACTAACTCCACAATTCAAGGGTACGCCCTCTCATCGGATGTTTAAATTGTTTCTTAGCAACTTTAGAATCAATAGGTTGACAATAGGCACAAATGGATTCCCGAGTAAGAGACTAACATGTAGGAAAAACAAAACCACTTCCAAGTTTGCAGATAACTCTTATGAACTTGTCATTCTTTAAGTGCAGGTTGGAAATAATGTTTTGATAAATGGCTCATAACCTTGGCGTACAAATGGGCATTTCCAACACCAACCCCTTGTCTTATGACTTTTAACTGATAAAATTTCTAAAAAAACTCCCAGGAGTGGTGGTTCATTACCCATGCAACAGTCAATAAAATAGGCTACCAAAGTCCACCAGGACAAGGCTGATAGTTGTCCTGGTGCAATGCCATACTCAGTTAATACCGAGCAAAAGAATGGGTGTAGTGGTAAGTAGAAGCTAGCCTTTGGTAAAATCAAAGGAAAGATAAAACCTTGGGTATTGTCGTCTGAAATCACAAGAAAAATTTGGGTGTCTAATGCCTCGAGACCCTAAATACTTATCAATTTCCTCTTAGGTGGTACTACATTCATATGAGGGAGTTGATACGCATGGGGGAGTATCATCAGGACCTTGGGGATCGAGAGAGAAGGGAATCTTGGGAGTGATGATTCAACTATTTTGGCTTCAACCTCTACTTCGAGTATTTGTTTTAGACATCACTAAATGTAACTGGGAAAAAGAAAAGAAGTGAAGAGAAGATCAAATTACTTTTAAGAAATATGAGATTAAAGACGATAGAAACTGAAGGATTGAGCAGAAAGAGGTTAGGGATTTTGAATGGTTTAGTGAAAGTGTTAAGAAAATGTTTGAGTCTCTGTTTTATAGAAACAAACGTG
This sequence comes from Gossypium hirsutum, assembly GCF_007990345.1. Classification (NCBI taxonomy): domain Eukaryota; kingdom Viridiplantae; phylum Streptophyta; class Magnoliopsida; order Malvales; family Malvaceae; genus Gossypium; species Gossypium hirsutum. The sequence goes on along the minus strand of NC_053430.1, from coordinate 22,127,277 downwards.
TGTAAAAAGTTTATTTCGTGAAAACTGTTCGGGTTCTCTAATGCGAGTTTGACATCTGTCAAAAGCGTAAGAGTGTAATGTTCGAATCTAGGTGATTAACTGCCAAAATTCCTATTTTGTCTAAAGAAGCAGACTGGTGGAAATTTCTTATTAAGGTTTTCAAAGAAGTGGGACAATAGACGGAAAACTTTTGATAGGTAAGTAGGAAAAATTGCCTAAACATTATCACGTGTTTGGAGCAAACAAATGATTTCAATTAGGTATTCAGAGTCTTTCAACTTTAAAATGTTAAGGAGGAAATTTTGTTAAGGGGAGGAAAGTTGTAACACCCAAGTCTGGCGAGTCTAAAGTTTTGGCAGATCATAGTAAATAGTTTGTCTGGTGAAGTGTTATCTGCCAAAGTGATTGTATTGGCGTATGCGTGTTGGCGTTCAATATCTGTAACACCCCTAACCTGTATCGGTCACCGGAATAGGGTTACGAGGCATTATCGAATTTATACACTAACATTTATACAAAACCGAGTTATAAATATGGATTTCAAATCAATTCTTTTCAAATATTCAACTTAAAGTCCCTAATATAGGCCTATGGGGCCCAATACATGCTTTGGAAATGGTTCGGGACTAAACAGACAACTTTGAAAATTTATCTTTGAAGATAGGGGCACACGCCCGTGTGGCCTGAGACATGGCCGTGTGGCCAACCAGTGGGGATCCCATGGTCGTGTGGCCAGCCCGTGTGGAATTCTAACTTGCAATTTCTTAAGTATCGAAGGGGCACACGGCCTGGGCACACGCCCATGTGGCTTGGCCGTGTAGTACACTGATTTTTCACCATTTTTAAGCCATTTTTACACGGTTTTGACAAACGACCATGCTTGAAACCCGTGTCCTTCACACGGCCAAGACACATGGCCGTGTCTTCTGCCCGTGTACTATCCTGACTTCATATTTAAAGATGCAGGGGACACACGGTCATTTCACACGCCCGTAGGCTGTCCGTGTGTCACGCACGGTCTAGACACACGCCCGTGTGTCTTACCCGTGTGGATGAAATAAGGCCATTTCCTAGCCCTATTTCTCACCTAAGCTTAACTATTTTCCTGCATGAAAACTTATAAATATATACCATCAATTTCAACAAATTTCCATCATTCAATCTAACATTTCCAACTTTTAAACATACTTTAAAGCTTACATTTACATTGGTTTGTAAATCAAGTTTTATGACAGATGATTTATATATTGTTGAACATGAACATACCACATTACCACAAAATACATATTACTAGCCATTCCAATGGCTAAGTTGTAAACAAACATATTACATCATCATTTGGCCTCATTAGCCTATACATGCCATTGTATCAAAATGAGTTTATCATTTATACTAATATTAAGGAGTTGATAATGTGATGATATTCCGACCTGATCCAACCTTCACGAGTTTCGAGCATTATAAAACAGGGAAAAATAAACCTAGTAAGCATTATATGCTTAGTAAGTTCATATAACCAAACTACACTTACCACTCATATATAACAAATAAATCACACATAAAACAATTTATCCATCAATTTAGCAAACTAGCAAATATGACCTATACATAATCATTCAACCAAAATTGGTTAGTACAAAAACAGTATTATGTATAGATGAGCTCATCATGTCATTTCTTCTTATTTCACTTGTTAATACATTTCTGTTGAATTTTTGAATTTCCGATGGACTTTTCCTTTTCTAGTTGTACACTCGAGGTGTACATTCCCTTTTCAAGTGGTACACACGAAGTGTACATACCCTTTTCAATTTGTACACTCAAAGTGCATATAACATTTTCAAGTGTACACATATAGTGTACCTTTCCTTTTCAAGTGGTATACACAAAGTATACCTTTCCTTTTCATATGGTATACACAAAGTATACCTTTCCTTTTCAAGTGTACACACAAAGTGTACATAACCTTTTCAAGTTGTACCATTTGGGTACATAAATCCTTTTCAAGTATCACCCTTTCGGGTTACATTCCTTTCATAATGAGATCAAAATATTATCTCTTTCGGAACAACCTTTACTATAACATATGCAGGATCTCATATACACGGTAATCACCTGTCCAGTCGGAAATTAATATTAAACGAATTCATGTAATATTTCATCATTTACATGTAAATCACAAATCAAGATTGATCTATTACATGTACATACTAATTAAAAATCATAATGCACAATATTCAACAATCAATTCAACACATTTACATGCTTAATTTAGTTGTACGAACTTACCTCGATAATTGATTGTATCTACTAATCCGAAACTTTTTCTTTCCCTCGATCTTTTTCTTTGTTTGACACTTCCAAATCTATAGAAATAAATTCAATCATCAATTCTATGATTTTTTTTTTACATTCAATCAAGCCCACTTCACATTTTAGGAAAAAGTACCATTTTGCCCTAAACTTTTGATTAATTCCAATTTCGTCTCTAGGCTCGGAAATTGAAATTCATGCAATTTAATCCTTATTCCAAGCTTATTCAAACTTTCAATATAACTTTTACAGCACATGTATTTCATAATTTTCAGAATTTTTCCAAGAATTTCACTACTTTACAATTTAGTCCCTACACTTGTTTTCACTAAAAATCACCTTGTAAAAGTGATTTATCTATCAACAATCTTTTATTTTCTATCAAAAACTTTCAATTTACAGCATATTCATCCATGGTAATTTTATAAACTTTGATTTTCTTTCAATTTAATCACCCAAATAAAGAAATTAAGCTTTCCCGATCTCAAAAATATAAAAATCTTTAAAAACGGGATATAGAACTTACCAAACCAAGCTTGAGAAATTTCGTTTCTCTTTCCTAGGGTTTCCATGTATTTTATGAAGAAGAAGGTGATATAAAATGGATTTAATTCTATTTAATCATTTATCATACTTTATTTAATTCAATTTCCAATTTAGTCCTTAACCTTTTTCAATTTTTCCATGGATGACTCATTAAAAATATCTACATGTTTTTCATCAATGGTCTAATTTCCATATAAGGACTTCTCATTTTTGATTTTATAGCTATTTAATCCTTATAACTACTAGAATTCAACTTTGACATTTTATTCAATTTAGTCCTTTTTGCAATTAGACACATAATTGATAAAATTTTTCGATAAAAATTTTCATGCAATATTCCTTTCATAATACCTATCATTTTATGAAATTTAAATAATTTCATTTTTCAGACTCGAATTTGTGGTCCCGAAACCACTATTTCGATTTCACTGAAATTGGGCTGTTACAACTCTCCCCCGTCAAGGATTTTCATCCTCGAAAATCTTACCAGCGAAGAGATTTGGGTACTGCCTTTTTATGATATCTTCAGGTTCCCAAGTAGCTTCTTCAATTCCATGTTTCTGCCAAAGAATATTTACCAGTGCTATCTTTTTATTTCTTAATTCTTTTGTTTCCCGTGACAAGATCTTAATTGGTTCCTCACTATACTTCATGTTGGGCTAAATTTCTACTTCTGTTAGAGAGATAACATGTGATGGATCCGATCGATACCGTCTTAACATTGCCATATGAAAAACATTGTGAATTCTTTCAAGTTCTGGCGGTAATGCTAATCGATAAGCTACCGGTCCAATTCTTTCAATGATCTCATATGGTCCAATAAACCAAGGACTTAATTTCCCTTTACGGCCAAAACAGAGAATTTCTTCCAGGGTGACACTTTCAAGAATACCTTATCATCAATCTTAAACTCAATTTCCTTTCTTTTAAGATCAGCATAAGACTTTTGTCTGTCTAAAGCTACTTTCAGGCTATCTTGTATCACCTTTACCTTTTCTTCAGTTTCTTGAATTAAATCAATGCCGTGAATTTCTTTTCACTGAGCTCTGCCCAGTACAATGGTTTTTTCATTTTCGACCATATAAAGCTTCATACGGTGCTATTTTAATACTAGATTGGTAGCTATTATTATAGGAAAATTCAATTAGAGGCAAATACCTTTCCCAGTTACCTTCAAATTCAAGCACACAACACCGTAACATGTCTTCTAAGATCTGGATCACCCGTTCTGATTAACCATCAGTTTGAAGATGGAATGCAGTACTAAAATGCAACTGTGTTCCCAGTACTTCTTACAATTTATACCAAAATCGAGATGCAAACCGAGGATCTCTATCAGATACAATAGAAATCGGTACACTATGCAATCTAACAATTTCAGAGACATGCAATTCGGCTAATTTATCCAATGAAAAGTCCATACGTACAGGTATAAAATGTGCCGGTTTTGTTAACCTGTCAATAACTACCCAAATGGCATCTTTCTTTCTTGGTGACATAGGCAATCCCGTTACAAAGTCCATGGTAATCATTTCCCATTTCCACTCCGGTATATTGATTGGCTGTAAGAAACCTGAAGGCACTTGATGCTCAGCTTTCATTTGTTGATATATTAAACATTTGGCTACGAATTTAGAAATATCTCTTTTCATTCCCGGCCACCAATACATCTTTTTCAAATCATTATACATTTTATTACTACCGGGATAAACTGACATTGTACCATTATGAGCTTCATACAAAATCTTTTGTACTAGTTCTGAGTTCTTCGGAACACATATTCTGTTTTTGAACAACAAGCAATCATCAGACCCAATTTGAAACTCTGAATCAGAATTCTTTTGACATTGTTCCCGTTTAACTTGCAACTCATTGTCACTCTTCTGTGCTTCATAAATTTGTTGTATAAATGTCGGTCTAGCTTTCAATTCTGCTACAACCGAACCATTATCTGACAAAGATAACCAGGTGTTCATTGTTCACAAAGTAAACAAATATTTCCTGCTCAGTGCATCCGCCACAACATTAGCCTTTCCCGAATGATAGTCAATAATCAAATCATAATCCTTTATTAACTCGAGCCAACCGCGTTGTCTCAAATTCAAGTCTTTCTGTGTCATTAAATACTTCAGACTTTTATAGTCAGTGTAAATATGACATTTTTCACCATATAAATAATGCAACCATATTTTCAATGCAAACACTATGGCTGCCAGCTCAAGATCATGTATCGGGTAATTTCTTTCTTGTGGTTTAAGTTGTCTTGAAGCATAGGCAACCACTTTACCTTCTTGCATCAAAATACAACCTAAACCATTTAAAGATGCATCATTATAAATTACAAATTCCTTTCCCGATTCAAGTTGTCCCAACACAGGTGCTTTAGTCAACAAAGTTTCAGTCTATCAAAACTCTGCTGACATTTATCATTCCACTCAAATTTTACATATTTCTGCAACAAACGAGTTATCAGAGAAGCAATCATTGAAAATCCTTTAACAAACCTTCGATAATATTCGGCTAGACCCAGAAAACTTCTAACCTCTGACACGTTTTTTGGTGGAATCCAATTAATAATTGCTGAAATTTTATTTGGATCAACCCTGATGCCTTCAACAAATACAATATGACCAAGAAAGCAAACTTCTCGTAGCCAAAATTCACATTTACTAAACTTTGCATACAATTGTTTTTCCCGTAAAGTTTTCAACACAATCCTCAAATGTTCAACATGTTCATCTTCACTTTGAGAATAAACTAAAATATCATCTATGAATACCATGACAAACCTGTCTAGGTACGATTTGAAAATCCTGTCCATTAAATCCATAAACACTACTAGTGCATTTGTTAATCCAAATGGCATCACTAAGAATTCGTAATGACCATATCTAGTTCTGAAACCTGTCTTTGGAACATTTGAATCCTTCACCCAGAGTTGGTAATAACCCGAACGAAAATCAATATTTAAAAATACAGTAGCTCCCTTCAACTGATCAAATAAGTCATCAATTCGAGGTAGTGGATATTTATTCTTTATAGTGACTTTGTTGAGTTGTTGGTAATCAATACACAACCTCAAAGATCCATCTTTCTTCTTTACAAATAACACCGGAGCACCCCATGGTGAGAAACTAGGTCAAGCAAAACCCCTGTCAATTAATTCTTGTGACTGCGCCTTCAACTCTTTTAATTCAGTAGGAGCCATTCGATAAGATGCTATCAATATTGGTGTTGTTCCCGGAATTAAATCTATAGAGAATTCCACTTCTCTAACAGGTGGTAAGCCAGACAATTCTTCCGGAAACACGCTTAGAAACTCACATACGACTGGCACAAATTGAATCTTTGACTCGGTTACCTTAGTATCCTACATATAAGAAAGATAAGCATCATACTCCTTCCTCATACATTTCTGTGCTGCTGTTGCTGAAATCATATTAAATAATCCATCTAGCTTATCAGATTCAACATGAAGTAACTCACCGTCTTGATTTTTCAACACAATATACTTCTGTGTACAATTAACCACTACATCATGTTGGGTTAACCAATCCATTCCCAATATCACATCGAATTCATCAAAGGGCAGTAGCATTAAATTAGCCAAGAAACATTTACCCTTTACCATAAGTGGACAGTTTTTTCAAACTTTATCCACCTTTACACATTGACCCAAATGATTTGAAACTTCCACAAAAAATTTAGCGAATTCAACAGGTAAATTTTTAACATCTATTAAATTTGTGCATATATACGAGTGTGTGGAACCAGGATCAATTAATGTAATAATATCAGTATCTAATAAAGAAAAAGTACCAGTAATGACATCTGGCGCTGAAGCATCTTCTCGGGCTCGTATGACATATGTTCTTACAGGAGCTCGGGCCTCAAATTTAGCATTTGAATCTTTTGTAGCGCTTCGGCTACCACTAACATTTTCGGGGTGTCTAAGTGGTCAACCCCTTGAAGCAGTGCTACCTAGTTTTGAAGTCTGTTCAGCATCTCTTTCTACTATTTCTGGACAATCTTTCAAGAAATGATCAAATGAACCAGATTTGTAACATGCACCGGTTTTCATTCGACATTCCCTATGATGAAATTTGTTACAATGTTTACATTTTAGCTTCACGTTTCCCACACTTCCAACACTAGTCACTGACGGTTATGAAGACTTGGGATTAAAGCGTTGAAAACCACGCTCTTTATCGGAATACCCAACTAAAGTAGTAGATCCTTCTTGATACCTCTTTGATTTCTTTGAAGTAAATGATTGAGATCTACTAATAGGTCTTTTCCCAGAGAATCGGGCTTCTCTGTTTGCCTTCTTCTTTTCTTTACTTAGCTCCTCAGCTTTCTTTACACGATCAACAAGTGCTGCAAACTCTCTTATTTCCAAAATACCAATCAATAATTTTATATTTTCATTTAATCCTTCCTCGAAACATTTACACATTTCTATCTCTATTTGGACCCATTCACTAGCATATTGGCTTAATTGAACAAACTCCTTTTCATATGTCGCAACGGACCTGTTCCCTTGCTTTAATTCTAGAAATTCTTTCCTTTTCTGATATAAGAATCTTTGACTAATATATTTCTTTTTAAACTCAGATTGAAAGAATTCCTAAGTAATATTTTCTTTTGGAACCACTGAACTTACTGTTTTCCACCAGTGATAAGCCGTGTCCTTTAATAAAGATACAGCATATTTCAAGTATTCAGCTAGAGTACATGATAATTCGTCTAACACTCGGGTAGTATTTTCCAGTTAGAATTCAGCTTTTTCGGATCATTTTTTATTGTAGCTCTAAATTCCTCAGCTCCATATTTTCTGAGTTTATCTACTGGAGCCTTACTAATTCTAACAGTTTCAGTACCCGGTGGTCTCTCAAGAACAGTCTGAGTAGTTGGTGGGGGAGGTTGTAATTGAAAAGTAGTTGAATTTCTTCTCAAATATTCAGGAAACCATTTATCTAATATTTCAAAGAAAGCCTCTTTAGCATATTCACTTAGGCCTTCTGATTCGGACCTTCTACTACTACTACCATTTATTGCTCGTCGTACGAAAGCTTGAGAAGCACTCTCAGCTTCCTCAGATTCTGCTCTTGCTAGGTTGGAAGACATTTACTATATGACAAACATATTTAAAATGGTCAGGAGATATCACACTATCATCAATTATATAATGACATGTATTGCGAAATTCACACTTGCTACGTTAGTCCAAGAATCGGCTAAATCGTAGCTCTGATACAAAAAAATATAACACTCCTAACCCGTATCCGTCACTGAAATAGGGTTACGAGGCATTATCAGATTTATACACTAACATTTATACAAAACCGAGTTATAAATATGCATTTCAAATCAATTCTTTTCAAATATTCAACTTAAAGACCATAATATGGGCCTATGGGGCCCAATACATGCTTTGGAAATTGTTCGGGACTAAACCAACAACTTTAAAAATTTTTCTTTGAAGATAGGGGCACAAGCCCGTGTTGCCTGGGACATGGCCGTGTGGCCAGCCCGTGTGGAATTCCGACTTGCAATTTCTTAAGTATCAAATGGGCACACGGCCTAGGTACACGCCCATGTGGCTAGGCCGTATGGTACACTGATTTTCACCAGTTTTAGGCCATTTTTACATGGTTTTGACACACGACCATGCTTGAAACTCGTGTCCTTCACACGACCAAGACACACGACCGTGTCTTCTGCCCGTGTACTATCCTGACTTCATATTTAAATATGCAGGGGACACACGGTCATTTCACATGCCCGTGGGCTGTCCGTGTGTCACGCACGGTCTAGACACACGCCCGGGTGTCTTACCCGTGTGGATGAAATAAGGCTATTTCCTAGCCCTATTTCTCACCCAAGCTTAACCATTTTCCTGCGTGAAAACTTATAAATATATACCACCCATTTCAACCAATTTCCATCATTCAATCTAACATTTCCAACTTTTAAACATACTTTAAAGCTTACCTTTACATTGGTTTGTAAATCAAGTTTTATGACAGGTGATTTGTATCTTGTTGAACATGAACATACCACAGTACCACAAAATACATATTACAGGCCATTCCAATGGCTAAGTTGTAAACAAACATATTACATCATCATTTGGCCTCATTAGCCTATACATGCCATTATATCAAAATGAGTTTATCATTTATACCAATGTTAAGGAGTTGATAGTGTGATGATACTCTGACCTGATCCAACCTTCACGAGCTTCAAGCACTATAAAATAGGGAAAAATAAACCTAGTAAGCATTATATGCTTAGTAATTTCATATAACCAAACTACACTTACCACTCATATATAACAAGTAAATCACACATAAAGCAATTTATCCATCAATTTAGCAAACTAGCAAATATGACCTATACATAATCATTCAACCAAAATTGGTTAGTACAAAAACATTATTATGCATAGATGAGCTGATCATGTCATTTCTTCTTATTTCACTTGTTAATACATTTCCGTTGAATTTTTTAATTTCCGATGGACTTTTCCTTTTCTAGTTGTACACTCGAGGTGCACATTCCCTTTTTCAAGTGGTACACACGAAGTGTACATACCCTTTTCAATTTGTACACTCAAAGTGCATATAACCTTTTCAAGTATAGTGTACCTTTCCTTTTCAAGTGGTATACACAAAGTATACCTTTCATTTTCATATGGTATACACAAAGTATACCTTTCCTTTTCAAGTGTACACACAAAGTGTACATAACCTTTTCAAGTTGTACCATTTGGGTACATAAATCCTTTTCATGTATCTCCCTTTCAGGTTACATTCCTTTTCATATTGAGATCAAAAGATTATCCCTGTCGGAACAACATTTACTGCAACATATGCAGGATCTCATATACACAGTAATCACCTGTCCAATCGGAAATCAATATTCACATGGATTCATGTAATATTTCATCATTTACATGTAAATCACAAATAAAGATTGATCTATTACATGTACATACCAATTACAAATCATAATTCACAATATTCAACAATCAATTCAATATATTTACATGCTTAATTTAGTTATGCGAACTTACCTCGACAATTGATCGTATCTACTAATCTGAAACTTTTTCTTTCCCTCGATCTTTTTCTTTGTTCGACACTTCCGGATCTATATAAATAAATTTAATCATCAATTCTACGATTTTTTTACATTCAATCAAGCCCACTTCACATTTTAGGTAAAAGTACCATTTTGCCCCTAAACTTTTGATTAATTCCAATTTCATCTCTAGGCTCAGAAATTGAAATTCATGCAATTTACTCCTTATTTCAATCTTATTCAAAATTTCAATATAACTTTTACAGCACATGTATTTCATAATTTTCAGAATTTTTCCAAGAATTTCACTACTTTGCAATCTAGTCCCTACACTTGTTTTCACCAAAAATCACCTTGTAAAAGTGATTTATCTATCAATAATCTTTCATTTTCTATCAAAAACTTTCAATTTACAGCATATCCATCCATGGGTAATTTTCTAAACTTTGATTTTCTTTCAATTTAATCACCCAAATAAAGAAATTAAGCTTTCCCGATCTCAAAAATATAAAAATCATTAAAAACGAGACATAGAACTTACCAAATCAAGCTTGAGAGTTTTATTCTCTCTCCTAGGGTTTCTATGTATTTTATGAAGAAGAAGATGATATAAAATGGATTTAATTCTATTTAATCATTTATCATACTTTATTTAATTCAATTTCTAATTTAGTCCTTAACCTTTTTCAATTTTTCCATGGATGACTCATTAAAAATATCTACATGTTTTTCATCAATGGTCTAATTTCCATATAAGGACTTCTCATTTTTAATTATATAGATATTTAATCCTTATAACTACTAGAATTCAACTTTGACATTTTATTCAATTTAGTCCTTTTTACAATTAGACACATAATTGATAAAATTTTTCGATAAAAATTTTCATGAAATATTCCGATCATAATACCTATCATTTTATGAAATTTAAATAATTTCATTTTTTAGACTCGAATTTGTGGTCCTGAAACTACTATTCTGATTTCACTGAAATTAGGCTGTTACAATATCGGCCACATAAGAAAGAAAGGATTTGATTTCATGATAATCTGTTATATTAAGGAAAATTTTGTGATAATTGATAAAGAGTAAGTATGGAATGAGTATTCGCCAAAAAGTATAGTACGTTTGGTTTGTTTAGAGTATTGTGCTATCCAAATTATAAGTAATCTGGTTAGAACACAATTGTTCAGTCTAATTTGATAATTGTGAATGCAATGAACTTGTTTATATTTTCTCAGAGACTATAGGCCATTAAGAAGGCAAATTATGAAACGTATGACACTTGTTAAACTGCACTAAGTAAATTGAGTCATATTTATATGTGTGAGATGAGTTTTGAAAGGGGTTCTTCTTTTCTTTTCTTCTTTAAATGGAATTCACTGATTTCTTCCTTAACTTTGATTGTATCTTTTCCAAAATAAACTAGAATCTGATATTATAAGGTCAATCAGTGGTTATTCCATCTCAGGGTAAGTGTTTCAGCTCTACATGTTAAGTTATGAATGAATAAGTCTGCATGTGGAATTTAAATCGTAAATTGTAAGTGCAAGGTTTTGCATGAAATTGTTAGCAATTCATATGACAAGTAAATTGGATGTATTGGAGATTTAATAGTGAAATTATGTTTCTAAGCAATGGTTGCTACTGGTTTGAAAAGAATGTTAAGTTTGGAGCTTAGAACTACAGTAGGTGAGAACTAAGTGAGTCTTTACACTGACTCTCTCTTGTGCAAACTTTTCAAGTAGAATTATTTATATATAAAAGATAATGAAATCTATAGAAAATAGTAAATGTATGATCATAATAAAGATGAGGTAGGTGTTAAGATGATCTATGTAAGATTCTATTGAGAAGAATACTGATTGGTAAGAATGTAGGTATAGTGGTGATATAAAAAGAATGCCAGTCATAAATATGTTCAAATCTGGGTAAGTAAGTAATGAGAAACATTCTATTGTGAAGCCTCTAGTAGGCCAATAATAATGCTAACCAGATTGGCTTATCACTGATTGAAAACGAGTGTAAGACCATGAGATAGAGGCCCATTGCAGATTGGTATGACTTGGAACCATTCATGGTGTAGGCTCTAGTAGGATGAGACTGGAAAGAAAAAACACGATACATGAATGTGTGTAGGACCATGTGGTTAAGGCCCATGGCATGATATGATATGTCTGTAAATGTGTTCATGGTGTAGCCTTTGATAATGTGTAAATCAGAATGGTAGATCATAATACATGAAACTCTGTATAAGTCCATAAGAGAGAGACACATGGCATTTTTCGTGAAGCCCGTAGGGACAGTACACATAATATTTTTGTATAAAACTTGCATGGCGTGATTTTTCAAGAAAGTTTGGTAAGATTTGAATGTTTGTATTTATGGTAAGATATGAATAAGTCTTTTAGTTCTATAATAAGTATGGTTAAGAGAAGGTTTTGATATGCTCAGAGTTAAGAGTTGAATAAGTATGCTTGTGATTGGGTAATTAATTGATTTTTATTACTTTTCATTGAGAAAACTATAAGAATGCCCTCGAGAATGAAAAAACAATTTCGTTCCCAAATTGCCTCGGTTCCAATGCCGGAATTCAATGGCGTCAAATTTGCCTAAAATGAGCCTGTAGAATTCTATCAAACCATTCAGGGATGTACGTTCATCCTTGAACATGGTTTAGGTTCGGCTTTATCTTTTAGCGATGAAATCTGAGATGATGTTCGTTTTCACCGATAGGATAACTTTTGCTTGCTTCCAAAGCAACCTGCTGTTATACCCGTAGTATTGAAATTATAATCCAATTTAAAAATTATTACACATAATAGGGTATATGTCAGATGTTAACATATTAATATTTCCCCTACCGCCATCTGCGAATACTATAGCGTGCCATTTTACGAGAAGGATGATTTTTCGTCCCTCGATTTGAACCATTTTACTAATTTAGACACGGACGCCATTCTAAACTACATTATGGAAGCTAGAGGCAAATGGAAGTGCAAAGCTTCCTCGAGGCAACCTCTCTCATTTAATCAATCAATCATGTTCCCCATTGCGAAAATATGGATGTAATTCATATGCATGTGTCTTTGCCTTGCATTAGATACTAACAATGTAAATGTGCTTAGAGCAGCTCTGTTATATTTCATTTTGCAGCGAAAAGGAATTTGTGTAGGTACTTTGGTGAATCGACAAATAAAACGTTGCATCATAGGTGGTAAGGTCAGTATTTATTTCCCACATTTAGTCACTAACCTTTGTCGTAGGATTGGTGTTGACATAGCATCCACCGAGCAAACTCAGTGTCCAACACATAGTATCATCAGAGATTTCTTGCTCCAACAATTTCAAGAGCTTCATAGGAAGAAAATTTAGGAGTGGAATCAACTAGGTAGTGAAAGAAGGGAAGTACCTCGATCTACAAAAAGGATGAGTGTCGAGAAGGAAACTAAGGGTGAGCCTACATGGTGGCAATCTAGGTTAAGATGTGATATACGTTGCAGCAGTTGGATGCTTGAGGCAATGAAGTCATTTATGATTGCATTCATGGTAAGGCAAGAGGTAGGATCCATACAATGGCCCACCAAATCGAGTGACTCATCCGAGGGTGAAGATAACGAAAGGGAAGTAGAGCCTACAAAAGGAAACAAGAAAGTTGAGGCAGCGGAAGACGAGGCATTAGAGGGTCGTGAAACAATGCCTCGAGATGAGACTATGGAGGATGATGCTATATCTACAGGTCCTATGTCCAAGGGTGTAGATCCAAGAGAACAGAGCATGCCTCTCTAACGAATGAAAGTGAAGAAGACCACTCCGAAAGGAAAAAACATATCTAGAGTCGACGTGACTGATTTAGGGGACGACACGTCCAATGCTTAGTTACATGCTTTTGTGTTTTAATTTTATTTAATTTTATGCGGCATGTAAACTATTAAACACTTCTGACTATTTTTTTTTATTTTTTATTTTGTGTTCGGTATGTTTTTTGTTTTTCTTTCTTTATTTTTCTTATGTGCAGCGAATTACCTTGAAAGACTACACAACAGATAGAGTTTCAACGAGGAAGTGGACGTCCGAGATAGTCTAATGCTCAATTCTAGGGAATTTCGGTAACATCATATCCTTTCTTTTAAACACATTGGGGATGATGTGTATTCTGAGTGTGGGGGTGCACATAAGTTTTTATGTGCATTTATTTTTGTTTTTATGTTTATTTTTATGTTTATTTTAATTTCTATGCATTTTTCAAAAAAAATTCAAAAACTCCAAAAAAAAATTTAGTTCTTGTTTTAAATTTTTCAAAAAATCTAAAAAAATTTCTTACTTTCATTTTTATTTTTTGTTATTGCATGGTGCTTGGACTGTAATTAAGTAATAAGTTAGTAGTCGTACATATCAAATGGGTATATAGAGTTGCCAAACTTGTAACTTTTTAATGATACTAGATAATTTCTTGCTCTTAATTGTAGATTAATTAGTTTACTTAGTTAATAGGTATAATGTATTAGAGGCAATAACTGAAATGAAAATGTATAAAATGTACCGTAAGATAAATAGAATATATGGATCCTTGTAGATAAATAATTCAAATTGCTAATTGTTTGTTTAAATAGATGCATGCTTAATAGATTGTTGCTAGGTGATAATTTGGGAAAGACCTTAACCATTGTTTTTATAGCCTTAACCCTAAAGGACCAACCTTAAACATTACATTATCCCTAGTTCTCGAATTTGAGCCTTACATTGCCCTTCTTAATGAGCCTCTGTGTTTGACACCTTGAGCCGAAATTGAGTTCGAAACTCAACCCTTCACAGTCCTTAAACTTTGTAACGCACTATTGAATGGACGTCAGGCCATGGACATCGTGGGTTTGGTAGGAACGTTATGGAGGTTTCTCAAAAAAGTGTACTCAAGTTATTAGCGGAAAGAGTTAGCTCGTAAGTTATTCCTCCTAGAAATAATGCTTAAAAAGAAAAGGAAAATTTGAAAGAGATAAAAGTGATAATCAAAAGCATTATGAAAGAAAAGAATAAACAAAATATATATATGCTCAAAACAAAAAATTAAAAATAAAGGAGCATAAAATATTCTTGAAATCATAGTGCACAAAAACGAGCTAATATCAATCATCCTTTTCCACATTGTTGGAGAAATAAGGAAGATGAGAGAAGGATAAATAAGGCAGTGAGATGTAATGATCATATCTGAGAGGAACTAGGAACAATTTTGTGTGCTATATTATTCATAGTGCTTGAACTGTTCTGAGATGAACTTTCTTTAATTCCGTACCAACTTCAACCTCAAAACGTTACAAGCCTAAAAGGATTTTTTGACACGAATAAGTCATCGACGCATTAATTTGTACATAGCTTGTGTTTGTTGTAACGAACATGAACAATTCTTTTTAAATATATATGAGTGATTCGTATAATTTATTTTGATGGATAACATTTGTACATATGTTCATTTACATTGCCTCTACCTCTACTGGCACTTTAACTTCATTAACTAATAACTTTTACATTAGGAGTAGGTAAATTTGTAACACCCCTTACCCGAGACCGTCGCTGGAGTCGAGCACGAGGTGTTATCGGACTTAGCTTACTAATTCAGGGCATAAAAATTGCTTTTAAAATTAATTTAGCTTCATTCATTCAATATTTCCCTAAAAGGGTCCTCGAGACCCTATAACATGAAATTGAAACGGTTCGAGAACAAACCAGAATCAATAAAAATTTTCCGATCACTTAAACAAATCAAAACAATTTATTTCATCTTTCATAAATAAACTGTCCATCTGCGCCATAGACACTAAATAAATCATAACTCGAGTTACGAAACACAAAATTTAAATCCATAAATTTTCTCTGTAACTAGACTCATATGTCTTCTTACTAATTTTTTTTCAGAATTTTTGGTATAGCCAATTAGTACAGGTTATTAGTTAAACTTTCCCCTGTTTTAGTGTTTGGCTGCTCTGACCTCTGTGCACTACGAATTAATTTTATCCCTGTACAGAATTTAAATAACCATGAAGCATATTCTTCTTAAAACTAGACTCAATAAAGAATCTATAAATATAAAGTATAACTCCTAAATATTTTTTTACAATTTTTAGTGAATTTCTAAAGTCAGAACAGGGGATTCAGAAATCACTCTGACCCTGTCTTACCAAAATTTAAATATCTCATAAAATACAAATCCTTTATTTACTCTGTTTCTTTCATATGAAAATAGATTCAATAAGATTTAATTATATATCTCATTCACTATCTAAATCCATTTCTAATATTTTTAGTGATTTTTCAAATTCACATCATTACTGCTATCCGATACTGTTTTAAAGCTAATTTCACCTTTTTCATGATGTCCATGGAATAACTAACATTTAGGCATACATAACACCAAACATGTCCTTGATTAGCCATTCCAATAGCTAATCATTATCAAGCATTTACATACCATTCATTAGCCATATCATGAGATCATACACACAAAATGGCTACGATGCTATACATGCCATACTCAAAATGAAACGCCAAGCTATACCAAAATAATCCTTGTGACAGTGTGCCCAGACCTCCGACGTACTTTACGATCCCTGAGTTAGCTTGAAAAAACTATAAAAAGAAGGAAAATAAAGCGGATAAGCATTAAACTTAGTAAGTTTGCATGCAAATAAATAACAACATTCATAAGAATTATCTTACTACTTGGCATGATACTACTTAATGCAACTTCATTAATTGTCATAGACATATTTTAAACTTCTTCACTTGCTCACTTACTTAAATACTTACTTACTTAATCAAATTTATTAATACATTTTACTTACCTTTTTCCTTATCAAGCATACATGAACATTATATACTTACCTTTGCTATTCTAGCATGAACTTCTCTTACCTTTTTAGTATAACTCGTCTTACCTTACCTTACCTTGATATTCTCTTTAAATTTTCCCGTTGAACCACTTGGAATACTAAGGATACACGGGTACCTTACCATTGCCATGACTTGTCATGGTCTTACGTGGTATCCTTTAGAAACTTACCATTGCCATGTCTCGACATGGTCTTACATGGTATCCTTGCCTTATGAACTCACCAATGCCATGCCTTGGCATGGTCTTACATGGGACCTTTGCCTTATAGTAACTTATCAATGCCATGTCTTGACATGGTCTTACATGGTATCCTTGCCTTAGAAACCTTACCAATTGCCATGCCTTGGCATGGCCTTACATGGTATCCTTAAACCCTAATGTCATGACATTTGTATCCTACACATTCCTAAGGTTCAACTGGGACTTTCTAAAATTACTTCTCCGTCAATTCATGCTTGAGTCTTCTTTGAATAATTTCATAAAATAAATATACACATTCTGGAAATTAACAACATTAACATAAAATAATAGAATATTGCATTTATTTACCGCAAACTTACGTCGAAACAAAATACGATCAACTATATCGATTTAGTCCACTATATTTTTCTTTCCCCGGTCTAACTCTGAATTTCATTCTTCTTGATATATAATAAAAAATTTAGCTTATTTAATACTCACATTTATTAAAACATTCCTCAAACTTTGGCAAAATTACACTTTTGCCTTTAAACTTTTACATATTTACACTTTTTCCCCAAGGCTCGGAAATGAAATTCCATCCTATTTTCTTACGTTTTATGACATGCTGATCATTTTTCCCTTCTATGGAAACATCAAATTCTCACTCTAACATGTACTTATGAACATTAGGTATTTTTACCGATTATGTCGTTTTATTCGTTTTCACTTAAAATCGCTTAGCAAAAGTTGTTTAACACAATTTTAAGCTTCATATTCTACCATAAAACATCAAAATAAACACATTTCACCTATGGGTATTTTTCCAAATATAAACCCTAGGTTAAATTATTGCTAGAATAAGCTTAATCAAGTTACTAGGACTCCAAAAACGTAAATAACATTAAAAACGGGGCTTGGAATCACTTACTATGGAGCTTGGAAGCTTGAAACAAACCCTAGCTATAGAGAACCCTTGACATTCGACCTAAGGAAGAAGATGAGCACATTTTTTCCATCTTTTTCCCTTTTTGATTCTTTTATTTGACACTTCACTAAAATGCCTTTTGTTAAAATTTTTAGTTATTTCTACCTATGTTATCCATTTTTGTCCATGAAAATGTAATGGTCTAATTACCATTTAAGCACCTCTACTTCAATTATGCACTTCAATTTAGTCCCTTAGCATTTAGAACTCATATTTATTCACTTTTGCAATTAAGCCCTAATATGCAAATTAGACATACAATCACTGAAATTTCTTATCAGTATTCTAACACATGCATCTAATTACTCGGTAAATCATAAAATTAATCGCAATAAACTTTTCTATCTTGAATTCGTGGTTTCGCAACCACTGCTCCATTTAAGCCCTATTTCAGGATGTTACAAAATTTGCTAGATATCATTCTTAAATTACATGTGAAGAAATTCTTGTACAAATTTGATGTTGTCCAACTATATAACTTAATTATCTGATTTAGTCTAAGGGTTGTCTTTTTTCAAGTTTTGTGTGTTGCTTGAGGGCAAGCAAAGACTTGAGTGTGGGGGAGTTGATCTGCCACAAATTGATGTGGCAAATTAGGCTTTTTCGACACATTTAAAAATATTTTTCTTGAACAAAATAGAATTTTTAGCATAGTTTTTTGTTATTTTCATATTTTCGGGTAATAAGTGAAATGTCTTATTTTTGTCTATTTTTTTACTGAAATTGGCCACTAGTTGAAATTTGAAAACGATCGAGAACAGTACCTAGGGCAAAGAGTATCACGATATCCAACCCTTGAAATCACGATACCTCTGACAGTGTAAAGGATCAATGATTCCCTTCAGTGGTACTGCAATATCCCCTTGGGTATAGCGGTATCCACCTCCCAAGGAAAACCCCAAGTTTCAACACTGCTTGAGATATCGTGATACCCTATTCTAGGTATCGCGATATCCCCTTTTATAGGAATACAAACTTGTACAAAAAAGGGCAACCTTTGCCTACTTGGCCCACCAATCACACAAGGCTCGTGTAAGGGCATTTTTGGTATCAAAAAGTCATCAAAATACACTTCAAAATAGCCAAAAATTGCTGAGGAAGAGACAAACACACATTAGCTTAATTTTAGGTTTAATTTTTTCTAAGTTCTTTTTAGTTTTTCTCTACACTTTTCCAGGTTTTTATTTTTCTCTTCTTCTATCTTAGATTAGAGTTTATTTTTTTGCATTTACTTCTTATTCTTGTTGTTCTTAGTTTTCTTTAAGTTAGTTAATATTGTAGCTAAGGTTTATTTACATTTACAATCCTTATACCTTACTTTCAAAACTATTGAAGCTTTAGTTTAATGTATTTCTATTTATTTTACTTTTAATCTGTTAAAGCTTATTCCTTTTATGTTTTTTTGCCTTTAGATTTCTTTATTAGATGCTTTTGGTTTCATGCTATTTAAGTTTTCTTGCATAAAAATCTTAACTTTTACATTTTTCTCAAGCTTTACTTTCATGGCTGCCTTTTTTTTTCGATGTTTATGTGTATTTTCTTTGTTTTGAGCATGTGTAACTATACCTTTAAAGAGGTTGGTTAATGGAGATGTGCGTAAACTAAAACTCTTGAACAAATGTATAAATCGTAATAATTTGAATAGAACTAAGAACTTAGGTAGTGACGCCCCTAAGGGAATATTAAGATAAAGTGAGACCGAAAGGTAATCTTGTCATGCTCTTGTTCGTTAGTCCCAGATTAACTGACGAGATCGGAAGATAGACCAGACTTAATTTGTCTAAGTCAGTAAAATTGAGATCGGAAGGAAAATTGACGCCACTTGGTAATTTATTTATGTTTCTAGTGTGAGATTTGGTGAACCATATCGAAGTCAAACAACCCTCACTAGTTATTTGCTGGATAATCCCTCTAGTTTTACATTTCTTACAATTTGGTCCTTAGAGTAGAATATTTAATTTTCTTGCAAACTCATCTATTTATGAATTGTCGTACTATAAATTCGTATCAGTAGTCGTTTAGACTCTATTGTGTATGTTAGTTACCAATCAATTGCCTCTTCCTTTGGGTTCGACCTATTGGAATACTTTGTGTTCCATCGGAACTATAAATTTTACAACACTGTACGCTTGTAGCAAAATCAAGCTTTCAAAATTTTTATATAAATTTGTTGTTTTAACGCACACACGCTCAACCGATCAAGTGTCCTTACCACCTATGCCACTGCATTATTTCTCGATTGGTAACGTTATTACCTAAAAAAAAAGCTTGAACAGAACCACTACTAGCCTCCAACATATATAAGCCATCATGCAATCTACCACTGCCAATCTTCCTCCTTGTTTGAATGTTCTGGAATACACAATAATCATGGAAAAACTTGATTTTGCAGTTTAAGGTATTTGTAATAACACTAATAGATAAAAGGTTAATAAAAAAATGAGGAACATGTAGTATAGAGGATAGTTTAATATTGGGCGTACAGTTGATAGAACCTGATCCGCTTACAAAAGTAAAAGACTCATTGGCTATCCTGACACTATATTTTTGTTTGACTTGGGGAGTAGTTTAAAAAAATTTTAGAGGAACTTGTCAAGTTGGGACAAGAGACGTTTGAGATGTCAAATTTCATCCGAAGAAAATGGTCCAGTGGATGTAATTTCTGTAGATGACTCTGTAGCCTCATACAAGTTTGCTCGACCCTGATTTGACTTATTTTGTTTTCCTTTATGGCCTATGGTGGATCGACCACGTAATTTCGAACAGTTTTCCCTAGTATGCTGTGGCTTCCCACAATAATCACACTTCTTATTATCTTTATCAATGTTACCATCTTTCTTGTGCTCTTAAGAGCCACTAGCAATCAACCCAGCCTTCTCAGTTGGTGTTGTATAAAGCACAACACCTCTTCTTTTTTCTTCATACTGGACATTGGAGTATGTTTCTTTAAGAGAAGGGAAATGAATTTTTTTTTAGAACTTGAACCTAAATTTGATCATACTCAGTGTTTAAATCGGCCAAAGAGTTGTAAACCCTCTGTTTTTTCACAAGCTTCTGAAACTTTACTGCATCTTTAGTACAGTTGGCTTGGAAGTCTTGGTAATAATCTAGCTTCTGCCATAAATCACTCAATTTAGAAAAATGATGAAAAATTGACACATCACCTTGCTTAGTGTTGTGAACCTTATTATGGATTTAAAAAATCTTAGCATCATTCCCTACTTGTGAGTAGATGAGACCAATTGAATGCCATATTATTTTCTACAAGGTCAAGTAAGAGGTATGTTCTAAAAATCTGAGGCTACATAGAATTTATAAGCTAGGACATAACAAGAGAGTTATTAGAGTCCCACTGGTAGTAAGTGGAACCATTGACATCAGGTTTTTAAGAATCACCCGTAATATACCCCTATAGTCCTCTAGCTTTAATAAACAATAAATACGATCATGACCATGCGAGGTAATTGTGCCTATCAAGTTTTACTGAACTGATTTGTAACGAGGTTATCATAAATATATTTTTTTGCCATTTTTTTTCTCTTAAAAAAACACCACTAGAGCCAATAACATCAAGGGATATCGAAGAAACACCAACAAATCCAACAGTGGTGGCCAGAGAATCAAAGTCGACAGAGGTGGGCTGCACGTGCTGGTACGTGGGCATAGATGCCAAAGGTATGGAGTCTGAGCACCGTATTTTGAAGTTTCATTGGAGATTAGACTACAACTTTGTTAAAGAGGGCGATGAAAAAAAATTGGTCGGAAGAAGAAAAGTATAAAATTTTGTTTTCTAGGGTTTGGAAATTCCAAAAAAAAAGGCTCCTAAATCTAGGTTCTCAAGCTCTTGATACCATGTTGAAAATAGGAATCATTTTTCCTTGATAATTAACTTATGTATTTACCTGGATATATGTACACAACTATGTTGAACTACTTAAGGAAATACAATCTTCATAATAAATAGAATAAATAAAATCCCAATACTTTCGCCTTAAGAAATCAGATAAGTCTTAAGTAACAAGTCTGTCAATGGTCAACAAAAAGTATATATGCCATCAAAGTACAAGTGAATATTAAAATTTTAATTATATTTCTTGATACCAAGTACCAATAGGAAGAGAATGATAAAGAAGGAGAGCATTGGTTCACCTATGTTAAAGAGAGAGTCGGCAATGGGTATGATGAGCTAAAGGGAGAAGAAGGAGGAAATATGACGTTCTTCAGAAAAGAAAGAGAAGAAAAAAGATCCCCTATTCCCTTGTGCACCCAGGTTTATGTAGTGGGTTGTTGTAACACCCCTCACCTATCTTGATTTATGATATGAATGGAAGGTGCTACCAGAGCACTTTCAAACTTAAACCAATTTTTTTTTTATAAAAGTATTCATTTCGCAACATTTTAATCTTCTATGAACCCAATTTACCAAGTTTAGAAAGATTAAATATGATTAAAAAAATTATGGGTCATTAAGTAATAATAGGGACCTGTCCAAATCATAACACAAGTATTTGAAGTTATTTAGCTTAAATCAAGGTCATTCGGGTTGGGAAAAGTAGTAATTTTACTATAATTTAAAACTTTAAATAAAATCATAGAAATAATTTGAAAACATTTTTTAAGGCTTTAAAATTAATTTAAAATCATTTAGAAACTTTTTGTTAGTGATCAAAGATGTCTAAGGTCAAATACGAGCTTTAGGGAGCTCAAAACAACCAAACAGTATAGGGGGCTTATCTAGGCAACAACATATCAGTACCTTGGGCATAAGTATCGATACCTAATCTTGAAACTGTAGCATTTTGTCTACAAACTTGCTCTGACCCGATACCTATGGTAAGGGTATTGAACCCTAGACCTCTAAAGTTAAAAATTAGGCCAAAAACACTTAAAATCATGCCCAAACTCATCCATGACATATCCACAAGTAACAAATCATTATAATACAATTTCTAAATTTATTAAGACCCAAATACAAGCCATAAGTGTGTTCAAAGTGAGCAAAGGAACAAAAGCTTATAAAAGAGTTGTCAAAATAGTTAAAATTTAAAAATATCCTTACAAATGCAATTACAATAAATGCATTTGTATACATGCCAAGATTCAAAATTAATTGCAACTAAATTAAGGAACTACAACATTAAGCTCAAATGTTGAGGCGTCGCTCCCAAGTCAAAACACCATCCTTTCGAAAAATGCAAAATCTACACATTTTAAAACAACTAATGTGTGAGTTCAATAAGCTCAGCCAGCACACAAGAATATTCTATTCTGTTATTAGTGTTGACCCTCTTTAGTCATGTCTATTACAAAATATACTCATATCACATTTTAAGGTTGCAAATGAATTCATTCTTTATTACCAAAACTTAAGCACTCAACTTACCCTTTAATAATCCAATAGCCATTAACATTGGGATTTATATTTAGGACTCTCATTGGGGGTAACAATATTGCTTAATCCAAAGTTTATTGCCTTTTTGGCTTTATCCTTTTAAATTATTCTCATATGAGTTCCAATTCATGTATTCCCTTGTTCATTTCTCTATTATGGGCATATAGAATCATATGTTTTAATCTCATTTTTATGTCCTATGGCTCATAGTCTAACTTTGTTGTTCAAAACATGCTTATTTAACCTGTTGGCTTATCTCAAATCTCATTTGTGTCACAAATGGTCAAAGCTTAATATCATGACATTTAATTTTCAGCTCAAATACATAGCATTTTTATATCTATCTAATGATTTATATTCTTAAGTAAATCTTATCGTTAAGATTTTGAATTTGTTTCGCCCTTAGTAAACTCTAGTAAAATGAGACTCGGATGCATGAGAACCCTCTAAAATGCACTAAGAGCATGAAAGTGATTCACTCTAAGGCATCACAACTCATCCTTCTTGAACACACCGAAGTTCTAGGCCGAAGGGCCACAAATTACATCCCTCTAAACACACTAGAGAGCACTAAAATGCTAAACTTGAAAATAATAGATCAAATCCCTCCAAAATACACCGAAGAGCACTAAAGTGCTAAACTTGAAGACAATAGATCACATCCCTCTAAAACACACCAAAAAGCACTAAGATGCTAAGCCCAAAGACAACAAATCACATCTCACATCATTATTGACATGACAATCCTATCCCAACTTTTCCAATAAGTTTACTGGGGTTCATTCAGTTTAGAAGTAACTTATTTCAGTTAAAGTTATTTCTGTATTTATAAGTATTTTATTCAGACAGAGGTACAATCAATGTTACAGAGTTTAGAAGTTGTTTAGACCAATCTTGTCTAAACTCACACATTGACACAATAAGTGCCTAACACATATACATGTTTTAGCATAGGAAAAGTAAGAGTATCCAAAGGTTGTAATACCCCCAAACTCGGCCTAGACGCTATGGTCGAATCTGGCGGCGTCACATGTGAGTGCTTTTTAGAAAAACCTTAGAAAGTTAAAAGTCGTCCAATTTGTTATCTTTACTTATTTCGTGAAATGTCTATTCCAAATATTAAGTGAAAACATTTCATTAACGCGAAAGCTAAAACATCATTAATTCATAAATCAATAATTTAACAATTTAAAATCCCCAAAATAAGCCCAAAATAAATATTTAAATAAAGCAGACAAAATAAAGTGTTACTCAAAAATCCGTAAATGTCTACCAGTGGTCACCATCGAGTCTTCCGTCACACCGATCCATCTACTACGGGGATTACCTGAACAGATAAATAAATAAAGGGGTGAGTTTTCTCAACTCAGTGTGTACATCCCCACAAACATCATGCATACAAACAGATAACAGAATATAATTATTCAGTTTCAGCCATACAGATATCGCATGTATAATAGATCAGATATTAGAAATATCATGCCCACCAACCTTGTACACCATCGCCGTCTAACCCAACAACCATGTGGGGATAAAATCGACCCATCCATCCCTGCACACCATATATGGGGATAAAATCAACCCATCCAACCCTACACACCATAAAGTACCGCATCACAGCACATATCATAAGTATCCAGCTTAGCTGCCAGATAATGGGCTTATGAAGCCCTTCAGGTACTCCCTTCACTTTGTCAAACCCACCATGATGCAATGCAACATACAAGCATAGCATGCTATAATGCAGACAAATAGATCATACCTTTATTTACAAAGCAGAACAGATCAGATAATCGTGCTAAGTATGTCATGCATACCCGTACATCACAGAATTAAGAGTCTAGATAAGGCTTACCGACCCTACTACAGGTCACAGTCGACTTGGGCGACCCGTGCAACCTTACAGAACATTTTAGATTAAAGGGGCTCACATGCCCGTATGCCTTGCCCGTGTGGGTCACATGGCCCAAATTGGCCTTACCCGTGTGGATCAAACGGCCTGGCCCAGATTTCTACACGGCCCATTTGCCCGAGCCCGTGCCTTGCACACGGCATACAAGCCATCACACGCTCGTATCTGTCGCGTCCGTGTGGCGCGCGCACAGCCTGGCTCGTCAGTGACACGCCTATGTCTCGCGACACAGGCTACCACACAGCAGACCACACGCCCGTGTGGCGTCGACAGGCCACTTTTCAGCTTTCATCGAAACTCATTTTCTGCGTAATCGGAGTACACACCTGGTTCATTTTGGCTGCTAATCCAACCACGAGCACTCCAAAGCTTAAAATCGACAATACCGAGCCGAAAATCAGTCTCTTAAGTTAGATTATTAAGAATAGGCAAATCTCAAAACGAGAGATCTACTTACCTTCAACGAATAACGGTGATTCCTCGTTATTAAGAGCTCGATTAATGATCCAAAGACCCTAGAATATTCCCTAAACAACAACAAAAATCCTTCTTAAACAATCTCGAAGGAAATCCCTTAACTTTTATTAAAAACCAAACTTACCGAACCGACTAAATCACTAGCAACACGCCACAACTAATCGAAAAAGAAGAAAACAAAGGAGAAGAGAAACGGAGAAGAAGGGAAAAAGAAGAAGAGAAGTTCGGCAACTAGGGTTTGGAAGAGGAAGAACGACAGAGAAAATATTTTACCAAAAAGAAAGAAATAAGAAAACCCCTAATTTTTCCTAAAACCCTCAACTCAGAATTTTAATAAACCCAACACTTTACTGAAACTTGCAGCAAAAATAATCCTATCGCTACTGCAGGGAATCGAACTCCAGACCTCCAACACACCAATACACTTCTTAACCACTAGACCAGCAGGCCAATTTTGTTAGGTTTTTACCATCAACTCTTTATAAGCCCATTGACCTAAAGCCAGGCTTTACTCAAATAAAACCAAAATTTAGCCCAAGTTAAAACTTGAACTTGAGGCCTCTCAAACACACCCAAAGCACATAGCCTTTTAAACCACATATATATATACCAAAAAGAATCAAAACAAAAGTTTTGATATTTCCATGCTCAACAATCAAAAAAGCTGAAATTATAGAAATTTAGGGCGTTACAACTCTACCCCCTAAAAGAAAATTCGTCCTCGAAATTTTAGCTGATCAGAAAAGGTGAGGATACTGCGTCGCATCGAATCCTTTGGCTACCAAGTAGCCTCCTCAGTGTTATGATTCCACCACAGCACCTTCACCAAAGGAATAGACTTCCTACGTAAGACCTTAACATCGCGATCTAGAATCTGAACAGGCTCCTCCTTGAACGTCAGATCCGGTCTAATCTTAATCTCCTCTACGGGCACAACGTGCGTAGGATCAGAACGGTAGCATCTCAAAATCGAGACATCGAACACATCATGTATGCGGTCTAACTCTGGAGGTAGCTCTAATTGATATGCGACTGGCCCTACTTGCTTCAGAATCTGGTACGGCCCAATAAACCAAGGGCTTAGCTTACCATTGCGACCGAACCTCAGAACCTTTTTCCATGGCGAGACCTTAAGAAAAACCATGTCCCCCATCGAATACTTGATGTCCTTCCTCTTTAGATCTGCATAGGACTTCTGTCTATCAAAAGCCGCTTTCAGATGTTCTTGAATCAAACGGACTTTATCCTCAGTTTCTGATGCCAATTCCAGACCCAGAACACTTCGCTCACCCAACTCAGTCTAGCACAAAGGTGTGAGACACTTACAACCATAAATTTCCTCATACGGTGCCATCTGTATACTAGACTGATAACTGTTGTTGTAAGCAAACTCTGCTCGAGGCAAGTACTCCTCCCAACTGTCTCAAATATCGATAATGCAGCCCCTCAACATGTCCTCTAGTATCTGGATCACCCTCTTTGACTGACCGTCTGTCTGAGGATAGAAAGCAGTACTGAAGCTTAGCCTCGAACCTAAAATCTCATGAAATTTTCTCCAGAACTGAGACATAAAATGTGGATCCCTATTAGAAATGATCGAGACAGGTACCCCATGCAGCCTCACTATCTCAGAAATGTACAGCTTGGCCAACTTCTATAGAGAGAAGTCTGTCCTAACAGGAATGAAATGTGCGGTCTTGGTTAATCGGTCCACAATGACCCAAACAGAGTCCTTCTTAGTGGGTGTTAGGGGCAACCCACTAACGAAGTCCATCATTACTCGCTCTTATTTTCACATCGATATTTTAATTGGCTGTAGCAAACCCTATGGTAACTGATGCTCAGCCTTAACCTGCTGACACGTCAAACAACAAGCAACAAAGTTGGTAACCTCACGTTTCAACCTTAGCCACCAATAAAACTCTCGAAGATCTTTATACATCTTGTTTCCACTAGGATGCATAGCGTAAGGACTACTATGTGCTTCCTTCAAGATCGACAGCCTCAAATCATCATTATTAGGTACACAAATCCAACCTCAGAAGCACAATACCCCATCATTATTCAGCCCAAAATCTGTAGTAATCCCAGTCTCAACTTGACGAAATCGTATCTCAAGAGTCTTATCCTCTAACAGCTTAGCTCTAATATGTTCAATCCATGTCGGCTTCATTTGTAGCTCTGCCAGAAGACTTCTGTCATCATAAAGACTCAATCGAGCGAACATTGCTCTCAGATCGGTCACAGCCCTATGGCTTAGTGCATCGGCCACCACATTGGCCTTTCCAGGGTGATACTCAATACTGTAGTCGTAGTCCTTGAGCAGCTCAACCCATAGACGCTGCCTAAGATTTAATTCCTTCTGAGTGAGGAGATACTTGAGGCTCTTGTAATCAGTGTAGATGTTACACTTCTTTCCATACAGATAATGCCTCCAAATATTCAACGCAAAGACCACTGCAGCCAACTCCAAATCATGCGTCGAATAATTAGCCTCGTGAGTCTTAAGCTATTAAGATGTATAGGCAACTACCTTACCATCTTGCATCAAGACGCAACCCAAACCCACATATGATGCATCACTGTAAACCACGAAGTCCCTACCAGGCTCAGGCTGTATCAGAACTAGAGCCTGAGTCAAATTTGTCTTTAGCTTCACGAAGCTCTCCTGCAACGTGTCAGTCCAAACAAAAGGTACTTCTTTATGCAACAACTTAGTCAACGGTGCTACGATCAACAAGAACCCCTCTATAAAACGTCGGTAATACCCTGCTAGTCCCAAAAAACTGTGAATTTTTGACACACTCTTCGGCTATTTCCAATCAAACACCGCCTCAATCTTACGAGGATCCACTCACATCTCTTCCGCAGAAACTACATGACCGAGAAATGTCACTTCCCAAAGCCAGAACTCACACTTGCTAAACTTCACATACAAATGTTTCTCACGAAGGATCTGTAGAACCACTCTTAAATGCCCGTCATGCTCGTGCTTAGACTTAGACTACGCCAAAATGTCGTCGATGAACACCACACAAATCGATCCAAGTAGGGCTGAAACACACGGTTCATCAAGTCCATGAATGCCGCTGGTGCATTAGTCAACCCAAAATGCATGACTAAAAACTCGTAATGCCCATAACGAGTCCTAAATACCATCTTATGCACATCGGCCTCCTTTACCCTCAACTGATGATAACCTGACCGCAGATTGATTTTAGAAAACACTGAAGCCCTTCTGAACTAATCGAATAGGTCGTCAATCCTCGGAAGTGGGTACTTATTCTTAATCGTCAACTTGTTCAATTGACAGTAGTCGATACACATCCTCATTGTACCATCCTTCTTCTTTACGAACAGAACAGGTGCTCCCCACGGAGACACACTGGGACGAATAACCCACGATCCAACAACTCTTGATTTTGAGCCTTCAGTTCCGCCAGCTCCTTCGGTGCCATTCTGTAAGGGGCGATAGACACCGGAGCTGTACCAGGAATCAACTCAATCCCAAATTCTACCTCACGGCTCAGAGGTAATCCTGGTAATTCCTTTGGAAAAATATCTAGGAAGTCCTTCATAGCACGGATGCCCTTAACTGATAAGTCCACAGAATTTGATGCTATGATGTAAGCCAAAAACGCCTCACATCCTTTCCTCACCAGCTTCTCTGCCACTAATGCAAATATCACATTACTCAAATAATTTTATCGTTCTCCAACTACAAATATCTTATTATCCTCCTCAATCCTCAGAACCACCCTCTTTCCAGCATAATCCAGACTTACAAGGTGCTTCACCAACTAGTCTATACCTAGAATTAAGTCGAACTCCCCAAACAGAAGTTCCATCAGATCAGCCAAAAATATCATTCCTTGGACTTCCAATGGAATGTCTCTGAACAGTTTACTAATCCTAATAGACTGCCCCAAATGACTCACCACTGAAATCTCACTAGAAGTGCTCTCATATATTATTCCCAAAGTCTCAAACATAGAACATGCAACGTAGGAATGTGTAAAACCTATGTCTATTAGTGCAACATAAGGTATGTTAAGGATTACAAACGTACCCGTGATGACATCCGGAGCATCTCTATCCTCACAACGACGTGCAGCATAGACAAGTACAGGTTGCCTCGCCTCTGTCGGCCCAGCACCTCTGTCCGGTGCTCTCTATCCTTGGCCCATACCGTTACCACCCCTAGCTTGACCTTGGCCCTTAGGTGGCTGCTGAACTCCCCTCAGCGGCTGTGCAGTCTTAGTAGCCGGAGCTTGGATCTGATTAGTCCTCAATGGACAGTACTTAACACGATGCTCAGATGATCCACATCTAAGACAAGCTCCAGTAGACCTCCAACACTCGCCCAGATGGCGTCTATTAAAAAGCTGACAAATCGTCACCCCAGCAGGTGCAACAGTAGGCCTAACTCTCAGGGGCCCATTAGATCTGGCCTTTTTCTTAGGCCTCAACCCACCATTCGAATACTCTAAATCCCTCTTAGCCTTCCCTATGTCATAGTTCTGGCGTACAGCGCGCTTAACCTCCTCTACAATCTTGGCCTTCTCAACCAACACTGCAAACTCACGCTCCCTTTACAGAGCTATCAGGACCCTCAAGTTATACCTAAGGCCGTCCTCAAAATGAACACAGCGCTCATACTCAATCGCCACCATGCCTCGTGCATAATGGCTCAGCCTCAGAAAGTCGGCCTCATACTCGGCCATCGAACGATCTCCCTGAGTAAGATTCAAGAGCTCACGCATCCTAGCGTTGATATAACTGGCCTCCACATACTTGCTCTGGAAAGCCGTCTTAAACAAATCCCACGTCAGATTGTCAGGCTGAGTGTCATCCCTGACTGTCAGCCACCACTGATATGCTTCATCGCGAGGCAACGAAACAACCCCCTTGAGCTTCTGCTCGGCAGTAAAATCCAGATTATCCATAATACGCTCCATGGCCTCCATCCAGTACTCAGCCACATTAGGAGCAACTCCAGCAATGCCCCTGAATACCTCAGCTCTATTGGACCGGAGTCATTCCGTAATCAACCCACGACCTCCAAATACAGTATTAGCCCCAGTGACCCTCTCCAGAATTCACAGCATGGCCTGGGACAATGCGTCATCCCCAGCTGCACGGTCTTGGGACTCAGCACTAGTCTCAATAACAGGTGACACCGACGTCCCGCTAGTGTCCAAATTAGATATCGTATCAGATGCAAATGACTCTGCTTGAATCTCTTTATGGTCTCTACCTCGGTCTCTAGTACCTTATCTACGAGTACCACGTGTGCTATCGTAATTTCAAATTAATCTATATCAAAAAATTTATGCAAGTCAGTTTATAGTTTTGATAGTTGTTATCGGGTATTTTATGCAGAAGAGTTATTAGAGTACTCAGAGTCTGTTATCGCAAATCGTAGTTTACTACGGTTTTCAATTTACACTACCTAGAGTGTTTCAATAAGCATACAACCTACAGTAATTTCACAGCAAACATTAGTATTTTCAAACAGAAATTCAGTAAATTCTAAGCATGCTTTCAAACAATTTCATACAAAGTTTCAGAAAACTTATAGGATCAGCGCCGGAAACTCTGTGAACCACATACTTAATTAGAGTATTTGAAAACATTCGAAAGTGTTTTTCTAAAACCAATTTTAGAACCCAAAATTCACATTCGAGTTTTAAACTTGGTTCTGATACCACTAAATGTAATATCCCCAAACCTGGCTTAGACGCTATGGCCGAATTTGGCGGCGTCACATGTGAGTGCTTTTTAGATAAACCTTAGCAAGTTAAAAGTTGTCCAATTTGTTATCTTTACTTAAGTCGTGAAATATCTATTCCAAATATTAAGTGAAAACATTTCATTTACGCGGAAGCAAAAACATCATTAATTCATAAATCAATAATTTAACAATTTAAAATCCCCAAAATAAATATTTAAATAAAGAAGATAAAATAAAGTATCACCTAAAAATCTGTAAATATCTACCAATGGTCACCATCGAGCCCTCCGTCATACCAATCTATCGACTGCAGGAGATTACCTGAACAGATAAATAAATAAAAGCGTGAGTTTTCACAACTCAGTATGTACATCCCTACAAACATCATGCATACAAACAGATAACAGAATAGAGTTATTTGGCCTTAGCATACAGATATCGCATGCATAACAGATCAGATATCAAAAATAGCATGCCCACCAACCCTGCACACCATCTCCATCCAACCCAACACACCATGTAGGGATAAAATCGACCCATCCACCCCTGCCTGCCGTATATGGGGATAAAATTGACCCATCCAACCCTACACACCATAAAGTACCGCATCGCAGCACATATCATAAGTATGCAGCTTAGCTGCCAGATAACGGGCTTATGAAACCCTTCAGGTACTCCATTCACTTTGTCAAACCGACCCCGATGCAATGCATCATACAAGCATGGCATGCTATAATACAAACAAACAGATCATACCTTTATTTATAGAGCAGAACAGATCAGATAATCATGCTAAGTATGTCATGCATACCCACACATCACAGAATTAAGAGTCTAGATAAGGCTTACTGACCCTACTACAGAATTTACAAAGGCTAACATTGTTTAAGTATCTTGCGTAGAGTTAAGGAGTTGAACAGTTTTCTTTTCGCACGTGATGAAGATGTCCAAAGGGAAGGGGTTATGCGTCAAACATGCTAGATACACACATTAATGGTAAAACATTACAGTTCATCGTTGGGAAATGATGTCAATAATGAGATGAGTGTTATGTCCTTTCATGCGACATGTGTTTAGTTGGGAGTGGCTCTTGAATCGCTATCCATACAGATGTTAGGAGATGATGTCTTGGGGGAAAACCTTTAAACACCCCCTAAATTGAAAGTCCCAACTTCATATTTTCTTTCCTTAAAATTTTCTAAGTTATTTCTTTGTTTTTGAATTTTTCTATTTTTTTCCACTGTCCTTTTTTTTTGTTCATCGATTTTTTATCAGTCGAAGTCATAGGTTTTAATCAAGGAAATTAAAGGCTTTTTTTCCTTTGATTTTATTAGTGGATTACTCCTTATATCGTAGTGCCACTGGTGATCCAAACGATGGCTTGCATGATTGTGTAGGCTAGCCAGGTGTCTGTGGTCAAATGCCTGATAAATGTTGTCATTACAAGTTAGTTGTCACCATGGTATGTGTTGCATGATCCCACTTGTGTCATAGGTTATCTTGCTCTGACACCTAGTTTAAAGATTGTAGAAATGGTACGAGGGTGCATCAAAAGAAGTGAGTTATGGATCGTCCACAAGCTAATCTAACAAGGGATCTAAAAAGGGTTAACCACATGCCACTCAACAGCCTGCCATGTATCTTGCTCTACTAGGGTATAATACTATTTTTTTAAGGTATAATAGTACTTTACATAGTTTTGAAATTCAATGGCAACAATCCAAGTATAGCATAAAAAACATTTTGTAATTGAAATTGACCTCAAATTACTATCTAAAATTATTAATCTTAGTTATTTAAATTTAATTATATATTAATAAAAATAATTTTAATTTTAAATTTTTAATATCATAATAAATCAAACTTTTAAATCAAACAAAAAAAAAGTGTAGTGCCCCAAACTTGACCAGGACAGACAAACTCGGATCCAGAATACCACATCAATCACTTATGTGACCTCCTTATTGATCACCAATCATACCAAAAACCACCGATCACACCACACAAATGCATGCATAATCATCAATTATCAAGTAACATAACCATAAAAAGAAAACCTAAAATAAGCTTTTCTAATAAAAATCATCAAATAACACCCTAGGGCAAAATTTTCATTTAACACATGTCGTACGAAACAATTATAGAACATCAATTAAGCATACATACAGTTATAATGTTTTATTCAAGTCAATTTTTTAAAGAATTGGCTAAAACTGACAAGTAAAACTCATTTAAAGTTAAAAACAAAGTTTAAGGACCAAATCATAATTTTAGCAAAATATTCGAAAAACTTTTTTACAAATTTAAGAATAAAATTTGAAATTAAACATATGAGACTTAATCATACAAATTTTTAAGACATTTCATAATATTTAAGGACTCCAATTTGATTGTATAAAAATTAGGACTAAATTGCAAAGATAACAAAACATGCCCAAGACCACAGCCTGCCACATTGTGACGACGTGATTACTCATGTCACAACATCGCTTGGAAGTAGGTTGTCGTCTCAATGAAGTAATAAATGGCGTCCAACGATAATCCCTTGTCGCAACATCAATTATGGATTGTCGCAACAATCTCTACAGAAAAATCATAGTAACATGCATATGACTCTTTGACACCATTCTAGATACACCAATTTAAGATTCTATACCCAATTACCTATTCTAATGTAACAACCTAATTTTAGCTAAATCGAAATAGTGGTTTTAAGACCACAAATCCGAGGTCGTAAAATTATTTTAATACTATTTTTTATGTTTATAGCATGAGAACATATATGTGTAAAAATTTCGTGAGCTAATTTTATCGTATAATAGCTTAATTTGAGAAAAGGACTTCATCGCGTAAAATGCAAAAGTAGCATGCTATAAGTTAAAAGTGCTTAATTGCTATGGCTTATTAAATGAAAGGTCCTTATGTTATAATTAGACCATTGATAGTGGAGATGGACATTAATAGCCTTATATTTGATGATTAAATTGTTTAATAACAAAGGGTAAAATGGTAAAATATGCACTAAGTTATAATAAATAAAAGAAAAACAATTTTAAAGCCTAAATTATCATCATCTTAGACAGAAAATCAAAAGAAAATAAAAGATGGAAGCTCATCTAGGGTTCGGCACTTGTGTGGCTTAATTGAGGTATGTTTTGAGCTCGATTTTTAATGATTTCTACGTTTTTGTAGTCGTAGCTTCGTGTTCTACCTAGCCCACGTCTCAATTTTTGAAAGTGTTCATGATTTTGAAAGTTACCATTGATGAATTCATGTATTTTTCGATGTTTGATGATGAATTATGAAAGCTTAGTGACAGATATCTAAGTTTTGTAAAGTGATTTTTGATGAAAATGTCAACTAGGGATTAAATTGAGAAAATATGAAATGTTGTGGTTAAAAGTGTAAAATAAATGAAAATATGGGATATTAAGAAGCTATAGAGAATTTGGCTAAGCATGAGTCTTATTGAATTTGGTGAATTTGGTGTATTTAAGAAATAAGGAATAAATTGTAAGAAATGTGAAAGTTTGGGGCCAAAGTGTAAATTGGCTTAAATATGTGTTTATGGATGAAATTGAAAGATTATGTGATTAAATGAGTTGAATTTTTTATAATATAGATCAAGAAAAGAGGAACCCAAACTTAGATCGAGGCAAGAACAAAGTTTCATCGTTTTTACGGCCGAGGTAAGTTCGTACGTGATAAGCATTGTTACAATTATGTTTTTAATGCTTTAATACTGCATAATTATATATATGAGACGATGGTTGTGTACGACGATGAATTGATTATGTTTAGCATTTAGTGTGCGTATTGAGATAGCTTCGGCTATATAAAGCACTTAGTGTGCAAATCGGAATAGCTTCGACTATATAAAGCACTTACTGTGTGAATCAGAATAGCTTCAGTTATATATAAAACTTAGTGTGCGAATCGGAATAGCTTCGGCTATATATGGCACTTAGTGTGCGAGACTGAGATAGCTTCGGCTATGAAAGGCACTTAGTGTGCGAGATTATAATAGCTTCAACTATGCTTTAGCACTTAGTGTGCGAGATATCGAGTATTCGACATTATCACGAAAATGTATGAGTTCGATATGAATTTGTACAGGTATGTACATATAAAGCATGAAGTTCAAATAGAAGAAGTTATGAACTTGTTCATAAACACTTGAGTGAGTATGAGGAAAGTTTTTTAGTCACCATGATGTAGATATTAATTAGTACAAATTGATGATTTGTATATTATGAACTGTTGAGTATATTTAGTACAAACTTACTAAGCTATGAAGCTTACTGTGTGTTATTTGTTTATGTTTTATAGAGAATCAAAGCTAACTTGGACTCGGGGATCGTCGGGAAGCTTCATCACACTATCGATCATTTTTTTGGTACTTTTGAAGCTTTGTATATATGTTATATGGCATGTATAGGCTAGTGTCATCTTAGTTTTAAGTTATGATTTTAACCATGAGATTTGGCTTGTAAATGTTGGTGTGTATGGCCATTTAAGTTGGCTCGAATTATGTGTTTGATAAATGTTATATGTGATGTATATAATGCTTTATGTGTTGGCTTCTTTGGAATGATTATATGGTTGCTTTTTTGGATAATTATAAGTTATGTAAGTTGTGATAGCCCTAATTTGACCCTAGTCGGAAAGTGGTTTCGGGACCACTAAACCGAGTCGTGAAAATAATTGAATGTTAAATTTCGTGCTTAATTTGTGTGAAAATGCATATGTGAATTTGTGGTGCTTTGATTGAAATTTATTGAAAGGGACTTGTGTTAGAATTTTGAAAATGTGCTAGGTATTTATGTGATGGCTTAGTACTATATGGTTTAAAAATCATAAGGATGTGCATGTCAAATTGCCATTTTTTTTATAGTGGCCGGCCATGTGGTTTAGTAGTTGAAAAATAATATAAATTTTATATGTATTTATATATATAAATGTATTATAATATGTAATAAAAATTTTATATTATAATAAAATAAGTAAATGGGTGAAAAGAACAAGGTTAATTACTTTTGTTCTTCATTGCCGATTTCTTAAAAGAAAAAAAGAGGGGATAGGAGAGATCAAACTTTCGGCTATTTTAGCATCCAAATTAAGGTATGTTTCATGTGCTATCTTCAAATTCTTGTGAAAATTTAGTTAATTACATAGTTTCCTACGTAGCCAATGTTAAAACTTTAGTCTTGGTTGAGGATATAGCATTCGGCCATTTACATGAGTTTTGCTAAATTATTGATAGTTGAATGTTGGTTTTAAGGAATGAATAATTGTGATTGTAATGGAGTTTCATGTTGCTTAGGTGATGAATTAAGCAATTTTTGCAATTGGACATATTGACGAGATGCAAGGATTTTGTTTTTTTTTTATAAATGCAAATTCGGTCATGGAATTTGATGTATTTCTTATTAAATTTTGATGAATTTTGTTATAGGAGAAATTAAGGATGAATTTGAGTTGGCTATTAGTGATTTGTG
The DNA here is from genome assembly GCF_007990345.1 of Gossypium hirsutum. Lineage (NCBI taxonomy): Eukaryota > Viridiplantae > Streptophyta > Magnoliopsida > Malvales > Malvaceae > Gossypium > Gossypium hirsutum. The sequence goes on along the minus strand of NC_053430.1, from coordinate 22,090,265 downwards.
TGAATCATTTAGCTAAGTGAGGTATTTGGCTAGGTCCATTTGAACAAATGTTTTGGTGTTGGCTATTTAAATGATATTATTTTTGTATTAAGTTGAATTGGAAGATTGATAAATGTGTTAAAGATGACTCAAGACTTATATAAGCATACGGCAATAGCTAAGGAGTGGGAATTTTTGATAGTTGATGTATATGTGTAATGAGTAGTGTTATATATATTTGATTTATTTGGTAATAGAAAATTTGTTAAAATGCTTAGTAAATGGATATTTGGTTAATGTTGTGTATATAAATTACTTAAAATATTAACTTTAAATGAGTACTAAAGGTTGTATATGAATTCGGCCATGGGAGATATGTTAGTATAAAAATGCTTGAAAGTTAAATAGGTGATTGCTTTAATGACCAAATGTGCCAAAGAATAATGCATGATCTAGTTGACCAATATGTGTTAAGGGAACATGAATAAATATATTTTGATGAGCTATACATTCGGTTATAGTATGAAATGCAATGTTAATACTTAGTTGCTAGTATGTATATGTGTGCTAGCCGAATTTGAACTTGAATAATGATTTGAACACGATGTATTGTATTGAGATTATGCTTAAGTGAAATTATAGAATTGTGATGAAATTGATTGGTGATATACATGTTTAAATAATATGAATGCAAAGAGTTGTGAAAGAGTAAATTGTAGTAAATCTACTTGAGACAGCAGCTGTAACGTGAATTTGAAAAATCACCATAAATTGTGGGAGTGGAGTTAGAAGCTGAATAAATTATGTAATTAAAGCTTAATGAGTCTAGTTTCTAATGAAATCAACGAAAACATATTTTGACTTCTGTACAATTAGAAATTTGATTCGTATTAAAGGGTGGTCAGACTAGTCAAACAGTGAAACAGAGGAAACTTTAAGAAAAAATCTGGTATTGATTGGCCAAACTAAAAATTCTGAAAATTTTATGGATAAAATATATATGAGTCTATTTTCAACTAAATTTTACGGCAATTGATTTGGAGTTTCGTAACTCCAATTATAAATAATTTAGTGACTGTTGCTCAGGATGACAGCTTATTGTGAATTTGTGATTATGTGGTAATCATTGATAAAAATTTGTTAAGGAGTTGCTTAATGTTTTCTTATAAACTTACTATGATCTATGTGTGTGAAAGTCGAATATATATATTATATTTCTGAAGAAATGCTTGAATAGTCGAATAATGACTAGTTTAAAATTTTTGAATTTAAGCTCAAGAGCAAAGAGGGTCGAAATTGGATAGGGGAAAAGAGAAAGTAATTGAGTAGCCTTTCCGCAACCGTTCAAGTATATCCGAGGTAAGTTTTGAGTAGTCACATTTAGTACGTAACTGATAATGTCTTGATATGTGTATGATAATTGTACTGCAATCTATTGATTCTATTTGAATATAGTTGAGTGACAAATAATTTATGTTTAAGGCTTAAAGCCGAATAGACATTAGAAGTTAAGCTTGGAAAGTAAAATGGACATATAGTCTTATGTATGTTATTGAGCCAAAAGTTATATGAATGGTGCCCATGTTATGCTATTATTCGAATGGAATAAATGAACTATGATTGTGAGATGTTATGTGAATTGAATTTTCTTGCGAATAAGTATGCATGACATTCAGTGGTGTATCCGCAGGCTATGTGCTGGAATTATATCCGGACTTAGGGTCCGCAGGCTATGTGCAGGAATTATATCCGGACTTAAGGTCCGCAGGCTACGTGCTAGAAATATGTTCGGGCTAAAGTCCCGCAGGCTTCGAGCTGGTATTATACCGGGTTTAAATTCCCGCAGGCTTGTGCTGGTAATTGGTTTCAAGTCCTAAGACCTGACAGGCTTAATGCCAATAAGTTAAGTAAGATTACGATATTGAATGGTCGTAGTAAACCATCGTTGAGTAAGTACTATACATTTAAAATGTTCAGGTACGTATTACTTACTCATCGGTGAATTGATTTCGAAGTGAATCATTAGCATCAAAGAAGAATATATATAAATATGATTGATGGTTATATTTGCAAATATGAGAATATATTTGTATATGAATTATATGTTAAAATTTCTTTATGTACTCATGTACATTCAGTCAATGATTTTGTGAATTATTAGTATTAAAGAATGATACTTAAGTGTGAATGATTGTTATATCTACGAGTAAAACAATGACCTATTCGGTCAAATGTTGTTAATATATGAGATTATTTGATTTAAATGCATCTTATGAATTTTAAGTAGAAGAAAAATATGTGTTGAGAAATCTATGTATATGTTTATGTGTATTCGGCTATGAAGCAATTTGAATTGAGAATAAGTCTATTTAAATGAATGTTTCGATTATTGTTTGTGATGCTTAAAACTTACTAAGCTTTGAAAGCTTACTCTGTTCTTTATTTCTCTGTTTTATAGATTGTTGATTTTGGCCACCGACTCGGGGATCGTCAATAGTTCATCACACTATCGATCTTTTTGGTACAATTATATTTTGGACTCGATATGGCATGTATAGGTTAGGCTGATGATAACTATGTTTTGAAATTGTAAATATTTTGGCCATACGAAAATGGCGTATAACTTAAATATCAGTATGTATTTCAGCTCGATCTCTGTTTATGTTTATTGACACTGTGAATGAGATAATTAAATGTTTAGTTTGGTATTACCTCTTAGCCTTAATCCGGCGATCGAATTTGGGTTAAGGGTGTTACATAAGTTTTCGATGATTTTGGTATATTGAATTGGTATGTTTTTTATTATGGAATTGAGTAGTTGAAAAGGTTGATGATAGATGGCATGATATGTGTGTGAATTGGCATGTTTTGGTTGCCTATATATGTATTGAAATGATACCATTTTGATGGCTACGTGTGCATGAGATAAGGGTGGCAAATTGGCTTTGCAAATGGCCTATTTTTTTCCACACGGGCAAATACACGGGCGTGTGTCTCAGCCGTGTGCAACACACGGTCATATTACACGACCATGTGTCCCCTAGGGTACCATTTCGAATTAAGGCAGTATACCCTACAGTTTTGACAGGCTTAGACACACGGGCGTGTCTACTGGGCATGTGGCCAGCCGTGTGACCCAAATCAATAACCCCTCCAGTTTTCCCACGGCAATGGCACACGGGCGTGTCCTCGGCCTTGTGGTGCAAGTCAGTATGTATGCCCTGTTGTCACACAGCCTATGACATGGGTGTGTCTACTGGCCTACAGGCACACGGCCAGTTCACACGGGCCTGTCACCCTTAAATTAAAGAAAATTTTCTAAGTTTCCCAAAGTTTACAAATTTTATCGATTTAGTCCCGAATCACTTCTAAGCATGTTTTAAGGTCTCATAGAACCTTATAAGGGACAATATGATTGAGATGAATGGATTTTGATTATGATTGCATAAATGTATATGAATGATGTATATTATTCGATAATGCTTCGTAACCCTATTCCGGCGACGAATACGGGTTAGGGGTGTTACATTTATTAGTATCAGAACTACGGTTTAGTTGATTCTAAGACTAACGTAGCGTGTGAGAGTCTAGCAATACATGAAATTTATATAAATTGCGATAGTGTGATGATTCCTAACAGTTAAAATGTGTTTTTATTTAGCAAATGGATTCCGATCGAGCCGTAGCTGACGATGTTGAAAGTAATGCACCCGCTCCCGCTCAAGAGGTAGTACAGTCTGATTCTAGACTTGTAACTAGTAGCCAAAGGGGAGAGGCATAGCAAGCCTTCTTCCAGATAACTAGTAGCCAAACTCGAACGAATCCGACTGCTCAATAACCTCCACCCTCACATGTTCTTCAACAAGTCCCAGTTGTGCCACAAGTGATCGAACCGGTTTGATTGAGTAAGCCATATGTTGATAAGATTCAAAAACACGGGGCTGAGGAGTTTCGGGCTACGGTAGTTGATGATGCTGAGAGAGCTGAGTTTTGGCTCGAAAAGACAATCCAGGTATTCGAGGAATTGTCCTGTACTCTAGAAAAATGTATCAAATGTGTGGTATCTTTGCTTAGAGATAATGCATATCATTGGTGGAAAACTTTGACATCGGTGGTTCCTAGAGATCGAGTTACTTGGGAGTTCTTCCAATCTGAGTTTTGAAAGAAGTACATAAGTCAACAATTTCTCGATTAGAAACATAAAGAGTTTTTAGAATTGAAACAATGCCGCATGACTGTAACAGAGTATGAGAGGGAATTTGTACGGTTGAGAAAGTACACTTGGGAATATGTTTCAACTGAAGAAATAATGTCTAAGCGGTTTATTAATGGGCTGAATGAAGATATTAAACTTCTAGTCAGGATATTAGATTTAAAGAATTTGTTGTGCTAGTTGAATGGGCATGCAAAGCTGAAGATTTTAGCCGAGAAAAGAGAAAGGTTGATTCAGACGTAAGAGATTCAAGGAAAAGATAAATGAGTAAATCTTATCATTCATCATCGAAGAAATCTAGAGACTATTTTAACCGATCGACAGCTTCAGTGGGATATCAGAATAGAGATCGCAGAAAGCCATACACTGACCCTAAAGCTCAAGCCACATAAGTATCGAGTGTTGGTAACGTAAAAGATGTTAAACCCGAGTGTCAACAATATGGTAGACGACATTTTGGAGATTGCTAGGTGAAAAATATAATAGAACTTGTTACAGTTGTGGTTCACGAGATAATTTTATTAGAGATTTTCCTAAGCTAATTGAAAAAGATAAATCACAGAATGTAAAATTGAACAACACAGCTACTTGAGGGAGGCTGCCAAGAAATACGGTAAATACAAGCGGTAACCGTGATACAACGAGAGATTCTATAGTGAGATTTGAGGCCAAAGCACCAGCTAGAGCCTACGCTATTCGCGCTCGTGAAGAAGCGTCATCTCCGGACGTCACTGGTACTTTCACTATCTATGATACTAATGTGATTGCATTGATAGATCCAGGATCTACTCACTCATATATATGTATGAATTTAGTATCCAGTAAGACTTTGCCTCTAAAGTCTACTGAATTTGTAACTAGAGTATCGAACCCCTTAGGAAAATGTGTGTTGGTTGATAAAGTGTGCAAGAACTGTCCATCGATGATTTGGGATAATTATTTTCCAGCTGATCTGATGTTGTTGCCATTTGACGAATTTGATATAATTTTGGGTATGGATTGGCTAACATTGCATGATGCTGCTGTGAATTACAAACAAAAGCAGATAGATTTGAGATGTCAAAATAATGAGATTATCCAAATTGAGTCAGATGATCTGAATGGCTTGCCAGTAGTAATTTCATCGATATTGTCTCAGAAATATGTGAGAAAGGGTTGTGAAGCTTATTTTGCTTATGTGCTTGATACGAAAGTGACTGAAAAGAATATTGAATTAGTGTCACTTGTGTGTGAATATCCGGATATGTCTCCCGAAGAGTTACCGGGTTTACCACCGATAAGAAAGGTTGAGTTTGGCATTGAGTTAATGTCGGGAACAACGCCGATATCGATAGCTTCGTACAGAATGGCACCAACAGAGTTAAAAGAATTAAAAGCTTAGTTGCAAGAATTAACTGATAGAGGATTTGCAAGACTGAGTTTCCCGCGGGGTGCTCCCGTGCTGTTTGTGAAAAAGAAAGTTGGCATGATGAGAATGTGTATAGATTACTGACAGTTGAATAAAGTGACGATAGAAAACAAATACCCTCTACAGCGAATTGATGATTTGTATGACGAATTGAAATGGGCTACAATATTTTCAAAGATAGATTTGAGATCGGACTATTACCAGTTGCAAGTTAGAGACTCTGATGTGCCAAATACTGCATTTAGAATGAGGCATGGTCACTATGAATTTTTGGTTATGCCTTTTAGACTAACGAATGCACCTGCTATCTTTATGGATTTAATGAACTGGATTTTCAGACTGTACCTAGATCGATTTTTTGTTGTATTCATAGATGATATTTTGATATATTCACGAGATGAAATTGAGCATGCCGAGCATCTGAGAATTATATTGCAGACTCTGCCTGATAAGCAGTTATATGTAAAGTTTAGTAAATGTAAATTTTGGTTGCGAGAGGTTGGTTTTCTAGGGCATATTGTTTCAGCATCGGGTATTTGGTTGATTCGAGCAAGATTTCTGCAATAATAGATTGGAAGCCTTCAAGAAATGTTTCTAAGGTCCGCAGTTTTCTGGGACTAGTGGGATATTATAGACGGTTTGTAAAAGGCTTTTCGATGATTACGACTCTATTGACGAGATTGCTTCAGAAAGATGTAAAGTTTGAATGGTCTGAGAAATGTCAAAAAAGTTTTGATCAACTGAAAGCTCTTTTAACTGAAGCTCTAGTGTTAATGCAACCAGAATTGGGTAAAGAATTTATGATTTATAGTGATGCATTGTTGAATGGCCTGGGCTGTGTTTTGATGCAAGAAGGCAAAGTCATAGCTTATGCCTCGAGACAGTTGAAGCCGCATGAAAAGAATTACCCAACGTACGATTTAGAGCTAGTAGCCATTATGTTTGCATTGAAGATTTGGTGTCATTATCTGTTCGGTCAAAAATGCCACGTTTATTCAGATCATAAGAGTTTGAAATATCTAATGACTCAAAAAGATTTAAACTTGAGATAACAGATATGGTTAGAATTACTAAAAGATTATGAGCTAGTAATTGACTACCATCCGGGGAAAGCAAATGTTGTTGCTGATGCATTAAGCCGAAAATCTTTGTTTGCTCTACGTGCAATGAATACTCAGTTGGCTTTATCTGATGATGGCTCGATTGTAGCTGAGTTGAAAGCGAGACCATTGTTTTTACAACAAATTTGTGAATTTCAGAAAGTTAATAATGAAATGTTAGCAAAACGAGTTCAATGTGTTTCTAACCCTGATTCAAAATTTCAAGTTGATTCCGATGATTGTTTAAGATTCAGAGGCCGAATATGTGTTCCAAAAAATTCAGAGTTAATTCAGATGATTTTGAATAAAGCACATAGTAGTCGTTTATCTGTTCATCCAGGAAGCATGAAAATGTATAATGACTTGAAACAACATTATTAGTGGCATGGCATGAAACGAGATACTTTAGAGTTTGTTTATAAATGTTTGATTTTCCATCAAGTTAAAGTTGAGCATCAGGTACCATCTAGTTTATTACAGTCGATTATGATTCCCGAGTGGAAATGGGATAGAGTGACTATGGATTTTGTATCAAGATTGCCCCTATCTTCGAGAAAAAAAGACGCGATCTAGGTTATAGTTGGCAAATTAATAAAATTGGCTCATTTCATTTCGGTGCGAACATACTATTCACTTGAAAAGTTAGCTGAGTTGTATATCTCCGAGATTGTGAGATTACACGGAATACCTATTTCTATTGCTTTGGATAGAGGTCCGAGGTTCACATCGAGGTTTTGAAAGAAACTGCAAGAGGCATTAGGTACAAAGCTACATTTCAGCACCTCTTTTCACCTGCAAATGAATGGTCAATCCGAGCGAGTTATTCAGATACTCGAGGATATGTTGAGGTGTTTCATTCTTGAGTTTGAAAGTACGTGGGAAAAGTATTTGCTGTTGATTGAATTTGCGTATAACAACAATTTTAAATCGAGTATTAAAATAGCACTGTACGAAGCTCTATATAGACGTAAGTGTAGAACACCATTGTATTGGACTAAGATAAGTGAGAATAAGATTCACGAGATTGATTTGATTTGAGAGGCTGAAGAAAAAGTGAAAGCAATTCGTAATAGTCTGAAAGCAGCGTCAAATCTATAGAAATCTTATGCAGACCTTAAACGAAAAGATATTGAGTTTCAGATCGGGGATAGAGTGTTTTTGAAAGTATCTCCGTGGAAGAAAATACTTTAATTTGGTCGTAAAGGCAAATTGAGTCCGAGACTCATCGGGCCATATGAGATTATCGAGCAAGTTGGATCGGTTGCTTATCAGCTAGCACTGCCTTCTGAGTTAGAAAAGATTCATAATGTATTTCATGTATCGATGCTCCAACAATACCGATCCGATCCATCGCATATCATTTCTCCGACAGAAGTTGAAATTCAGTCGGATTTGTCGTATAGTGGAGAACTGATCCGAATTCTAGCTCGTGAGATCAAAGAGCTGAAAAATAAGAAAATTGCATTAGTGAAAGTATTGTGGCATCGATACAGGGTTAAAGAAGCTAAATGGGAACCCGACGATGCTATGAGAAACAATATCCAAATCTATTCACTAGTAAGATTTTCGGGGACGAAAATCCTTTAGGGGGGAGAGTTGTAATAGTCCGGTTTTAGCTAAATCAGAATAGTGGTTTTGAGACCACAAATCGAGGTTGTAAAATTATTTTAATATTATTTTTGGTGTTTATAGCATGAGAACATATATGTGTAAGAATTTCGTGAGCTAATTTTATCGTTTAATAGCTTAATTTGAGAAAAGGACTTCATCGCGTAAAATACAAAAGTAGCATGCTATAAGTTAAAAGTGCTTAATTGTTATGGCTTATTAAATGAAAGGTCCTTATGTTATAATTAGACCATTGATAGTGGATATAGACATTAATAGCCTTATATTTGATGATTAAATGTTTTAATAACCAAGGGTAAAATGGTAACATATGTATTAAGTTACAATAAATAAAAGAAAAACAATTTTAAAGCCTAAATTATCATCCTCTTCCACCGAAAATCAAAAGAAAATAAAATATGGAAGCTCATCTAGGGTTCAACATTTGTGTGGCTTAATTGAGGTATGTTTTAAGCTCAATTTTTGATGATTTCTACGTTTTTATAATTGTTGCTTCGTGTTCTAGCTAGCCCATATCTCAATTTTTGAAAGTGTTGATGATTTTGAAAGTTACCATTGATGAATTCATGTGTTTTTGGATGTTTGATGATGAATTATGAAAGCTTAGTGATAGATATCTAAGTTTTGTAAAGTAATTTTTGATGAAAATGTCAATTAGGGATTAAATTAAGAAAATGGGAAACGTTTTGGTTAAAAGTGTGAAATAAATGAAAATATGGGCTGTTATGAAGCTATAGAGAATTTGGCTAAGCATAAGTCTTATTGAATTTTGTGAATTTGGTGTATTTATGAAATAAGAACTAAATTGTATCGCCCCAAAAATTTGATAAATTGTTTCTATAAATAATACACAACTGTGTATCTGCTTCAGTGGTTAAATGTTCTGGGTGTGTGTGAGAGGTCCCAAGTTCAAGCCTTAGCTTTGGGTAAATTTTTGGTATTTTTTTGAATAAAGCTTTAATAGGTGCAGTAGGCTCTTAAGTAAAAGTTGGTTAAATGTGTCAGAATGGGCCTGCTGATCTAGTGGTTAAGTGGAGTGTTGGTTGCTAAAGGTCTTGTGTTCGAGTCTAGACAGAAGTTTTATTTTTATTATTCTTGCCATGTACGAGTTTGAAGTATAGTCAAATGCTGAGTATTTGAGTTGTGTGGGGAGAGTAGTGGACGGTTTTTAATAGGAAAATAAGGGATTGGGGAGGTGGTTACAGAATTTCTGATTATCCTGCGCTTTTTGGCAATTTTCAGCTAATCATCTTATCTTTTCCTCTCTTTTTTACCGACTTTCCTTGAGATTTTTCTCTCTTTCTTGTGTGCCAAAATTCATCTTCTTTCTACTCTTTGGTTCCTCGTCCAATCGTTTTTCTATCGTGCAGCAATTGTTTCCCTTGAGCCGGTAAGTGGTTCTTCTTGAGTTCTAGTGTTATTTTTTATTAAGCGATTAACGGAGGAATCGTTTCACTCACGTTTAGGTACTGCTCAAAAGCCTTAATTGGGTTCTCGTGTTACAGAAACGTTGCTTCTTACTCTAGGGTAAGTTTGGTCGCTCATTGAATGAGCATTCCATTTTAGGTTTGATTTGATTCGATTGTTTAAGAGATAAAATGAGGAAAACGTTGTTTAATTATAGGTTTTGGTGAACTCGGGATTGTGTAAACAGCAGATACGAACCAGGTGTGTACCTGAAAACACAGAAAACAAGAATCAGCGAAAGTTAAAAAATGATTCTGTCGATGCCACACGGGCGTGTGGTCGCCCGTGTGGTAGGTCGTGTAGTAGTATACAAGCGTGTGATCGACGAGCCAGGCCGTACGCACAAGACATAGGTGCTTGACACGGCCGTGTGATGGCCGATGAGGCCGTGTGCGAGACACAGGCTCAACCAAATAGGTCATGTGGGCCACACGGGCGTGTGGGATTTTTGGGTCAGGCCGTGTGATCCACAAGGCCAAGGCTAATTTTGGCCATGTGGGCCACACGGGCAGACTACATGGGCGTGTGAGCCCATTTTTCTGGAAAACTCTGTAAGGTTGCACAGGTCGCCCAAGTCGACTGTGACCTGTCATAGGGTTGGTAAGCATTACTTAGACCCCTGATTTCATTATCTGATTATATGATGTAAGATTTAAGCATGTAATACTTAGCATGTAAATCTAACCTATTTGAGTAATCTGATAGACTGTATTTTAGCATGCCATTTATGCATGTTGCATTGCATCGGGGTTGGGTTGATGTTATATTGGAGGAAGTATTCTGAAAGGCTTTTAAGCTTGATATCTGGCAGCTCAGCTGCGATTAACTGATTATGTGTCGTACTTTGGTACAACTTGGTGTGTAAGGATGGGTAGGTTGATTTTATCCCCACATAGTGTGTAGGGTTGGATGGAGATGGTGTGTAGAGGCTCGTGGGTAGGACTTTGATGATCTGTTCTGCATCTGTATCTGAATGGGCTAAGGCCCAGATTGGTTCTATAATGGGCTCCGGCCCCAGACTGTATTCTGATGTATGTTTGAATGTATGTTTTATCTTTGGGGATTACACACTGAATTTGCGAAAACTCACCCTTTTCTGTTTTATATGTTCAGGTAATCCCCAGTGTAGACAGATCAGAGCAGCGGAGGACTCAGCGGTGGCCACACGGTTTTCCGCTTGGACTATTTTCTATTTACTTATGATTTAATTTATATTTGGGGAAAATTTGATGTAATTAAGGCCTTTACGGATTTTTGCTTCATTTGGGATTTTGCAATGTTTTTACGGTTTTTACTGCTACTAGTAGGAAAACTCGGGATTTCAAAAGAATCGAATGTTTTACGAAACCACCACGTATACGAAATGATTTTAAAAACTTCTGCAAAGTTTAACGTTTTGAAAATGGTTAATGATTGAAAAAAATGACACGTTTTAAAAGATAGCATAAGATAATGAAAAGAGGTACCTACGTAGATATGGTCTTAACGTCAATGTGATTTCTAAAGCACTATCATGTGACATCGCTAGATTCGGCAATAACGTCTAGGCTGGGTTTAGCGTGTGACATAAATTGTAAAAAATGTGAAAGTTTAGGGCCAAAGTGTAAATTGGCTTAAATATGTGTTTATAGATGAAATTGAAAGATTATGTGATTAAATGAGTTGAATTTGTTATAATATAGATCAAGAAAAGAGGAACCCGGACTTAGATCGAGGCAAGAACAAAGTACTCGATTAATCGACTAGTTTCGTCGTTTTTATGTCCAAGGTAAGTTCGTACATGATAAACATTGTTACAATTATGTTTTTAATACTTTAATATTGCATAAATTATATATATGAGACAATGATTGTGTACGACGATGAATCGATTATGTTTGGCATTTAGTGTGCATATCGATATAACTTCGGCTATATAAAGCACTTAGTGTCTGAATCGGAATAGCTTCGGCTATATATGGAACTTAGTGCGTGAATCGGAATAGCTTCGGCTATATATGGCACTTAGTGTGCGAGACTGAGATAGCTTCGGCTATGAAAGGCATTTAGTGTGCGAGATTATAATAGCTTCAGCTATGCTTTGGCACTTAGTGTATGAGATATCGAGTATTCGAAATTATCACGAATAGGTATGAGTTTGATATGAATTTGTACATGTATGTACATATAAAGCATGAAGTTCAAATAGAAGAAGTTATGAACTTGTTCATAAACATTTGAGTGAGTATGAGGAAAGTCTGTTGGTCACCATGATGTAGATATTAATTAGTACGAATTGATGATTTGTATATTATGAACTGTTAAGTATATTTAGTACAAACTTACTAAGCTATGAAGCTTATTGTGTGTTATTTGTTTATGTTTTATAGAGAATCAAAGCTAACTTGGACTCGGGGATCGTCGAGAAGCGTCATCACATTATCGATCATTTTGTTGGTACTTTTAAAGCTTTGTATATATGGTATATGGCATGTATAGGCTAGTTTCATCTTAGTATGTTTGATTTATGATTTTAGCCATGAGATTTAGCTTGTAAACGTTGGTGTGTATGGCCATTTAAGTTGGCTTCAATTATGTGTTTGATAAATGTTATATGTGATGTATATAATGCTTTATGTGTTGGCTTGTTTGAAATGGTTATATGGTTGTTCTTTTGGATAGTTATAATTTAAGTTTTTGATGATTTTGGTATATTAAATTGGTATGCTTTTTATTATGGAATTGAGTAGTTGAAATGGTTGATGATAGATGGCATGATATGTGTGTGAATTGGCATGTTTTGGTTGCCTATATATGTATTGAAATGATACCATTTTGATGGCTACGTGTGCATGAGATAAGGGTGGCAAATTGGCTTTGCAAATGGCCTATTTTTGTCCACACAAGCAGAGACACAGGCGTGTGTCTCAGCCATGTGCGACACACGGTCATGTTACACAATCGTGTGTCCCCTGGGGTGCCCTTTCTAATTAAGGCAGTATACCCTACAGTTTTGACACGGCCTAGACACACGGGCGTGTCTACTGGCCGTGTAACCCAAGTCAGTAACCCCTTTAGTTTTCCCACGGCCATTACACACGTACGTGTCCTCGGTCTTGTGGTGCAAGTCAGTATGTATGCCCTATTTTCACACGGCCTGTGACATGGGCGTGTCTGATCTCACACGGCCTGTTCGCACAAGTGTGTGACCCTTAAATCAAAGAAAATTTTCTAAGTTTCCCAAAGTTTGCAAATGTTATCGGTTTAGTCCCGAACCACTTCTAAGCATGTTTTAAGGTCTCGTAAAACCTTATAAGGGACAATGTGATTGAGATGAATGGATTTTGATTATGATTGCATAAATGTATATGAATGATGTGTATTTTCGAGAATACTCCGTAACCCTATTCCGGCGACGGATATGGGTTAGGGGTGTTAGATCTAACCTATCTTATAGCATACATAGATTGTACAAAACATGCTTAATTACATTATATCATTTAGAAACATAACTTATCAACCTAGATAAATAGCTATGCTAGCATAAAATCTTTACGTTAAAAATAAATTACTTAGCATACCAAATTCTGTATTTCATGCATTCCAAGAGCAATAATGGTTTATTACATACCAATTGATCTTTTTAAACTTTTCTAATCCTACAGTACACCATTCTAACCTTCATATCAAATATTCAACCATTCTCATGCATTTTAACCACATAAGCATAAACATCACATAGCATGCATTCCAAACATCATTTTCAATAATCCAAATAATAACAAACTAGTTATAAATTCCTTAAACAGTCCATTAAAGTCCTTTTACAACCATCAACAAATATAAAGTTTAAACCCGTTACAAAATAGTCTGACATTGCCATTTTTATGCTAGTTGAAAAATCAATTCACATACTCGAATGGAATGCCTTAGATGGATCACTTGCTTGCACACTTCCCATCCTTAAGAAGCTACCTCTCTACAAAAAATGTTCATAAAAGGATTATGAGCTTAACTAAGCTCAGCGAGTGTTCAAAGATGCCAAAAACTAGCCAGAATATCAAGGTTAATTGTAAGCATACTATCACATTATTACATGGCATAGCACAAGCATCATCCCTAGCATCTTTTATTGGTATATTGGCATTTAGCGTCCACGAAACATGTATAAAACATAAAGCATCAAATACACAGATCCCCAAACACAACCAAAGACTCAAAGAGTCTCATAGTGAACACACTCCAAATACACCAAACATATCTTGGTGAATGGAGCTATGCTCAACATTCCTTTATCCCTCCAACATATCTTGGGGCCTCATCATCCAAAAATAAACAAATAATGGTGAGTACTCACAACCCTATGGCATGCCAACTATATCCAATGGTTTCAAGAGATTACAATGCCAGCAAATCCATTTTAAACACATACACTTACAGTTTTATGCACACTTTCACATATCATTTAACTCATGTTCATATCATATAATGAAATCTCAGATAATGCACTTACAAGTGTTTGCTTATTGCTCAAAGAGCCATAGTATAAAAATATCATATAATGTGCATACATACCAGCAAGTTCATAACATATTTATTCATAAGGCACATAGCATTTTCAAGTCAACTCACATAGCATATTGTATCACTTAAGCATGATTTGTATATCAATAATAGATAGAATAGAGATACTTACGCTAGAAATTTAGGATAGGTGTTTAGGCTAACCTAAGCCCCTTAATAATGCATCGAATTGTGCCTAGAAGTAGCAATTTTGATCACTCACCAGATTACTTTCGGTCGAACATTGAAGGCTAGGTAAGCTTCTCTTTGCCCTTTGCCTTGCTCGTAGAAGCTCCTGATTGATCCGGTGCTTCGCATACAAATTAAACACATTACACACTCATTAATTACTACCTTAATCCAATTCAAACCAAAGCAAAATCACCTATCTACAATCTCTTTTTTTCAATACCAAAGTCTAACTAGTTTTGCCAAAATAAGAATTTACTTGTCAAATCCTCGTTTCTAAACCTCAAATATGTTTATCAACATCCTAATTATCATATAATTACAGATCTAAACCATTAATTTCATCTAATTAATCGAATTTTACTTTTTAAAAAATTCAAGCTCTCATGAATATTTAAAATACCCATTAAATTGAGTTGAAATACCTTCTAATTAGTTCAAAATAAGTTAGAAATCAATAAAAACAACAGGTTAACTCATTAATTAAAGATTCACCATTTTTAATGAAGATTCAGTTTAAAAACTCATCTTAAGAAATCTCAACATATTCTATTAAATTTTAAATGAAAGAAACAACAACCTTAATTTGATCATAATAAGTCAAAATGTTACCTCAATTTGAAGAATTTTGTGATTTTGGGTGAGTTGATTTCGAGAGAAAATCTCATATTTAGATAAGGGGAAAGTTTTGAAGGAGGGATCAAATGAGAGGGAAGGGGAAGTTGGGTGTTTAAATAGGCAAGTGGCTTTTAAAAATTTGAGCTATTACCCTTTTTGCCCCTCCTAGTTCCTTTCCTTTTCCAAATAGGTCTTTATTTAAAATTAAAGCTTATGTCCTTAATTATTTTCAAATACAGTTTCGCTTTTAAAATCTACTTTAATTTAACTAATTACCAAGCTCCTAATGTTAATTTCCTCACCTAAATTTTTAATTCCATTTATTATTTTAATATTTTATTTAATTATTACTAGCTACGATCCTAATTCCAGTATCCAACTCAAACCCTCAACTACTAACCCGATTCTACTAATCTAATTTTTGGATGTTACAAAAAAAAGTGTAGACGAGAAAAAATCAAGCCATGACCCAACTCGACTCCGAGACAAGTTTAATTGAACCTTTTTTTTGTATAAAAGTCTCCCAACCAAACCTTACAAGAGGAAGGAAAGATTTGCAAATGCTGTTATCTATTACACATTCTTTTAGCAAGAGAAATGAAATGGTCATATGCACAACATACATAAAACAGAGATTGAATTGAACTTAAACCAAAAAGGACAAACAAAAACACTAATTTTGCCAGCTCAAAACAAGCAGGGTAACCTTTACAACCTATACAAAATTCCTTGTGGATGTTTCAAAAGAAATTCACACATTCTCTATCTCCCCCTGCTATTTTTGGGCCCGTTAGCTGCGACTGTGCTACATTTTTTACTTCTTTGAATATGTAAGATATGGATCCTGTGCTATTGTCAAAACATCCGGCCTTTCAGCTTGGTTATATGTTAAACATCGGCGAATCAAATCCTGCACATTTGAAAATAAGATTATGTCATCATTAATCAACCAAAAGTTCTCCCCATATGATGGCATTTCATGATGGCCAAAGTTAGAAACTGCAGAAGTACAATACCGAACCCAGAAAATCTGCAGCATATAGATATAAACAGATAGCAAATGCCTTTACTGTGCATGCATCAATAAAACTTCTGTGCTTCTTAAGACGGGAAATGAGAATAACTAAACTTTGCAGCTATTAAATCAACATTAAGAGGCGGTATTTCTACAATAAACAAATGAGCATCGAGTCAAAGTCGAACTGCCATATGAAAATAATAATGTGTAATTTCAAAATAATAATAAGTGATTCTGCTTTTGTTTCTTAGGTCCATAAGTTGATTCATTGATCAAGACAAAATATGTAGCAGCAACTACCTAAGATGGGCAGAACTAACCTTTGCCTCATTGGAGACAGAGGGTCTTGAAGGGAATTCAACCTTGCGTGCATTGATAATTGTGTCCTCACGCAATATTCGTTCTTGAGTTTGGTCATGCCCAAAGGGTCGCCTACCAAAAAGCATTTGGTAAAATAGAACACCAGCAGACCAAACATCCACCTGTCCGAAAAGGAATATAACATAAAAGAAGCTGAAGACTCGTACAAAATCATATGCAATCATGGTGCACAGGGTCACGTACTTGGAAACTAGAATAAAGATTTGTAAGGGCACAAAAAATTAAAGTCCATATGGTAATGAAACCATTGACTTATTAATTATCCAAAAAGAAACCGCCAACTTATCATGTTCCGTATGCATGCCCTCACCCTCACTTGGCAACAAAAACAGAGAGAAGGAAAATATTGGAGGCAGAGTCACTGACCTTCGATGAAATCAGAGGTATCTTGCTGAGCTCAAAGCATTCTGGGGGCAAGTACCTGAAATTAGAAAACAAAAATCAACACACAGTAACTTGTGAAAAGAAATAGAGAAGATGACCGTGCAATATAAAACAAGCATAAATCAAGCAGAAGAGATCATGTCCAAATATAGGAAGTTAGATTTCACCAAATAATTCAAAAGCAATAAAGAAAAGCGGGCAAATGGATAAAAAAGCCTTCCTACGATTCCACCTTTATGGAAAGAGAGCCTTTATGACAGCCATTGAACATAAATGAAATGCAAATAGCACTAAGGATCAGAACCACAGAAAAGGAGATTTTTTTTTCCAATAATTTACCCTCATAAATAAATTTACAAAATTTGTTCTCATGACATCAGCCCTCTTGTTTCTGAGAATATTTCAAAATCATCTAATCATTTCTACATCATCAAATTCAATAACATACAGCACAAAGAACCTAAGAGTTTTCTTTACTCAAGTCCTCTTAAGGCCAGAAAATTATTATAAGATATGAGGAAATTGCAGAAAAAATGAGGAGAGAAAGCAGAAGGCTTAGACATTTCAAATTCAAGGTTCCAAGGAAGAGCATCAAACTGCATTACTCACCAGTATGTTCCAGCTCCCTGGGATGTAAGTTCCATACCCTGGGATCCAACATCATCCTCTACTATTTTGCTAAGACCAAAATCAGTCACTTTTGCTACACCTAACTCGTCAAAGAGAACATTCCCAGGCTTCAGGTCATAATGGATAATCTTCTGTGCTCTTTTATTCAAGTATACAAGGCCTTGAAATATTTGAACTATGATAATCCTAGCTTCTTTCTCAAGTAATACCAGTGTTGCCTTCAAAACAGCATCGAGATCTTTGCCTGAAACAAATAAAAGAAACAAAATACAAAAGGAAATTAAAGGTAACCATTGCAAGGCAGATTTATAAACCACCATTCTCTACTGAATAAAAAATATAATACTGCCAAACAAACCAAGTGGTTGGGAGAGTTTACCGCTGCAGTACTCCAAGACAGTGCAGAAAGTATTATGGTCAATCTCAAAAATGTCCCAAAGCCGAACTATGTGACGGTGAACCAATGTCTTGTGAATGTTGTACTCTCGAATTGCATGCCGTATGTAACTTTGCTTCTTATCCTCACTCCACTGAGCATTCAGACCATGCAGCTTACATGCAACATATCTATGCTCTACCAAGTCATAAGCCTGCCGGAAATTTCTTACTTCAAATCACTGCAAAATGATATATTTTCACAATTGCCAACTCTGGCAAAGGAATTCTAGACTTTTGACATAGCAAATAGGCCTTGGCCAAACATGCTTAGAAAAACATTTGAATCCCAAAAGATAAAAGCTTGCTAAAGTTCTGACCTTATAAACCTCACTGAATCCTCCTTTGCCAAGAAGGTTTAAAAGGGCATATCGATTATTTAGTATTTGAAAATTGTTAAAACGGGAACCATCCTCATCTCTAATGCGCTTCATTTCACGTATAAGCCTTCCCTTATCTAGTTCATAGCGATCTCTTTCACGGAGAATAATTTCCTCCTCCTATATAACATTCGTAACTCAATAATAAATGTGCAAGGGAAAAAATCAACAAAACCGCTGTGCCCTTTAATAATATCAAATAGAATAAGAAACAATTATGTGCGAAGCTAAACTTACACGTTTAATACTTGCTAGCCGTGATTTGTGTATCTCATCCTGGAAGAGGATATCTTCTTCTTGTACAACTGATTCCGCATCGGTTGCATCACCCTTGTCTTAAAGTAAGAGAAAGTTGATCTTTCAGTTATCAACTCTTTCATATTTGTTTGTCTGTTGAGTCATGTTGGATGTGTGTGTGCACCCATTCATGTTCCATATGAATGACTTTTTATTTGTGAGTGTATGCAGCAATATATCAGGTGCACATAAACTAAGTAAAACTTCCAAGTTAGGTACATGTACAAGTCGGTTGTAGCCAATGGCTGTTTAATGAGTCAAATGTGTGGTCAAAATCTCTTTTATGCGCACCTGTGCAAGGCATAGCTAAAACTAGACCACAGGTTAGCACATGCTTCTTTAATTTGGTATCTTGAAATAGCACATTCACACATATTGAACCTTCGGCCTTAACATGCAGTAAAGAGTCTTTATAGTGCATGGCATCTGTTTTGTAATATGACAGCTCACCAAAAGCTTATTCCCCTTCTTTGGCACTGACTCGTGAGAAATTAGTAAAACAGCAGGTTGCTGCAAAGAGCACAACTTTAACATATTTTCCTTTCCTTATCTTTTATAATAGCTATTTAATCATTTATACAAGACATTGAAACTATTTTAGGTGCACGTAATTCAAACTTATTTTTAAAGACAATTTATAACTATATCTATTGTCAATACTAACTTCATATTTTATGAGTGACTCTCAAAATTTTTAAGCCTATTAGCTTGAGGCTTGTTTCTCGCCTCACGGGCAACGAATAAAAACATTTCTATTTATTAATTATATTTCATAGTTTACCATCATGAAATTAACAGTTGATTTTATGCTCTTTATTTTAGAACCCATACAGTTTTATCAAGCATATTAATAATTAAGTATTTTAAACCTATCATTTATATATTTTATGTCAAATTTTCATATTATCTTTATTTAAAAAGAATATGTCATGTTATATTATTTTATTTTCTCATTTTTATTTTTCTCTTTCTTTGCTTTTTTTTTCTTCCCTTAGCTCTTGATGGCAGAATTACTTGACTTTTTTAAGACAGGTCACACAAAAAATTACAGTTTAACGAGAACAAGGACCAAAAGGCAAGTTGATGCCACATTAATTGCTTGGTTAGAAAATGAAATCCAGTTCGAAAGCCAAAGGCCTAAGGTCATGGATCCTCCGGCAACAAAGAGGCCTTTATGGTCCTAAAAAAGAGGCACAGGATGCTGCCAACATGCAACGAAAAAACCAGCTTCAGCCTAGTAGTTGGTTTTGTGACTGGAAAACACGTCAACTAACCTCCTTAAATTTTCCTGTCTATAATCCCATAACATTTGGAACATATCAACTGATGCCTATATCTATTTCTGTATAGTATCAGCACTTCAATTAATACAGACGCTAAGAATTCTTAAACTCTGTAATTGCAGAAATTAAGCCTTACCAGATTGTCGCTTCTTCAATTGTTTCCTCTGCCACTCAACAGCCTCCTTAGCTTCCAACAATTGTCTCTAAAGAAAAGAAAATGAAATCAAAATATTAAAAAAAAAAAAGAATCACGCCAGCATATTAAAAAACAGAGAATCCTCAGGCCTAAATAATTATATCAATTAACTTTTCCTTTCAAGGCTAATTATCTACATATATATACATATAGAGAGAGAGAGAGAGAGAAAAAGAACATACAAGATGAGCATTTAGATCTTTCAGTGCTTGCCCATCCTCCCACGTCTCAGATATTAGTGTTCCAGCTCTAAAGGCAAAAGAACACAAGGGCAACTCATAAATAAAGCGATAATGAGTAGTAATACTAACATCGTAGTTCACAATGAGGCCCATGATACAACAAGACAGAAAAATATTAAGCACTTGGATACTTAAACCATATAACTTCAGCAGTGTGTAGAGGGAATTAAACAATTACGATGCTACATTTGTATAATTCATTAATGCACATTCCTGCTCCCACTTTTAAGTATAATGTCAGGATCGCATGCTTTGCAATCCCTTAGAATCGTGGACAACATGGTGGCCTGTTATTATTAATAGTAAAGACTGCCTTCAATTTATAATGTGCAGCAGCCTGTTCATACTAGTAAAACTCCCTGTGAGGAATCAAACCATCCACGAATTATTTTAGCACCATAGGATGTGATATTCATAATAAGTTGCATGGTAACATTCTTAAATAACATGTATCGACTTTGTGAGTCCATCACTATCTACATTCCTACACCAAACATACTTGACATGGTTCCCATTCGTTTGCATCTGATAATGCAATCAAAGATATCATCAATTTTTTTTCGTTTTGCTTTTCTCTTGCTTTGACCAAAAACTATACCAAGCATGAAGAGTCCTTAGCAAGCACATTATCAAAGATAATTCTTTTAAAAACTCAATTACACCCACATTGCCAAATCTCA
Source organism: Gossypium hirsutum (assembly GCF_007990345.1). Taxonomy (NCBI): domain Eukaryota; kingdom Viridiplantae; phylum Streptophyta; class Magnoliopsida; order Malvales; family Malvaceae; genus Gossypium; species Gossypium hirsutum. The sequence goes on along the minus strand of NC_053430.1, from coordinate 22,069,194 downwards.
AGGATTTTGTGGCATACAACCATTGTCATGCTTTGGCTTTTATGAAACACATTTAGATACTTAAAGTAGTGTGATCAACATTCTTCATAAATTTTTTCTTCAATTCACTTTCTCCCACTTGGACTGAGCACCATTTCAAGTATGTTGAATCTGTTCCAAGCACATTAACCAAATCTGAAAAGCTCTTTGTATACCTGATTACACCGACATTCCCAAGTCTCAAGGAATCCTGCCGCACCTTCATCCTAGCTTCCCGTCGCTCGGCTTTTGAAACAGCTATCAACAGATCAGCGATCATTTTTTGCCTCTGAATCACAGTCAGATAAGAGGCCCAGAATTAAAATTGATACCATATATATCAACCATACTTAACAAATACTTCTCTTTTCTAGTTATTTTCCTTTTACATGTTAGGTATTAGAGAATATATTAATAGTTTGATTTTCTGTCTTGTGAAACAAACAACATTTTAGAAGTTCAGTTATGCGCATAAATTAGTACTTCACAAGAGTATTACAGAAACAGGCTTGTGAAGAGGCATAGGTGTTCGGGAATATTAAGCAAACTTCATATATCAGAGTGAAGTAAAGAGCAAGCCCCTAATTATAGCTAATAAGAATCCAGGTGCCTCAGATTCCAATACTGCAAGCTCCCATCAGAATCATAGGTAGGAAAGTGATTACTTTTTTCCGACATCGCCCTAAAAAATAAATTCCACGCATCAAAGATGTTTCTAACCCAGGACATCTGCTGCTAGAACTTCAGTTCACAATGCTGTTCAAGAACTTGCAGCAGCAATATTCCAATCAAAGACAAAAAATTGAAGACAGGTAAAAACCTTGCACAATCTAATATTCGAGCAAAGATATCTTAAATTTTATTTTTTTTACAACAGATGAACATAAGAAATCCATTTGCTTCTGAGCATAAAGAAAATAGTTTCTGGATCCCGTCCCAGATTTAGTTAATGACAGGAACAGAGAATATATGGTATTTCACATTTTAATCATTTTAATCCACCCACTAGGGAAGGAAAAACACACCAAGAAAAGAATGTTTATTTAAGATGCAGACAGTACATAAGGCCATGTATTTGTTTATCGAATGAAGTTAAAACTTAGAACTTGCAGCATACTGAGAATAATCAATAAAGCATAATAAACACCTTTGGCTTCATTTTCTGGTCATAATCTTTAATATCTTTCAATTCCTGCCAAAGCACAACAAGAACTAAAAGGTCAGTAGTAAATACATAAAGAACCATACCCTGCAGATCAGGGGAGGGGACCCTCATATAGAAGAAATACTAGATAACCTTTTCTAGTAGCCGACAATGATTTTGATAATCAGAAGCTTCTTGACGACATTTCTGAAGGTCCTCCTCCAGTGCTGCAACTTTGGAATGTAGAGATGCCACCTCTTCCTAAGTTAAGTTACCAAACAAAAGGATTAGAAAGTGAGTTAAAAATCTGCTGCACACTAAGGAAAATCACTAAAATATATTTTAGAAAGGAAAAAAAATAGTTGCAAAAGCAAACCTTAGTTCTTTCTACTCCACATTTTCTGGACTAAAAAGAAGTAAAATGTATTGCCAAAAAGTGAAGAAGATAATCAAATTGTTAAATTGAAGATAAACTTTACCAAAACACATACCTCAAGTGAAGTGCGGTCATAAGTCTGGAACTGCTCTTTAAGCCTATTATCCTGCAGGATGATATAAATATCAAAAGGCCTGTTATTTATATTATTCAACTTATAAAGTTAGTCGGGTATCTAATTACGTAATTTTGCAAAATAACCCTACATGCCATAAAGGAGGAGAATAAATTTTTTCTTGAATAAATTTTTTCTTTATTTTTCCAAGCTAACAGTTATTGTTTCAAAATTTAAGAAAGGTTTTCATTCTGAATAAACCAGTTAAATGTGGAAAGACAGATGACAGACACTTGGGCACCAGCATCCCATAAGTTTAAGCTCCATTTTAAGGTATATACATTTTCTCCTATTAAAAAGAAACTCTTTTTTTTTTACTTTCCTTTCCCTTAATCAGCATACGATGAGAATATAAAGGGCCCGTGGAAAATAATCTTAAATACTGAAACAGAAGAAAATTTGAGTCATGTCCTTGAGATCTAAATTTCATCTTTAACATTTTTTAACTTTAATTTTGACATCTAAATGGTCCAAGCTTAGCCCAATCTTTGCTGCCACTTGAGAAAAGGAAGTACAATAGCACTCTTCGTTATTTTCTTCTTTTTTTTTTTTGGGGGGGGGGGGCACAAAAGGCCACTAGAGAAATCAAAAAGAGCATTTTTGTCATTTCTGAATTTCAATTATAATTAAGAAGCCAACAAAAACTCAATATCCTTTGGCGAAAGCACCTTATGATATGAGTTATCAAGTTGACTATTTGAGGCCGTTACTATTGACGTAGAGGTTTGTTGTCGTGTCTGATCAGTAGCCCTAGACCCACGGCCTCTGTTTGAAACAGAATGGCCCCTTCCACGGCCTTGTTTTCTCCTATTCCCGTCAGAACTTGCTTTGACATCCACAGCTTCCACAATCTTTTGCCTCCCTTCAGAAATTGCCTGATTCATTTATCATACAAAGGTAAATTTATGCAACCCATTTTTCTAGAGGCAAAAAAGGAAAACTTAACAGTGCTCAGAGTCATAGAGACGGTGAAGTTATCCAACAAATTGCTTCACCAAAACAGTCATTGAATTACCTTAAGGAGCTCAAGAGCAAAGCAATTATTTCCTAACCTCCAAAAAGATTAGATCATGAACCAGATACCTACCTCAGCATGTTTAAGAACTAGCAAATTATCATCTCCTTGCACCTTCTGCCGCTTTTGAGTATTGGCCAGTATTAAAAACTCTCCTCCATTCTATCATCGCAAGAAATGTAAAAAGAATTAATTAATCCAGTTTTAAAGCTTGGAAGACATCAATGAAATCTACAACACTTGAGACAGTGGAATAGAGATCTTATTATTCAAATAATATGCATAGATAGTGAAACCGGACAACTATATTAGGGCTATGGTTATTCTTTTGATCAAATGGTTTAAAATTTTGGCCACAGGTAACAGCTTCAAGTGCGAATGGAATAATGGCTTGAACATTTATCCATTTCAATTATCCACCAATCCTTTAGCATATAAAAATTCGCAATGAAAGTAAGCTAATGCCAAAATGCCATGCTGAACCACTACTTCTCATATCAATAAAGAACAACATGAAAAAATGCAACGCAATTGTTCCACCTAAATGAAGTGTTGCTGGGAAGTAATAGCCAAAACTTGCAGTCATTTTTTACCATTCCGCATTTGCAAAACAAAAGGAAGCAATGGTGATTGCTGAAAGCATCGTAAGGGCTTGTTACCTCATCATCAGAATCACTAGAACTAGAAGCCTCAGGCAAGTCCTCAGCGGAAACAAATTTCGAAGCCGATGATAGCGAAGACCAAGGCGGCTGTTGCTGTTGCTGTTGTTGTTGCGGTTGCTGAGCAGCAGATGCAGAAGAGGCCTTGCCTACCAAGCGAGCTTCGAGCTTTGCAATCTTGGTGGGCAAAGAATGGTCTGATTGGTTTGACGAATTCGAAGAGAAATGTAGCAACATATCGTCCGACATTGGGGACCAAACCCGATCAGAGAAACTAAAACGACTGGTCAGACCATGAAGGAACCCAAAAACAAAAGGACAAAAGTGGACAATTCTTCTTCCTCTTGAAGAATTCCAGGGGTTTTAATTTTTTAGTAAAGACACGGAAGAATCAAGGGAGAGGGGAGAAGGAAGCTTTGACAGATTTTTCTTGTCTCTGGTCTTTGAAGTTTTGAATTTTGACGAGGCTTTCTTCAACGGTGGGGCTTGATGCTTTGATTTCATTTGGGTTAGGGTCGAGATTTGGCTGAAAATGTGAGGAAATAATTTGTATACAATCTATTATTTAGTTATTTTGAAGTTAAAGTTTTTTGGGAATAAATTAGTATGTCTTGAAAATTATTTTTATCAATTATTGTTTCAATTTTAATGAAAATATTTTATTTATGTAATTATAAAAACCTTAAAAATATTAATTTTATTAAACAGTAAATGATATTATTTATATTGTAAATGTTAACTCTATTTTAATTTGGTATTATTTAATTTTTTATAGCATAAAAAATAAATTAATTCATTTAATAATAAAGATACTAATTTATCAAATTCTTATAATAGAGTGATTTCTAAAATACTTATACTCTTATTTCTTAATATTTTATATATAAAGAGTGAAAATAAATTAAGCCTTCAATTTTTATATATTTATTCAATTTAACTTTTTTTTTTTCAACAAATTGGTTTTCATCCTTTCATTGTTAATGTAGCCTATATATATATATATATACACCAATCACTAAGTAATTAAAAATAAAAATCAATAAATTAAAATAGTTAAAAATCATAAATAAAATTTATATCTAAAATTTATGAAAAAAAAATCTTCAAAAATAAAAATATTTATAAAAAGCTATCAAATTTTTAAAAAAAATAATAATGAAAATTATATTTATTTTTTCCTAAAAATTCAAAAAATATTTATTTTGAAACCGAAATAAAAAAATAAAAATGAAAATCTTAAAAACTAATAAGTTTTATAGAAATGGCTCATCTCTAATATATAGATTAGAAAAACTTTTAAATCAATGAGAATATTTTTTTCTATCATATTATTATATTGACATCAAAATATAATTATAATATAATTTTTAAATATAATAATATAATGTATTTATAATTTTTTAAGTTGTCGATAAAAGCATGAGTAGATTATATATTTTACATGGAGTTCAGAGTTATTTTATATAGTATATTTTCTTACATCAAGTTGAGAGTTTGCGTCTTCCATATACACAATTCTATTAATAATATATCAAATTCTTATAAAGGAGGACAAGTTCAAATTCAGTGTCCTAATAACATAATGTATTTATAAATATTTCAAGTTGGGAGTAAATATAATATACATTAAAAATTTATTTTTTATTTCAAACAAAACTTGAATATATTTGAAGTTGTTAGAGGTTTTGATTATTTCAAATTCAAAATTAATCCCTTTAACGTAATTGATACAGGTAATTCATAATTTTTATTAATAATATAATATATTTATAATATTTCAAAGTTGTAATTTATATCTAAATATTAATGTTATTTCAATTGAATTTTAATCATAATATAGAAAAAAATATTAGAGTTATATATCAATTAAAATTTAAGTTTAATTCTATAAATAGCATTTAGTAATTAGTCATATTCAATTAAATTGCATTAAAAATTTATTAGTAAAAATAATAGAGGTTGTTAGTATTAATAAATTAGAATTATCTCAAAAAGAAAGGAGCATTAAAGCAATAATTCTTTAAATAGACAATATCGAATTATATTCAAATTACAATGGCAGTGAAGAGAAATGAAAAATTATTTTAATTGATGAGGAGGTAATATAATAGTATTTCTATTTTATTATATTTAACTTTTTATTGATTTAAATTATTTTAAGGAACTAAAATTCAAGCATCGATATTTAATAAAGCTATGACAAAATTTAAAAGATATTTTTCGTCAAGAAAAAACTGATACCATTACAAATGGTGTAGTAAAAAAATCCTTATGATAAGAATAATAATGTTCATAATAAATATGAATTGTTGTTGACTTTTTATACTATTGTTAAAGAAGCAATTTCTCCCATTCACAAAAGTTTTTTATTTTATGATTTTGTTTGTTTTTTATGATCTAAAAGAGGACATGAACAAGCAAATCAGTAAAATTTTATTTTCACTTAGTATTAAATATATATTATTTATTTTGTATAATCTATAATATTTTATTATTTACTTTGTGTTATTTTTTGCTAGATATTATTGGTGTGGTTATTATTATCAATTTTTTTTAATTTTTTTTTAAAATTGTTAATATTATGTGAAGCAAACACTCTTTTATCTTATTATTATTTGTTTAGTTTAGTTGAAAAATGTTTTCAACAATAATTTTTAATCATTCTTATTAAATTTGTTTAATGCATTTATTACTTTAGTGTAAATATTTTTCGTATTCATCATGAATTATTAAATCGAAGTGCTCTTTCGATCATTTGTATCTCCTGCAAAATCACTATCAGTAATCCAATGGGATTAGACTTTACTTCTTTCTTGTATAAGATCCCATAATCCGATGTCCCTTATAAGTAGCGAAGAATTCTTTTAGCAGCAAGAAAATGCATCTCCTTTGGGTGTTCCATGAACCTGCTAATAAGACTAACGAAATGCATAATATCAAGTCGTGTGGCTGTCAAGTACATCAAACTTCCCACGAGTTGTTTGTATAAAGTGCTGTCAATCTTCTTACTAGAAGGATTTTTCTCCAATTTCAGCCCAGCTCAGTAGGAGTGGCCACAGAATTGCAATTCTTCATCCCAAATCTGTCTAAAATTTCCCCAACACACTTCTTTTGTGAAATAAAAATTCCACAATATGATTAATATACTCCAATACTAAGAAAATAATTCATTAACCCAAGGTTAGACATATCAAATTCTTTCATCATTGATTGCTTAAATTTATAAAGCATCATTGAATCATTCCCAGTATAAATTAAATCATCCACATACAAGCACATAATAACAATATTCTCATTCTCAACTTTGCAGTAAAGAGTATGCTCATATGGATATTTCTTAAAACTACTAAAATGAAATAAGCATTTATACAACTATACAAAGCTCTAGGAGCTTGTTTCAGCTCGTATAGTGCCTTTTTTAATCTTTATACCTTCTGTTCACTACCATATTTCACATAACCAGGAGGTTGATCGATAAATACCTGCTCTTCCAACTCCCAATGTAGGAAAACTGACTTTACATCAAGTTGTAGAATTAGCCACGAGTTTTGTACTGCTACTGCCACCACCGATTTGACTGTGTCAAGCCGAGCCACAAAAGCATATACTTCTTTGTAATCAACACCGAATTTTTACTTGTGGCCTTTAGCTACTAAACGAGCTTTACACTTGTCAATCTCACCATTTTCTTTAAATTTGGTCTTGTAAACTCATTTAACTCTAATTGGCTTTTGTCATCTTGGAAGATCAATTAACTTCCAAGTGTCGTTCTTTCCAATTGCAACAATCTCATCATTCGTAGCTTCCTGCCATTTCAACTCTTTACAAGCATCGTCGAAATCCATAGGATCACAATCTACAAATAAAGCAAAAAGTGTCTAAAGATCTTTATCATCTTCAGATTGATTCTCACTAACCACATAATCTTTCATCCACATCAGCTTTCTTCTGTTTCTTTTACCATGCCCGTTCTGTTGATCTGCTTCAACTGTAGGTTGTTCTATTGCTGGTTCTATGATCTCATCATTAAAATCAGCTGGAATTTGCCTCAACTGCTGGTTGTCATTATTTTCTTCCCACGGCGAACACTTGCTCATCAAAAACTACATCACGACTGATAATAATTTTTTTGATGGTGGGGTTATATAATTTGTAGGCTTTAGACGTATTGCTAATGCCAAGAAAAATACACTTCTCAGCCTTGTCATCAAGCTTTGTCCTCTTTTGATCCGGCACATGAGAATAAGCAACACATCCGAACAACCTGAAATGATGCTGTATGTAACACCCCTTTTACTCGTATCTGACACCAGGACAGGGTCCGAGGCGTTACCGGACTCAAACATAAACATTCATACAAAATCGGGCCATAAAATTTGGCCCAAATTAAAACCATTCATTAACATATGTATCGTCCCTTATATGGGCCCACGAGGCCCAAAACATACATTGGGTGTGGTTTGGAACTAAACCGAGAACTTTCGAAACTTATACAACACTTAAAAAATTTTCTTACTTTAGAGGGAATACACGCCCGTGTGTGTAGGTCGTGTGGTCACACACGCCTATATAGCTTGGGACACACCCGTGTCCTTAGCCCGTGTAACTCTCTGTTTATGACGTTATCAACAAAATAGGGTCACACGGCCAAGTCACACACCCGTGTGCTTAGGCTGTGTGGCGAATTAAATTAAAAAAAATCAGGTGCAGACTTCACACGGCCTGGGCACACACCCATATCCTGAGGCCGTGCCCTTCACACGGTTGAGACACGGTCGTGTTTCTGCTCGTGTGTTTACTACTGGGCATTCTATTTTACCTAATTAGGGAGCAGGGGACACACGGCTGAATCACACGCCCATGGGGCAGACCGTATGTCACACGTGACCTAAACACATGCCCGTGTGTCTACCCGTGTGGACAACTTTGAAGCTATTTTCTAAGCCAATTGCCACCCTTATTTGCAGAAACACATACATGACTTCAAGGGCACTTGACATGGCATAATTAAGCACTTAATCGTACACAAACAAAACATGATTATGGTATTATCATGTTAGCTTATGCATGCCCAAGACTCCATACTTTATTAAGCCCATCTTACCAATTCTCACTTAAGTCATGGTTATCATCATATTAAACGAATCCCAATTAAATTTTCAAGCATTCATAGCCACAACACATCTCATCACATACACACAACCATTAACCACATCCCAATTGCATGGGCACATGTATGATTGAATAAATAGGCTTACAACCCAATAATCATTATAAGCCATATCTCATGGCCTTATGCAAAATGAATCAAATATTATCATAGGCCAACACATTTGGCTAAACCAATATGACATATAACAAAAAGACCAAGCCCCTATACATGCCATACTCAAAATGTTAAGACTAACTATACCCAAATGTCTAATTGATAGTGTGATTGAGTCTCCGACGTCCTTCGATCCCCAAGCTAGCTTGGCGATACTATAAGAAATAGAATAGAGAGGGGAGTAAGCATAAAGCTTAGTAAGTTCACATGTAAATAAATAGCAACATAATCATGAATATTATACAATTAACATAACATAATTTACATATATGTCATCATAGTTTCATAGGCATAACTTACTCATTTTCAATCTTACCAAAAGTTCATCACATACCGAGCTTATTCATATAAGTTTTTTATACATACCTATACCAACTCGTAACACATTCTCATAATTCCTCATCATTAACTTACTTTTCGAATAACCCACTGATTTACCGTTGAACACTTGGAATACTATCGGATACATGGAAAGCTTGCACATAGTGCTTTATACGTAGCCACATGCTACCTCATATCACATATCACACATTGCTCGCTCTCGAGCTAATCAAGGGTCTGCTCACACAAGCTGACAATCAGGACATAACTACACGGGCTGCTCACACAAGCTAACAGGTACCTGCAACACATGTCGGGCTACCCAGCCACCGGTAGATGTACAAGACCAGCACCGGGATCACATTACATACATCACATAATCTCATGAGCTCATAATCACATAGTTCCTAGTGACATGTCACCTATCTTAATCTATTCCTAAGGTTCAAACGGGATTTTCTCGATGTCATATCTTTATAGAACTTGTTCGTAATGTTATTCTCATTGACTATAATATCGTTCATACGTTCATTATAACAATTAAACGTATAAATCCATACATTAATAAAGTATTAAAACATGATACAACATTTCATTATTTACACATAAACTTACCTCGGTACAAAAATAGTAAAAACGGATCTAATTGTCGTACACTTTGTTTTTCCCCCGATCAAGATCCGTTCCTCGTTTTTCTTGCTCTATAATACCAAATTTAGCTTATTTAATACATACATTATTCAATTCAATCCAAAACTCATACCTTGACAAATTTACCTTTTTACCCATAAACTTTCACATATTTACAAATTAGTCCTTAGGCCCATAAAATGAAATGTACTCATTTTCTTTATTATTAAAGTATAGCCGACCCACACACATGCTCATATCAGCCCACATTTTTCATCAAAATCATATTTTTAATACACATTTTACATCTTTTACAAATAAGTCTTTTTTATGCATTTCCATAAAAAATCACTTAGTAAAAGATGTTAAACACACATTAAACTTTCATAATCTACCATGAAACATCAAGATACATGCATGTCACACATGGGTAGATTTTTGAACATGAACCATAGCTCAAATAAATGGTAGAAATAGCTAGATCGGTTGATGACAACTTCAAAAATACAAAGAACATTAAAAACGAGGCTAGGATGCACTTACTATTGAACTTGAAAGGATGAACAAAATCCTAACTATGGCTCCTTAGAAATTTCAGCAATAGGGGAGGAATTTGGACACAATTTTTGACTTATTTTCCCTTTTTATTCTTTTATTAACCAAATGACAAAAATGCCCTTAAGGCCTTTCTTTGAAATTTTACCTACTCATGCTCATTTTTGTCCATAAAAATAGAAATTGGGAAAATTGCTATTTAAGGACCTCTAATTAATAATCCATAGCAATTTCATGCTTAAAACTTCTAGAACTCACATTTTGCAACTTTTTCAATTTAGTCTTAGAAGTTAAATTGGACACATATACCACAAAATTTCTTCATGAAACTTTCACACAATCATGCAAACATGACATAGACTTTAAAATATTTATAAAATAATTATTTCTACTTCGGATTTGTGGTCTCAAAACCACTGTTTTACTAGACCCTAATTCGACAAGTAAGTTTGTAAATATTATAATTAATATTTACGAGTTAGTTGTGTTTTTAAAAATGTTTTTGATATAGTGATTTTTGTTGTATAAATAATTTATTAAGTTCAAGTGGTTTTAGAAAATGAGGTATTGGGCCTCGTTTCTATAAACTGAGCTATAAATATTTTTATAAATATTTACGGAGTGTCATTAAGGTGGTATTAAATTTTCGTTAAGAAATTTTAACGTTTACATGCTTAATTTGATAATAATAAAAAAGACTAAATTACGTAAAGTGCAAAATTTGAGTTCTAATAGCTAAAGGTATTAAATAGCTATAGAACTTTAAAGTGGAAGTCCTTATATGGAAATTAGACCATTAGAGTTGGTAGTGGATGGTAATGGTTTTGCATTATTGAAATTTTGGTTAGTTTTCAAGGTTAAATAAGTAAATAATTAATAAAGGTTAATAATTAAAGAAACAAAATAACACATGCATCTTTATTTTTGTTTTTTCAACCGAATAGCAAAGTAAAAAAGAAGCCATGGATGAAGCTTCATTCGGCCATCCCTGTTTTTGCTTGCATATGAGTATTTTTTGTCTCATTTTTAATAATTTTTATGTTTTTGAGATCGTTGCAACTAGATCCAGCTAGTCTGTACCTTCGATTTTGAAACTATTAAAGATTTTGAATGTTTCCATTGATGGATCTTGTGATTTTTGATGTTATATGATGAATTTGGAATGTTGATTTGTATTTAATAGTATTTTGTTAAGTGATTTTGATGATTTTTTTCGATTAGGGACTAAATTGTTAAATTAATAAAAGTACAAGAATTTAATGTGAAATTGTTGCATAAATGGACTTTTTTGGATACCATGAACATTTGGCTAAGCTCAATTCTGGGTTAAAATGGTTAATTTGCATATTTTGGGCCCATGGACTAAATTGAATAAAAGTAAAACTTTAGCAGCAATTTTGTAAAAATATCAAAATGATCAAATTGTATTAAATGAATTATTTTATTGTCTAAATTAATATATTGAATGAAATTATTAATTTAGATCAAGATCGGGTGGAAAATCGAGAAAAATGAAAAATTACCAAAATACCCCTGAACTTTGGTATTTCTGCAATTTAGCCAGGTAAGTTCGTATGAACTTACTATGTATATTTTTTATTAAATTGAATATTATTATATGAACTTTTATTAAAAATGAATCGATATATATATGTTATTAACAATTTAGCTTTTAATGAAATGAGGAAAATTCAACGACGCACATCGACAATCGTGTCTCGTTTGAACCTTAGAAATTCGTAGAATACAAATGACATGTCATTAGGGTTACCGATTCTAGCTCCTATGAGCATAAATGTATAGGAATTGACGGATTATAGTTCAGTACACCTCGTGTGTACTACCTGCGTATCAAACGATATTCTAAGTGCTTCAACGACCACAGTTCTGCTACGAGGATATATGGGTTCGATATGAACTAGAACTGGTATTTACGTGAATTACATGGAAATGGTTTATATATATTGAAAAGAATTATATATGTATACGATGAAACGGTAAGACAATGATATGTATCGTGACATGTACACATATGAATATATTTGATATGTTGATACATGGTAATTATGTAAGTTGAGATGAGTAATAAACTCAAGTGTGACATGTTGAGAAAATAAGGTTATCAAAGTTGAATTTATATGAAATATGTTCAAGCATGCTAACATGTGTTATTATTTGATGCTTAGACAAGTGCCAAGCTGTTGGTTGAATGGTATTATGTTTACTTATAAGTCATATTGAAATGGTAAGTACTCAAATGAAAATATGCTTGTACTCATGAAAAAGTGATAAGGTTTAAATTATGCAATTTCTTACGAAATGGCTTATCATGTGATTAATTTAAAAAGTGCTATGTTCACTTGCACTAGCTTGTGGCTATGGTTGATAATATGCTTGTGTCTTGTGTATTATGCATATGAAATGAGTGATGAAAAAAAGAATGATGAGTTGAATTAACGATGTTATTTAAGCTAAAGAAAGTAAATGTAATGGAAAGTAATGACATGCAAATGAAAGGAAGAAAATTGAAAGAGATTTAAAGTCTTTATAAAATCTTACTTCGTTAGGGATGATAGGTATAAGTGATGTTGTGGAATTATTCAATTTGTGAGTTGTTGAATTTAGTTTCATGAATCGTGTGGTAGCGATATATGATTATTCTTGTTATGTATAAATTTCATATTGGAAATGGATCGATCTGATTAAAGTTTATACGAGCTTACTAAGCATTCATTGCTTACGTAGTTATTTTTTTTTTACTTTCAGACTATCAGAAGCTCAATTGGGTTGGAAGCTAGTCAGAGATTTATCACACTATCCAACGATTATATTGGTAGATTTTGATATCTTGGTTAAGGTTATAATGGCATGTATAGGTATTTTGGCTAATGTTAACCTATATGTTTTGGTTGTGGAAATGACTATTCGGTTAGTTTGCAATTTGGCCTTGTGTTGGTAAAATGATATATATTATAAGGTGTATATAAGTAGCCTTGTAATGGTTGATATATGACTTGTTATGGTTGAATGATGGTAGATAGAAAAGTAGTTGAATGTGCATATTAGATATGACATATAACTTGTTATGAATTGGTGTTTTTCCATAATAAGCATATATGTATTTTGATACTAATGATTATATGGTACAGTTGGTACTAAATGGTATGTTTTGGTAAGTGATTTACATGTTGTGTAATGTTGCAAACTTAGTTAGAAGTTAATCAATTATTTTGGCTAAATTGAGTACATGGTTATACATGTTTTAATGTTGTCATTTGAGGTGTCTTTGGACATATTGGTTGGATTTTATTATATCATATGTGTTTGGCTTGATTATGCATGATTTTGATGCATTTTGAGGGCTTAAGTATATGTGCAAAAGGAATTATAGGTACATGTTGAAAAGGGTGAGAAAAATGGCTTGTAAAATAGCCTATTTTCGTCCACACGGGCGTGTGTCTCATCCATGTGTGACACACGGCCAGGTGCCATGGCCGTGTGTCCCCTGTAATTTCTAAAGGAAACAAGTCAGTATACCCTCTAGTTTTCACACGGCCTAGCACACGAACGTGTGATGTTATTTCGAAGGGAACACGACCTGGCACACGGGCGTGTGGTTTGGCTGTGTGACCTAAGTCAATGAGTTACACAGTTACAGACACGGGCTGGAACACAGCCGTGTGTCCTTATTTCGAATACCTACACGGCCTAAGACATAGGCGTATCTCTTGGCCGTGTGAGTCACACGACCTGGCCACACAACCGTGTAACCCCTACAGTTTGTAAATTTTCATAATTTCCCTAAAATTTCTATATGTTTCAATTTATTCCCGATTTGTTTCTAATGTCTTTTTAGGGCCTCGAGGGATCGTATAAGGGACAATATGTATGTTATTGATTGGTTTTGCTGTGATTGATGATATGAATTAGATGTTTTAAAATTTTTGATAGTTTTGAAATGTAAACTCCAGTAATGCTCTGTAACCCTACTCCGACGACAGATACGGGTTAGAGGTGTTACAAACGCATATCCGATTTTTGACTAGACCAAGCTTCTTCTGGTGTCATGTTTCAAACAGCATGTGTAGGGCTTCTGTTTAAAACATGAATACTCCAACTCACCGCCTCCGGCCAAAAGGCTTTTAGAACATTACTTCTTCGTAAGAACCTTCAAACAATATTTAAGATTGTTCGATTTTTCCTTTCACTCACTCCATTTTGTTGAGGAGTATTGTAACAACCCATTTTTGGGTCAAATTAGAATAGTGATTTCAGGACCACAAATCCGAAGTAGAAATATTTATTTTATTATTTCTTTAAGGTGTAGCAGCATGGTAGAATAATTGTGTGGGAAATTTTATCGATTGAGTGCTCAAATTAACTAGAATGACTAAATTGCAATAGGTGCAAAACTTGAGTTCTATAAGTTAAAGGTGTCTAATTGCTATGAAATTTTAAATTGGAGGTCCTTAAATGGTAATTAGACCATTATATTTTTGGGTGGATAAGAATAGACATGGTGAGGTGAAATTTTAAAGTTATGCATTAAGGGAATTTTAGTAAATTGGTAAATAAAGACAAATTAACTAAATAAAAGTGTCCTCTTCTTCAATTTAGTTCCCTATAGCTGAAATTCTCAAGAAGCCATAACTAGGGTTTTGGCCAAGCTTTCAAGCTCGATTGTAAGTCTGTTCTGTCCCGATTTTAATGATTTTTATATTTTTGATATCGTTGTAGCTTGATCTAGCTATTTCAAGGACTAATTTGAAAGAAAGTTGAAGTCTAAAATTTTACCCGTGTTGAATATGCTTGTATTTTGATGTTTGATGGTAGAAAATGAATGTTTGTTGTTTGTTAAACAACATTTGTAAAGTGATTTTTGGTAAAAACGTCAAATAGGGACTTTTTTGTAAAAAAAATTATAAAATGTGTAGAAAAGTGTTAATAAATGAAAATTTTGAGTTGTTATGAGTGCAAGTGATATTTGGCTAGGCTTGATTTATGATGAAATTGAATGAAATCCATTTTATGAGCCTAGGGATTAAATTGTAAAATGTTGAAATGTTAGGGGTAAAAATGTAATTTTTTCCATAATGTGATTTTGGACTGAATTGAATAGCTTGATGATTAAATAAGTTAAATGTGGTATGCTAGATCAAGAAAAACAAAGTTCGGGTATAGATCGGGGGAAAAACAAAATAATTGACGAATAGATCCTTTTTGTTGTTTTTGCATCCCAGGTAAGTTTGTATGTAAATAAGCTTTATTATAATTGTATTTTGAATGCTTTAATTTTGTATGAATTGTGCAAACAACTCTACGGACACATTCGACGATGTTTTGGCAAGCGAGAAATCTCAATCGAACCTTAGAAATAGATTAGGATACAATTGACATGTCACTAGGGTATTATGTTATGTGATCCGGGTGCTGGTCCTGTCTGTCCTACCGCTAGCTGAGTAAACCGGCATATGTTGCAGTTACTTGACAGCTTGTGTGAGCAGCACCGTGTAGCTACGTCTTAACTGACAGCTTGTGTGAGCAAACCCGTTGATGGCTTGAGAGCGAGCATATATGTGCTATGAGATAGAGATAGCAATGGCTACATATGTGACACCTTATGTGTAAGGTTTCCTGAGTATCTGATATTATTATTCTGAGTGGTTCATTGGGTATGTCAAAGATGAAAATAAGTATGAAACCATTACGAGTTAGTACCTGTGCCTAAAATTTATGATTATTAAATTCGCGAAATGATGAACTCAAGGCAAGTTTGTGATGGAATGAACTATGGTTATGAGATTTTGGTAAATTATATCGTCTTATATTTATTACCTGAATGTTAAATGTATGGTAAGATTTGCTTATTTCTTTCATACGAGCTTACTAAGCTATATAGCATACTCTGTTTTACTTTCCATGTTTTATAGTGTCACCAAGCTAGCTCGGATTGGATATCATCGAAGATCGCATCACACTATCAAACTGTCATTTTGGGTATCGATGATCTTAATATTTTGAGTATATGGCATGTATAGGGACTTGGCCATTTTGTTATATGTGTCATCATGATTTTGGCAAAATGTATTGACTTGTAATAGTCAAAGGTTTCATTTGGTATTTAGCCATGTAAATTGGCTCATTTTGGTTAAATTGATTGTAAGCTTATATATATTTATACATATATGCATGTAGGTGCCAATGCCCTTGATGATGTGGTTTATATTGATTTGCTAAATGTTGAATGTGACTTAATGACTTGTTGTGAAATGAATGAGTCTGGCTCATTGGTATGCTAGAGTATCTTGATAAGTTAATACAAATTGAAAGTAATCTTAGTGGTGTTATCGAATGTGAAATTGGTATGTTTGATTTGTCATAATTAGATGTCTTGAGCATGATAGATGATGATATTGCAATGACATGTGTTGACCATGATTGTAGATGTTTTGGTTGCCTAAGTATACCATGATTTATGCCATTGAATTTTGTGTATATGTACGTGTAGATGAGGGTGGCAAATGGCTTGGTAAATAGCCTTTATTTTGTCCACACGGGCGTGTGTTTAGGTTGTGTGTCCCCTGCACTTTAATTTTGAGAAACAGAATACTCAGAATTGAGCACACGAGCAAAAAAATAGGCATGTGTCTCAGCCGTGTGAGGTAGGGGTGAGCAAAATTCGATTTGACTTGAAAAAATCGAAAAAAATTTGAATTTCGAGTTAAACGAATCGAGTTATTCGAGTCAACTCGAATTTTTTTTCAAATTTTGAATTCGAATAGAGTTGAGTTTTCGAATTCGAAAAACTCAAATAATTCGAATAATTCGAATATCAAACTACAATATTTTACATTTTTACCCAAACTCCCAAACCTTTTTATTTTTCCCTCAAAACTTTTACTCCTTCTCACTTTCCCTCCAAAACTTTTACTCTCCTCCTATCCTAACCCTCCCATCTACCCATAATTCATTTCTCACCAAAATTTTACTCTCCCATTTACTTTTCCTCAAAATTTTACTCTCAAAAACCCGCAAAACTTTTTATTTTCCCCCTAAATTTTTAGTCCATCCCACTTTCCCCTAAAACTTTTACTTCCTTCCCATCCCACCCCCCATCTACCCCAAACCCATCCCCCCTATTTTTTTTTAATATTTTCTCTCCAAAATTTTACTCCCCTTATTTATTTTCCCTCAAACTTTTACTCTCCAAAACTTTTTATTTTCCCCTAAACTTTTACTTCTCACTTTTTACTCTCAAATAAAAAATCAAAATTATCCAAAAAAAATCCCTAAACATAAATAATAATAATTTTATTTATATATACTATTTATATTATTAAATTAAATTTTACATTTTATATTATTTATATTATTGAATTGTTTAGTCATATTGAATATTTATATTAAAATTGAATTATTAATGATGCCATAAAATATTCGTGTTAAAATTTTATATTGGTATCAATTTCACATTTTATCTTCAAAATAACTTTAATTAAAAAATCACATTTTTACATTTAATATAAAATATATAGTCACAAGAATATGAAGATAATTGAAACAACTAAGCAAGTAAATAAGCTAACCCGTATATAAAAGATTAATAAATAAATTATGAAGTGATGAAAGTTAATAAAAAATTTGATTACGATGGACAAATTTTATTACGATGGGTGACAGTGGTTACAAGGATCCAAAATTATTTTTTAAAATTTAAATCGAACAAATATATTCGATTCGATTCGATTCGAATTTCATCTCACTCGACTCGATGCGAGAAAATTTCAAATAAAATTAGGATGAAAAAATATGATTCGTCAACACGATTAACTCGAAATTTTTTCATTCGATTCGATTCGATTTGATCGAATGCTCACCCATAGTGTGAGGGACACGGCCTCAAGCACGAGCGTGTGTTCTGGCCGTGTGAAGTCTGCACCTATTTTATGAAAATTAAATTAACCACACTGCCTAGCACACGTGCGTATGACTTCAAATTATTCATGCCTTGCAAAATAGAGAGTTACATGGTTTAGGGACACGGGCGTGTGTGGCCACACGGCCTAACTACAAGGGCGTGTCTCAAACCACACAGGCGTGTGACCCCTATTTATAGCAAAAATATTCTAAGTTTTGTGAAAATTTCTTGAGTTATCGATTTAGTCTCGAACCACTTCTGAAGCATGTTTTGGGCCTCGTAGGCTCGTATTAGGGACTTTATGATTGAATGCAAATGGTTTTAATTAGGATGCAAATTTATGACTTGATTTGTATGTTCGCTTGCGATGTAAGTCTGGTAATGCCTCGTACCCTGTTTCGGCATTGAATACGGGTAAGGGGTGTTACATTTAGTGGTATCAAAGTTACGGTTTAGTCGATTCTCGGACTAACATAGTGTGTGTGAGAGTCTAGCTATACACGCCATATATAGATTGTGATAGTGTGACGACTCTTGACAATTTAAAATTGTGCTTTCATATAGTAAATGGGTCCCGACCGAGATGTATCTGATGATGTTGAAAGTAATGAGCCGGCTCCAGCCTAAGGGAAAACGTCGAATAAAAGTAGACTAGTAACGGTTAGTCAGGGAGGAGAGGCTAAGGAAGCCTTCTTCCAGAAGATGAATGAGTGGTTTGCCGAGTTTGTTCGAACAAATCCGGTTGCCCAACATCCTCCACCCCCACCTAACCCCCAACCGATTCCCGTAGCTCCCTAAGGAATGGAATTGTTAAGACTGAACAAGCCTCAAGTTGATAAGATTCGAAAACAAGAGGCTAAAGAATTTAGAGCCAATATTGACGATGATCCTGAGAGAGCAGAGTTTTGGCTTGAAAACTCTATCAGGGTATTTGATGAGCTTTTTTGCATACCGGATGAGTGCTTGAAATGTGTTATATCACTTCTGAGGGACTTGGCATACTAGTGGTGGATACTCTAATATTAGTGGAACTGAGAGAAAGAGTTACCTAGGACTTCTTTCAAAATGAGTTCAGAAAGAAATATATCAGTCAATGGTTTATTGATAAAAAAATACAAAGCGTTCCAAGAGCTGAAACAGGGCCGTATGTCTGTGACTGAATATGAGCGAGAGTTTTTTAGACTTAGTAGGTATGCTCGGGAATGTGTTTCAATAGAGGCTATCATGTGCAAGTGATTTGAAGACTGGTTGAATGAGGATATCAGACTGTTAGCTAGGATTTAGAGTTGAAAGAATTTTTAGTGCTGGTAGACCGAGTTTGCAAAGCCGAAGAGTTGAGCAAAGAAAAGAGAAAAGCTGAGTTTGAGACTAGAGATTCGAGAAAAAGACCACTGAATAAGTCATTTCAATCTTCGTCAAATAAATCAATGGATTTGTATACTCGTTCGAATGTTTCAGCTGGGTATCCCAACAGAGATCGTGGGAAGTAATATTTGGGATCTAAGGCCCAAACTACGTCAATAGTGAGCATTGGTAATGCTAGGTCTAATAGACTTGAATGTCAACACTGTGGTACACGATGTCCTAGTGAATGTAGAATGAATAACCGAGCATGCTTTAAATGTGGCTCCCCAGATCATTTCACTCGAGATTTTTCTGAAATGACTAAGAAACAAAATTTTCAGAATAAAAGACTGAGTAACATTGCCACTAGAGGGAGGCCACCGAGAAATACGAGAAATGGGAACAGTAGCAGAGGTGTAGAGAAAGATTTAACTGCAAGATCAGAGGTCAGAGCACCTGCTAGAACCTATGCTATTCATGCTCGCGAAGGTGCGTCATCCCCTGATGTTATTATTCGTACATTTTCTCTCTATGATACTAATGTAGTTGCATCGATTGATCCTGGATCAACCCATTCTTATATTTGCATGAATTTGGTATCTAGTAAGAATTTTCCTGTTGAGTCTACTAAGTATGTGATAAAAGTGTCAAACCCCTTAGGCAGATATGTTTTAGTCAATAAAGTTTGCAAGAATTGTCCTTTAATGATTCGAAGTCACTGTTTTCCAGCTGACTTAATGCTTTTACTATTTGATGAGTTCGACGTAATTCTTGGAATGGATTGGTTGACCCTACATGATGTCGTAGTAAATTATAGACGAAAGATTATTGAATTGAAATATCAAGATAATAAAATTCTTCAGATTGAATCGGATGAGTCGGGTGAGTTGCCTATTGTGATTTCGTTGATGTCGGCTCAAAGGTATGTAAGAAAATGTTGTGAAGCTTATCTTGTGTATGTATTGAATATGAAAGTATCTAAATTAAAGATCGAATCTGTGCCGGTAGTTTGTGAATACCCGGATGTGTTTTCAAAAGAGTTACTTAGGTTGCCACTGATCAAAAAAGTTGAGTTTGCTATTGATTTGATACTGGGGACTTCATCAATATCGATAGCTCCGTATCAAATGTCTCTGACCGAATTGAAAGAATTGAAATCTCAATTATAAGAGTTGACAGATAAAGGTTCTGCGAGACTGAGTTTTTCGCCCTAGGGTGCACCAGTGTTATTCGTTAAGAAGAAAGACAGATCCGTGAGACTTTGTATTGATTATCACCAGCTTAATAAGGTTACGATAAGGAACAAGTATCCTTTACCAAGAATTGATGATTTGTTCGATCAGTTGAAAGGGGCGATAGTGTTCTCAAAGATAGACTTAAGATCAGGCTATTATCAATTGTGAGTTAAAGATTTGGATGTACTGAATACCGTGTTCAAAAAAAGGTACGAGTATTATGAATTTCTTGTTATGTCGTTTTGGTTAACAAATGCTCCTGTAGTTTTTATGGACTTGATGAATCAAATCTTCTGGCCGTATTTATATAAGTTTTAGTTGTATTTATTGATGACATCCTGATTTATTCCCGAGATGAGTCTAAGCATGCAGAACATTTAAGAATTGTATTATAGGACTTTGAGAGATAAGAAATTGTTTGCTAAATTTAGCAAAAGTGAGTTTTGGCTCCGAGAAGTCGGATTTCTGGGACACATTGTTTCAGCGAAAGGTAGACGGGTTGATCCAAGTAAGATTTCGGCAGTTGTTGATTGGAAACCACCGAGAAATGCATCTGAAGTTAGAAGCTTTTTGGGCTTGGCTGGTTATTATAGATGTTAAGGGATTTTCGATGATTGCTACACCTATGACCAGATTGTTACAAAAAGATGTGAAATCCGAGTGGTCTAAGAAATGTCAACAGAGTTTTGAGCAGTTGAAAACGTTGTTGACTGAGGCACCGGTGTTAGTGCAACCTTAGTCGGGAAAAGAGTTTGTGATTTTCAGCGACGCGTCCTTGAACGGTTTAGGTTGTGTGTTGATGAAAGAGGGTAAAATGATAGCTTATGCCTCGAGACAGTTGAAACCACATGAAAAGAACTATCCTACGCACAACTTTGAACTAGCTGCTATTGTGTTTGCTTTAAAAATTTCGCGACATCATTTATGAAAATTAAATTAACCACACGGCTGAGCACATGGAAGTGTGACTTGGCCGTGTGACCTTAAATTGTTCATGCCTTGCAAAACAGAAAGCTACACGAGTTAGGGACACGGGCGTGTGTGACCACACGGTTGTATCCCAAACCACACGGGTGTGCGACCCCTATTTATAGCAAAAATTTTTTATGTTTCATGAAAATTTCCTAAGTTATTAGTTTAGTCTCAAACCACTTCCGAAGCATGTTTTAGGCCTCATAGGCTCGTATTAGGGACTTTATGATTGAATGGAAACCAGCGCTTTAAAGCTCTTGAAAGCTACAAAGGCTTCAGATTTTTCATGGAGAAAGTAAACCCAACTCTTTCAACTAAAATCATTTGTGAATGTTATAAAATAATGCTTAAATCCATTTGAAGTTGGATTCAATGGTTCGCATATGTCAGAGTGAACCAGTTCAAGTTGTTTTGAGGCTCTCCAGGCTTTTTCTTTTGAAAAACTATCTTGAGGCATTTTTCCCGCAACACACTCTTCACATACTTTTTAAGGAATATCGAATGTAGGGAGACCAACAACCATCTTTTTTTGTTGTAGTGTTTGCAGTCCTCCAAAGTTCAAGTACCCAAACCTGTAATACCAAACCCACACCAAACTTGTTTCTTGTGTTGAAAAAGCATGAATGGTCATGTTTAATATGTTGAATATGCAATGGAAAAAGCTTATTGGCCGTCATGGTGACCTTAGCAATTAACCCACAATTTTCATCTTGGATCTTTCACACTCCATCCTTGATAATCACATCATAGCCCTTTTGGATCCGGAACATAGAAAACATCAGAAATACTTTAGACAGATGATAACTTCTTTTGGATCTTTCCCTTTCCTTGTCCTTGGACAGAAATGAGAGAGTTGTCACCAAACTTTACTGTTGTTTGAAACGTCTAATCGAGCTTAGAGAACACTAATCGGTCTCCACACATATGATTGCTACAACCTATATCAAGATACCATAAATTCTTTCGAGTCTCCTCATTCGAATCACACACCATTAATAGGGTAACTTCTTCTTCTTCCTCTTCCTCTTCCTCTTCATCAGTTGCTGCTACAAAATTTACCTTTTCTCTGCCACAGTCTCTACTATTCTATCTCCAACGGCCTCGACCTCCGTCATTGTTTCCATTCAGGTTGGTAGAGCATTCACTACGGTAATGACCATATAACAGCCCAATTTTCAGTGGTGTCAGAAATAGTGATTAAAGATCACTAAATCCGACGAGTAAGTTTGAAATTTTAACAAATTAATATTTATGAGTCAAGTGTGATTTTAGAAATATTCTTAAGCTAGTGAATTTTGTGATTTAAAAGAATTTATTAGGTAAATTGGGTTAAAAATAAGGTATCGAGACCTCAATTTTATAAACCGAGCCGTAAATATTTTAATAAATATTTACGGAATGTCATTAAGTTATTATTAAAGTTTCGTTAGAAAATTTTAACATTTTGATGGTTAATTAATTAAAAAGGACTAAATTTAAAAATGTATAAAATTTGCTAAAGTGATTAAATAGTTTAATTGACAAATAAAGGAGGCATTAGCAAGAAAAAAATCTAAAAATTTGGTGAAATAAGGGTAAAATTGGAAATTTTGCAAAATTAAGTAAATAAAATAACAATTAAAAGAAATCTAGGCAATTCTTCATAAACTTTCAGCCAAAAACGCCATTGAAGAGTCCTCTTGAGTTGGCTTTTCATATTTTTGCTTCAAGAGCCCGAAGAAAATCGTGAAAAATAGAAATTAGCTGAATAATCCCTAAATTACAACAAATCCTACAAATTGGCCCAGGTAAGTTCATATGGTTGAACTTTCATGATAAATTGTTGCTTTAGGAATGATATAATGTATTATTTAATATCTTTGTTATTGATTTATGATTATTGTAATAATATGAATATCTAATTGAATGTTCAAATTAAGTGGAACACAGGATTGAGTACGATCGTTCTGTGACACAAGAAGAATTGACGGATAAGACCATGGTTGGAGCATGACAAAATTTAAATGTAAGACCATAGCTGGGCTATGGCATTTCAGTGACAAGACCATAACTGGGTTATGGCACTGTGAACGTAAGACCATGGTTGGACCATGTCAGTATATGTATAAGTGTAAGACCATAGCTAGGCTATGGCATCCTGATGATAAGACCATAACAAGGTTATTATATTACGAGTATAAGACCATGGCAGGGCCATGGCAATATACGTGTAAAACCATAGTTAAACTATGGCATCAAGTAAATGGTGTACTCAAATCCGTAAGACATTCTCTAATTTGACCAATATTAGTAAGTGTCATATGAAATTAAAGTGATAGAATTTAAGTAGTCATTGATATGGAGCTCAATCAAGTGAATTCATCATTTGAAATTGTGAATGGTAGAAAGTGTTAGTGAAATGCTTGTTTAATGATTTATTATAGTATGTTCGGTAAGATTTATCTTTAAAGCCTATGAACTTACTAAGCTTGTAACACCCCAAACCCAACCTAGACGTTATGGTCGAAATTTGGCGTGTCACATTGAAGTGTTTTTCGAAAACCATGTTCTTATTGAAAACCATTCTTACTATTTAAAACCTCTGGCCATTTTAAAACTTTTGAAAACCTCAGTTTCCGTTGGTTTATTATAAGTCATTCTCCTGTAAAACATTATCACCTTTAAAAATTTATTTGCTACGGAAGCTTAGTTTATAGTTTTACGGAAACGTGATATTTTGAAAAACAGTTATTGTTTTGGGAAAGAAAATCGTGTTCTACTCCAACAGTTATAAAATAATATATAAAATTCCAAATTTAGAACCAAATATTAAAAGAGGCAATGTTACAACCCAGATCAAATATAAGTACTTGTAAATAGATAACTTAAAAGAAAATCAGAAACAATAGTAGTTATGTGGCAATATTCGAGTCCCTCGCAGCACCGATCATCTTAATGCTGGGGATTACCTACACAGTTAATAAACAGGGTGAGTTTATGAAAAATCAGTGTGTAATCCCCTCCTAAACTAAAACAGTTAGTAAGAATCAGTCTGGGTCGGAGCCCATTACAATAACAATGAATACAGTAACGGTCTGGGCCTGAGCCTTATGCAGTGACAGTGTGGGCCTATGCCCAAAATAGTATAATCACAATACAGGTATGCAACCCAACCTAATCCAACCAGCTCACCACCCGTACCAACCATCTCACCATGTGGGGATAAAATCGACCCACTCAGCCAACACACCAAGCTTAGCACTGGTTGCGGTACCAAGTCAACAGAACAGCTCAACACCGTAGACAGGACTACTCAATGTCGTAGACAGGATGACTCAACGTCGTAGATAGGACGACTAAAGGCCGTAATTATCGCAGCAACGCTGGCAGTTAACAGAACGGCTATAAGCCATAAGTATCGCAGAAAGGGTGAAAGCATTATACATGACGACTACAGGCCATACACTTTCTTCGTCCATAATAACCCAACCCCATGCTATATGTCATGTCATAAATATTACGTTCATGCAAAGTCATACTTAGCACAATCATATATGTAAATCATAGGCACATAAGTCATACGAAACATAAGGGCATAATCGTCATTCTACCATACAAGGGTATTACGGTCATTTTGCACTACAAGGGTATTTCGGTGATTTTACCAATATTAGGGTCTCAGCTCAGATAACGACCTCTTCGAAGGTCTACAGTCGTCTCAGCGACACAGATAACCTAAATGATCATAACAGTGTAAATGGGCCCAAGGCCTATTATTTGGCCTGAGTGGACCCATACCCTCGTGTGGCCCATTTAGCCCAAATTTAGATACGGCTATGTGACCTACATAGCCCAGTTAAATAATTATCACAATTTGCAGATTCAATTCTTGTGGGGCCCATGAGCCCATTAGGCCCCACGGCCTATCTAGGCCCAACGTAGCCCAAAACTACCTAAGTCCTGTGTGCGACATGACAAGTCTATCTACATCCCACTTAACAGTAAAGTTTACACAAGTGGGCCCACGGGCCCATCGAGGCCCAAAACAGCCTCAGCACACGAGAACGCTCGTGGTGGACTCTACAGTCTATCACCCATGATTTGTGGGCTCAGTTCACCCCTGGTGCATTCGTACACTCGTAAGGCCCCGAATGCCGAGGTTTCAGCTTTTTGGCTTTTACCGACCTCCAACAAAAAAGGGCGTGAATACACACCCGTTAATGAGAACGCACCGAAGTTCACGATCACCAACTTTGGCACATTCTGTATTGAGTCTTAATCACTTCTTCCCTTACAAGTCATTTGGTTCGCTCTATTTAAAGCCAGCTTCTCACCAATTCTCAAGTTAACTTCCCGATATGGGATTACTTTCAACCATTAGGAAAATTCCTTATTTTTATATGACCACTTCAACCATAAAGTTCCAGTCCAACTCCACCTCCTACACAGCTCAAACAACAAAATAAATACCCCATTGCGTATCCCAATACTTGAACCTTAGACCTCACAGTTACACAACACGCCACATTGCCTCTAAACCACAAGGCTTTTTGTGTCACCATTTTAGCCTCAATTAATTATAAGGTCTATAAGCCAAAGTCTAGATTCCTTTTAAAGAAAAACCAAAATAAAGTGCAAGAGCCAAGACTTGAACCCAGGCTCCCTTGCAACCTTAATGATGCCACAACCACTAGACCACATGCTTCCTTATGTCATTTATTTACCACAATAATTTAAAAGTCCTTCATCCAAGCACCTAGGGTTTTATTCACTTAAAACCAAAATTTTTGCTAAAGCCTAGGTTTGAACCCAAGGTTTCTCCAACACTTCTCAGGCCATAAGCCACCAAAGCAGACATTTAATTGTGTCATTTCCTTGCATAATTAAATGCTTATATACAACCTCCTTACGAACCCATACTCAAGGCTCAATACTTCTAGGCCCAAATTTGGGGCGTTACAATTCCACCCCTCTTAAAGAAATTTCGTCCTCGAAATTTCCAACTATCTGAACAAACGCTTAACTCAATCTACACCACTACGCTCCCGCTGCGCACTCTAGTTCCAAACTACACTAATACACTTTTAACTTAATCTCGAAACCTCTTACACTCAACCAAACATCTAACCATAGAAGCAAACATATATTTACCACACATGCATACAATTTCTATATTCAAACATCACATCCAAACAAAACACACCTGACTTAAAAGGAACTATGCAATCCCGAACTCGATGCTCCTTAGACCCGCATTTGAGACACGCTCCTGACTTCCTCCCGCATTCGCCTGGATGGTGCCTTTTGCAATACTCGCAAGCCAAAAATTTTAGATGCGTCTTAACGCGTTTCACAGAACGAGGCTCCTGCTTCAGAGGACTGTGATCCCTCTTCCTGCTGCACTCCAAGTGCCTAGCCTGAAGTGTTTCACCATAAGCCTTAACTCTTACCTCGAACACTTCTTCTAGCACTTCCCTTACCAATCGGGTCAGTGCCTCCATACCAAGCTTCGGGTTATTGTTACCCGAAGTTGGTGGACTTACCTTGACTACAGTTTCGTAAACCATCTCATGTTCCAAGGAGACGGGCAACTCCTCGCGACCTTGCTTGCCTTCGGAATCCATTACAGTACTGTTGCTAACTTAAAAAAAATCTGATTTCCAGAACATACACTGAATAAATACAAAATCTAACTTTAAGTACAGTCTAACAGAAAACTTACGGATTCGACGCCGGAGACTCGGTAACTACACTTTCAGGGAAATATTCAGAAAAACATTTCAAACACTTCAAATCTTTTCAAACCTTTTTGAAACAATTCTTTCAAAAATCCAATTTTAAAACCCATTTTGTAATACCCCCTACCTGTATTCATTGCCGAAATAGGGTACGAGGTATTACCGGAGTTTACGAATTAATTTTTTTAACTCAATATAACCCCTTTATAGATATCTAACCTTCCCTGCAATTTTAAACCAAAAACAATCCACATCAACCAATCCAATTCAACAAATTTTCAAGATAGATTAACACATATAGATTCACGCATATTTATAAGATAACATCATCACATACCAAAACAAGGTTTGTTACCTATACCAATGACTAACTTTACATTCATTTCACGTTAACATTT
Source organism: Gossypium hirsutum (assembly GCF_007990345.1). Classification (NCBI taxonomy): domain Eukaryota; kingdom Viridiplantae; phylum Streptophyta; class Magnoliopsida; order Malvales; family Malvaceae; genus Gossypium; species Gossypium hirsutum. Next base: position 22,041,391 of record NC_053430.1, on the reverse strand, counting down.
ACTTTATTATCTTATACATGCCATTGATTTCCAAAATAAAGTTTCTTGATATACCGAAATCTTGAAGTTGATAGTGTGATGTGTCTCCGACCAAATTTGACCTCCGAGCTCTTAACACTACAAAACAGGGAAAAAGGAAATAGGGTAAGCACTTTGTGCTTAGTAAGCTCATGTAACAAGAATTATACTTACCTAATATTTTCAATACAATGCAATAAACATTCAAATATCCATTCAATGCATTATTACCCTAACATGCACAAACTCAACATTCAAGTTAGTACAATAATTTCCATGTGTCAATAATATATATACCATGATTGATGAACTCATCAATACCATGATTTCCATTCCCTTATTTTTTTCATATTTATCCTGTTGAATTTCTTGAAATTTTCGATGGATTTTCAGAGGTACACTTTTAGTGTACAATTCCGAGTCCGTCAATTCATATTTATGTTCACACATTTCCATTTCAGAGAGTACACTCCCGCGAACCTCATCCTTACAGCGGGATTACCAGTCCAGGCTAAATCCCTCGTAATATAAACTCATAGAGTATTGTCGGGATTACCAGTCCAGGCTAAATCCCCTGCAACGACAATTACTCTAATGAGCTTGGATCTGAATTAATAGTCCAGGCTAAATTCAAACCCTAATTCGGATTACCTGTCCGGGCTAAATTCATTTTCCACATATTCTTCGGGAGGGCCATATCTGGATAAGATCACCCGTCCGGGCTAGATCCTTTTTACCATCAATACCTTTTCAGAGATCCATCGAATTTTCCTTTCATTCAACTGGGATTTCTTCCCATTTTATCAAATATTTCAATGTTTCATTAATTTTCATACAATGAACATTCAAATCATATTCACATCAATAACATACATTTCAAGCATTTAAGAATATAATTAAAGTTACACGAACTTACCTTGATACTTATTCGTGTACAAAAATCTACTAATCCTGAACTTTTTTCTTTCCTCAATCTAGCTTCGTATTTGAATTTTCTGGATCTAAATAAACAAATTTAATTATCAATTTAATACATTTCATGTTCATATGCAACATTCTCTATAATTCAACTATTATTTATAGTTCATTCAAAGCTGTCTATTTGAGTCATAGTCACTAAATTATTTTTATATTGAGCTGCAGAACTCAAAATTAGGATCCGCTAATTTTCCCTAAAATTAGACTCACATATCTTCTTACCATAAAATTTTCAGAATTTTTGGTTTATCCAATAAGTACATTTTATTCTTTAAAGTCACCCCTGTTCTCCTGTCTGATAGTTCTGACCCTTTTTCACTAAAAATTAATTATCTTTTCATACAAGATTCAAATGATGTTGTCGTTTGTTTCTATAAAAAAATAGACTCATTCAGGATTCTATAAATATAAATTTAAGACTCTAATTATTTTTATTCAATTTTTTTTATGATTTTTCAAAGTAAGAACAGGGGAACCCGAATTCATTCTGACCTTGTCTCACAAAATTCAATATATCTCAAGATTTACAAATCCATTGCTGACACGTTTCTTCTATGAGAAACTAGACTCAATAAGATTTAATTCCATATTTTTTCATCTTCTAATTCTAATTTTACAATTTATGGTGATTTTTCAAAGTTAGTCTATTGCTGCTGCCCAAAACTGTTTTAGTGCAAGCTGTTTATTACCATTTTTCCCCTAGGCTTTTAATAAATGACAATTTCGTCCATACTCAATTAGCCTCTTAATTGAGTATGGACGCCATACGAAATTATCCTCTTAATTGAGCTGATTTTTCTCAATTAACACTTTATTATATCAACTTAAACTAGTTTACAACCTTCGGAAATCATAATTTTAGCACTAGACTTTAATTCCAAACATTTTCACAATTAGGTCCTAAAAATCAATTTCTATTGAAATTACCTAACACAATCATCTCTTAAACAAATTAAAGCTTCAATTTCATTCTATTTCATCATAAACTTACAGTACTAAACCATGGTGACTTTCAATTTCATCCATGAAATCAAAAACTAATGAATTTAATAGTAGGACCTAGTTGTAAAAGTCTTAGAAACACAAAAATTACAAGAAATAGGCAAGGATTAACTCACTTGCTGCAAAAATTATGAAATACCAGCTTATATAACCCCTCCTATGGCGTTTTGGCTGATGATAATGAAGAAAAATGAAGAGAAATCTAGATATTTCCTATTTAGTCCTATCTTTATTTTGTTAATTATGCAATATTCTAATTTTGCCCTTAAATCATCAATTTTCCTGCTGATTTCATGCCCTTTCCGTCCAGCCCAAATAAATTTTGGGTCTAATTTCCTTTTAAATCCTTTCTCATTAGACTCTTAAGCTATTTAATCATTCTAGCAACTTTTACACCTTTTACAATTTAGTCCTTTTCATTTAATTGACTACCCAAACATTAGAATTTCCTAACGAAATTTTAATACCACGTCAATAACTTTTCATAAATATTTATTAAAATATTTTTGATTCAGTTTTATGAGATCGAGGTCTCGTTTCTTTGTTTTTACCCAATTTCTTTAATAATTTCTTTTTCTAACTAACCACTAAATAAAAAAAATTTATCGATATTTATAAAGTTTCATGCAAAAATATTAAAATAAATTTCTCTTTAAATCGAATTTGTGGCTACGAAACCATTATTCCGATAACCTTGAATTTAGGCTATTACACATTCCACAGCCGAGTTTTGCAACTTAACTCTGATACCACAAAATGTAACACCCCAAACTGGCCTAGACATTATGGATGAAATCTAGCGTGTCACATTGAAGTGTTTTTCAAAAACCATGTTCTCATTGAAAACCCTTCTTACTATTTAAAACCCCTGGCCATTTCAATAAAGGTAATACCGCAATCGGGCTACCATTGGAGTGTATCGGATGGGTGGGTCGATATTTATATCCCCATATGGTGTGTATCAGGGGATGGAGATGGTGTGTAGCGGTTGGATGGGTGGGATCCATGCATATTTGATTGCTTTACATCTGTTCTGATATTGAATTGGGCTCAGGCCCTAAAAGACTTACTATTGCATGCTTTTCTATTTGTCGAGGGTTGTACACACTAAGTTTTCGTAAAATCATCCCTTCTTTTATTTTTCTCAGGTGATCCTCAGTAGGTGGTTCGACGGTTGGAGGGACTCCGAGGTGGCCAGCTAGCAAGACGACTTGGACTTGTTTTCTTAAGCCTATAATTTCTAGTATTTAAAGTTATTTTAGTCTGGAATGTAATAAGGCCTTTCCTCTGGTTATTATTCAAATTAGAATTATATTTATTATCATTATGCTTTATATTTGCTAGAAGTAGAACATGGTTTTCTTAAAACTATAACTGTTTTTAAATACTACGTTTCCGCAACTCAATTTTTAAATGACAAGTTTTCATAGATCATCGGTTTTAAATAAAGCTTCCGCAACTGAAAAGAGATTTTACAAAGTAATTATTATCATACAAGAAGGAATAGTTTTTTTTAATACACATCGCTTTGAAAACAACAAATACAAGCTGAGATTTTACTCTAGATTTTTGTTTTAAAGAAGGGTTTTCAATGAAAACAAGGTTTTCGATAAAACATTTCAATGTGACACGCTGGATCTGGTCATAACATCTGGGCCGGATTTGGGGTGTTACATTTAGTGGTATTAGAGTCAAGTTGTAAAACTTAGTTGTGGAATGGGTTTTAAAATTGGATTTCTAAAAGAATTGTTTCAAAAAGGTTTGAAAAACTTTATTTGCTGCGGAAGCTTAATATAAAGTTTTGCAGAAACGTGATATTTTGAAAAACAGTTATTGTTTTGGAAAAGAAAATCGTGTTCTACTCCAACAGTTATAAAACAATATATAAAATTCCAAATTTAGAACTAGAAATTAAGAGGCCTTGTTACAACCCAGATCAAAGATAAGTACTTGTAAATAGATAACTTAAAAGAAAATCGGAAACAATAGCAGTTGTGTGGTCACCTCCGAGTCCTTCGCAGCACCGATCCTCCTAATGCTGGGGATTACCTGCACAGTTAATAAACGGGGTGAGTTTATGAAAACTCAATGTGTAATCCTCTCCTAAACTAAAACAGTTAGTAAACAGACATAATTTAGAATCAGTCTGAGCTGGAGCCCATTACAGTAACGGTCTGGGCCTGAGCCCTATTCAATAATAGTATAGTCTTGGCGTAAGCCCTATGCAGTGACAGTGTGGGCCTATGCCCAAAACAGTATAAGCACAATACAAGTATGCAACCCAACCTAATCCAACTAGCTCACCACCCGTACCAACCAACTCACCATGTGGGGATAAAATTGACCCACCCAGCCAACACACCAAGCTTAGCACCTGTTGCGACACCAAGTCAACAGGACGACTCAACGCCGTAGACAGGACGACTCAACATCGTAGAAAAGACGACTAAAGGCCGTAAATATCACAGCAACGCTGGCAGTTAACAGAACGGCTATAAGCCATAAGTATTGCAGAAAGGGTGAAAGCATTATACAGGACGGCTATAGGCCGTACACTTCCTCCGTCCATAATAACCCAACCCCATGCAATATGTAATGTCATAAATATTACGTGCATGCAAAGTCATACTTAGCACAATCATATATGTAAATCATAGGCACATAAGTCATACGAAACATAAGGGCATAATCGTCATTCTACTATACAGGGGTATTACGGTCATTTTGCACTACAAGAGTATTTCGGTGATTTTACCAATATTAGGGTCTCAGCTCAGATAACGACCTCTTCAAAGGTCTACAATCCCCTCAGCGGCACAAATAACCTAAATAATCATAACAGTATAAATAGGCTCAAGGCTTATTACTCGGTCCGAGTGGACCCACACCCTCGTGTGGCCCATTTAGCCCAAATTTAGATACGGCTATGCAACCTACATAGCCCAGTCCAATAATTATCACAATTTACAGATTCAATCCATGTGGGGCCCATGAGCCCTAGCATTACCTAAGTTTTGTGCACGACATGACAAGTCTAGCTACATCCCACTTAACAGTAAAGTTTACACAAGCGGGCCCACGGGCCCATCGGGTACATCGATGCCCAAAATAGCCCTAGCACACGAGAATGCTCGTGGCGGCCTCTACAGTCTATCACCCATGATTTGTGGGCTCGGTTCGCCCCTCGTGCGTTTGCACACTTGTGAGGCTCCGAATGCCAAGGTTTCAACTTTTCGACTTTTGCCGACTTCCAACAAAGAAGGGCATGAATACACACCTGTTAATGAGAACGCGCTGAAGCCCATGATCACCAACTTTAACACATTCTGTATTGAGTCTTAATCACTTCTTCCCTCACCAACTCATTTGGTTCGCTCTATTTAAAGCCAGCTTCTCACCAATTCCCATGTTAGCTTCCCGATGTCGAATTACTTTCAACCATTAGGAAAATTCCTTATTTTTATATGACCATTTCAACCACAGAGTTCCAGTCCAACTCTACCTCCTACACATCTCAAACAGTAAAATAAATACCCCATTGCGCATCCCAAGACTAAAACCTTAGACCTCACAGTTACACAACACGCCATATTGCCTCTACACCACAAGGCTCTTTGTGTTACCATTTTAGCCTCAATTAATTATAAGGTCTATAGGCCAAAGTCCAGGTTCCTTTAAAAGAAAAACCAAAATAAATTGCAAGAGGCAAGACTTGAACCCAGACTCCCTTGCAACCTTAATGACGCCACAACCACTAGACCACATGCTTCATTATGTCATTTATTTACCACAATAATTTAAAAGGCCTTCATCCAAGCACCCAGGGTTTTATTCACTTAAAACCAAAATTTTTGCTAAATCCCAGGTTTGAACCCAAGGTTTCTCCAACATTTCTCAGGGCCATAAACCACCAAAGTAGACATTTAATTGTGTCATTTCCTTGCACAATTAAATGCTTATATACAACCTCCTTACGGACCTATACTCAAGGCTCAATACTTCTAGGCCCAAATTCGGGGCGTTACAAAGCTTCAATAAGCTTATTCGTGTTGTTTAATGTTTCTTGTAGATTAACATGAGTTCGAAGGATCAGATCAACATATCAGACTACATTATCCAGATTAATCTGGTAGATTTTATTAAATATCCTATGGTTTATATGGCGTGTATTGAGTTGGCTTAGAAAAGAGTTAAACTTGAAATATGATTGTGAATGATACATCTGTATATGTTTGTATGCATGTATTTAGTAGTAGTTTTTAGTAATCAATGAATGAAGTTATTAAGGTAAGTTTGGAAATACATGAATGTATGTGATAATATATCACACATAATTCTTGCAATTGGCTTGGATAATATGTATTGAATTGGTTGTTATATATGTGTAAGCGTTGTTGTAGGTTAATGGAAAATTTGGGTGAGAAATAAAGCTAGGAAATGGCTTTATTTTTCCACACGGGTAGACACACGGGCGTGTGTCTTGACCGTGTGTGACACACGGCCTGGCACATGGGTATGTGGTTTGGCCTTGTGCGCCTTGCATCTTAAAATTGAAAAATAGAATGCTTAGAAATAAGCACACGGGTAGAGTTACACGGGTAAGGACACGGGTTGGGACACGGCCATATGCCTCACATCTAAGGCCCATACGGCCTAAAACATAGACCTGTCACTTGGCCATGTGAGCCATACGGTCTTGCCACACGGACGTGTGACCCCTGTACATAAGAAAAATTTTGAAATTTTGTGAAAGATTCTCTGAGTTTCTGATTTAGTCCCAACTTGTTTCAAATGAAGAAATTGGGCCTCGAGGGTCCATTCAAGGAACGATATGACATGTTTCGAACATGAATAGTAATGTACATAGATTATCTGTAATTGTTTTGAAAACTCCAGTAATGCTCCATAACCCTATTCCTGCGATGGATACAGGTTGGGGGTGTTACAGACCATACCTGTGGCACCGAAAACATTCAATCTAGGATTTTTCTATAGCTTTTGGCTTCTTATCAGGCATACGATGATCCCAAACATTTCTCCTATCATCGATGCTTCTTCTCCTCCATTTGTTGTTACCATGCCTAGAATCTTTGTGAGACGATAGTGCCTGCAACACTTCCTTCTCACTATCTTGTAAAACGAATTTTGACTCATGAATCATTAATGAGTTCTTTAACTCATCAATGGAAAGAGCATCGAGGTCTTTTGATTCCTCAATTGAGCAGACAATAAAATTATATTTCGGCAACAAGGATCGTAAATTTTTTTTAATGATAGCAACATCTCCAAGCTTTTCCCCATGAGTACGCATCCTATTGATGATTGTCATTGTTTTGGAGAAATAATCTGAAATAGTCTCTCTTGGCTTCATGCACAAATTCTCAAATTCTCCTCCTAACGTTTGAAGCAGTGCACACTTTTCCCTTGCATTGCCTTGATACTTCTTTTTCATTGAGTCCCAAATATGTTTTGTCGTATCCTTGCGAAGAATTATTTCAAGGATTGAATGATCAATTGCTTGGAACAAATAATTTTTTGCCTTCAAATGTTTTAGCTTTTGTGCATTAATCTCTATCTTCTGTGCATCTGTCAAACTGGTTCCAGCTTCTAGCTCTTGGACTCCATCCTCAACGGTAGACCAATATTCTTTTGACCTTAAGAAATTTTCCATCAACATGCTCCAATGATCATAATGACCATCAAAGCGAGGAATAGCAGGTTGAACAAATCTATCGGAATCATTCAGATGTTGCGACATCGTATATGGAATACAACACAAAACACTCTAAACCTGACTCGGATACCACTGATGACAAGCTTTAAAGGAATACTTAACACAAGAGAGGAAGATTACCAAAATCAATTCACTATTATTAACTTCAACAATTATGCTTTTATATAGGCTTACAGAGAAATTAAATCGTGGAAGTAAGATTCTCCACTAACAGACTAATGAAAACAAAATAATCCCAAAAAGATTAAACAAACTAATTTAACTAATAGACTTGCTAAGAAATAGGAGTCAATAAACTGACCATAACACTTAATAAAAAAAATAGAAACGTGGTGTGATTAATTTTCCATCATTTATTTACACTACTCCCTTTTAGTCTCTCTTTAAAACTTTTCATGATTCTCAATAGAGAAAAAATTTTGACACACGCCCAAAGTTTCAAACCCACATTACAAAGCTAGAACTTCTTTTCATCTCCTTTAACCATTCTGTCACTTTTATTATACACACCCAAAGTTAATTTCAAACCCATGTCACAAAAACAATTTTTTTTCATTTCCCTCAACCATTCATTCACTTTTATCACTTGAAAATTTTCTCAATTTAATTATAAAACTTATTTTTTTTTATCATAAGAAAAAGAGCCCCAACTCCTACAGTGGGATTTGATCCCGCAACCCAAGAATAAATCAAATAACTTTAACTAATCAACTACTAAATGATTATTATTGTTTTGTGTCAAGAAGGTTATAAAACCATCATCACATGATAAAAGAAAGGAAAGTAAAAAGAGACGAGAATAAGAGTCGAACCTACACTTTATGGCCTTTGGCAATCTTTTACCCACTCAACTACTTCAAAGTTTTTAAGTTTTTTACTTCAAGACAACTATAAACCCTAATCAGATTTATTCATTTAAGGATTGAAGATCAAATCTATTCTTTTAGGTCTTAGACATAAGATGTGGAGTTTTCGGAAAGTTTTTATTTAATATTTTATATTGAAATTATTTTTTTAATCTTATGATTAATTATTATTACCTTATTTTATTTCTATTTTGAGGATGGTGAAAGATTTGATTACAATATTGATTTTGGTTTTTAATCTTGGATTTATCGAGCAAAATTTAGATTGATAAAATGCTTTAGAATATTTTTAATTGAGATATGATTGTGATTATTAATTGTTTTAGATCTGACTAAATTATCACGATAAAATTTTGTAATATTAGTTTTTATTGAGACATTTAGAAATTTGTCATGTTAGAATTAATAATAACCACTAGAAGTGAAAACATAATAATAAATAAGAGAACAATGAGAGTTTTTAAGACACTTGTATGCCCAAATATTCTGTATACTTGTTGAATACCCAAATATTTTGTTCAAAAAATTTCTTAGGAACAAAACATGTCTACTTGACAATGTAACAATGAATATTATCCTTACAAGTAGCAAAACAAACCAATATTGATGCAATATTTGGTAGTACAAAATTAGTTGAAAGCTCCAGAAGAGTTAATTATTTAGTAATGTAGTTGAAAACTCTAAAAGAGCTAATATATCAATATTTGAAGGAACAAAATTAGTGATGGTTATCGCGTGAATCCATGAGTGGGACCGAAGGATTAGTAACTTAGAACTCAATCTCAATACTACTATCGAGAGGTTAGAAAGGTCAACTTAGTCCTCAAGGGAAGAAAGAGCTTGTCGGAGGGGAGAGATAGGTAAGTAGATGGAGACCAAGAAGGTCATGGATATAGTGGAAACGGTTGCCCTTGTTAATGTTGTGCAAGGGGTACTTGTTGTCATGCAAGTAGCTTTTTAGCCGTTAAACCATGTTGGGCTAAACTTCCAACCCTTCTTTGATATGCTCCGGGAGGGTCATCATCTTAGTTTTGATGTATACTACCCTTATGGACTCGAATGAAAGAAGTTTCACGATTACTTTGGGAGGCGAGTATATTATGGCAGATGCTTAGGGGTGAGCGTTCGATCGAATCAAATAAAAAAATTTTGAGTTAATCGAGTTGACGAATCTTATTTTATCATCCTAACTCGATTTGAAATTTTCTCGAATCAAGTCGAGTGAGATGGAATTGGAATCGAATATATTTGTTCGAGTTAAATTAAAAAAATGATTTTGGGTCCTTATAATCACTATCACCCACGATAATCAAATTTGTTATTAACTTTCATCCCCTCATAATTTATTTATTAATATTTTATATACGAGTTAGTTTATTTTCTTGCTTAGTTGCTTCAATTATCTTTTGATTCTTGTCGCTATGTATTTTAAAATTAAAAAAATATATTAAATGTAAAAAATGTGATTTTTTAATAAAATTTATCTTAAAGATAAAATGTGAAATTGATACCAACATAAAATTTAAACATGAATATTTTATAGCATCATCAATAAATCAATTTTAATAAAAAATTATAAATGTAACGCCCAATGTTTTTAAATATATTTTTGTAATTCATTGACATAACTATCTATTTGCTTTAATGGTTATGTGTCTTGAGTGTGTGTGTGTGAGGTCCCAAGTTCAAGCTTTAGTTTAGGCAAATTTTGGCATTTTTATTGTTTAAAGCCTGACCTTTAGTTATTAGGCTTAAAAGTATTTATTTGTCAAAATGTTTTAGAATGGGCTTGTTGGTCTAGTGGTTAAGTGGAGAGTTGTAGTGCTTGAGGTCTTGTGTTCAAATCTCTATGTGGGAAAAATGGGATAATTTTTGCTATTAGTTCGGCAAGAGTTGGTTTTGTCTAGGTTTCTGAGTAGTGGTGTGGTTTCGGTATAGCGAATTTCGGCCTTCCCTTCCCACTCTCTGAATTTCTGACGATTTTCCTCTTCTATTCTTTTGCTTTTCTCTGTCGAAATTCTCCTAAATTCCTCCCTTTTTCTTTTTATCCTTTTTTCATTCTTGAGTATTGATTTCCTCTTGCTTCGAGAAGTGCATTGGTGCGGTTTCGGTAGGTGATTCTTTTTCTTTTTTCTTGTGATTACTTATCATTAGAATAAGAATTTGAACCTTTTTCTGGAATTACTGGTTTAGGCGATAATCTTTGAGTAGTGGATTCGGTTTGTGGATCAAAAAGTGGTTGCAAAAGTTCTCTGTTAACGGTAAGGCGAGTTTTGGGAAAATCTTTAATGGTGAATTCGCTAGTCTCAATTTCTAATTTGCTAAACTGATGTTGTATACACTGATTTTAGGTTTTAGAGTGCTCAGGGTTGTTTTAGCTTCGTTTTGTAACCAGGCGTGTACCCAAAACCACAGAAAATGAGGGTCGGCGAAAGCCAAAAAATGATTCTGTCGACGTCACATGGGCATGTGGTCGCCCGTGTGGTAGTACACGAGCTTGTGATCGACAAGCCAGGCCATGCGCGTAAGACATGGGTGTATGACACGGCTGTGTGATGGCCGCTGAGGCCGTGAATGAGATACGAGATTGACTAATTGGGCCCGTGTCGGCCTACACGGGCGTGTAGGATTTTTGGGCCAGGCCGTGTGATCCACGTGGCCAAGGCCAATTTGGGCCATAGGGGCTATACGGGCGTGTGAGCCTATTTTTCTGAAATAATCTGTAAGGTTGCACGGGTCGCCCAAGTCGACTGTGACCTACTGTAGGGTCGATAAGCATTACTTAGACCCCTGATTTTGTGATTTGATTATGTGATGTATATATTAAGCATGTTAGTCTTAGCATGTGTATCTGACCGATTGTATGATCTGTTAAATTGCATTATAGCATGTCATACTTGTTTGATGCATTGCATTAGAGTGGGGTTGGTGTTATGATAGAGGAAGTATTCTGAAAGGTTTTTAGGCCTGTCATCTGGTAGCTCAACTGCAATTATCTGATTATGTGTTGTATTTCGGTACAACACAATGTGTTAGGATGGGTAGGTCGATTTTATCCCCACATGGTGTGTTGGGTTAGACAGAGTTGGTGTGCAGGGCTGGTGGGCATAATTCTGTTATTTTGTTATGTTATGCATGTTATGTTTAAGATGGGCTAAGACCCAGTTCGTATCTTATTCTGTATCTGAGTGGACTAAGGTTCACATTGATTCTGTAAAGGGCTCAGGCTCGAATTATCTGTTTTTTGGATATATGACTAACTTCTGATACTGTGTATATTTTCTGTGGGGATTACACACTGAGTTTGCGAAAACTCACCCTTTTCTGTTTAATCTGTGTAGATAAATTCCCAGACTTGATGGATTAGTGCAGCGGAGGGCTCAACGGTGACCACCACTACCATGCGGTTACATCGCTTATTTCTTGTTGGTATTTTATGTATGATGGACTTTGGGACTATTCAGTTTTAATTTTGGATTTCGAACTGTTGATTATGGATTTATAAACTGCAACGTAATTAAGTACAGTTTTCCTAAAATAAACTAAGATTTTTAGTAAATGAAATAGTTTTCAAAAATTATTTGGGTTTCAAAAGCTTCCTCGTAAAAGAAATGTTTAAAACAAATCAATTAATCCACGTTTTCTCGAACTATTAAAAGATAATAATTGGAACGATTTAAGGGCAGGGCGTTTTCAAAAACACTCTCATGTTACATCGCCAGATTCGACCATAACGTTTAGGCCGGGTTTGGGGTGTTACAATAAAAATTCAATATGATTAAATAATTCAATAATATAAATAGTAAAAAATATAAAATTTAATTTAATAATATAATAGTATATATAAATAAAATTATTACTATTTAGGTTTAGGGATTTTTTTGGATGATTTTAATTTTTGATTTTGGGGTAAAAGGTGAAAAGTAAAAGTTTAAGGGGAAAATAAAAAATTGTGAGGGTTGAAGGAGTAAAACTTTGGGGGGGAAGCCAATGGAGAGAGTAAAATTTGGGAGGGGGGAATGGGTTTGGGGTAAAAGGTGGTGGGATGAGAGAGGAGTAAAAGTTTTTGGGGGAAATTGGGAAGGAGTAAAAGTTTTGGGTGAAAGTAAAGAGGTTTGGGAGTTTGGGGTAAAATGTAAAATATTATAGTTTGGTATTCGATTTATTCGAATTCAAAAACCAAACTTGATTCGAACTCGAAATTCGAAAAAAAAGATTCAAGTTGACTCGAATAATTCGATTAGTTCGAATAACTCGATTCCTTTAACTCGAAATTTAGATTTTTTTTTATTTTTTCGAGTCGAATAGAGTTTTGCTCACTCCTAAGAATGCTCTCACTGGAATCCATTTCTTCATCTTAAGGATGTCGCAACTTAAGTAGGACATTCTGGAAGACAACTTCAAATGGGTGCTTATAGTGAGGATATCTCAAGCTTTTCTGATGATAATGACATTGATCCCCATGCTTCTTGCGACTAAGGGAAGGGTCCCCTAAATCCAAACATCTCCTGTGACAAAAGCTAGCTTGGTTTATGGTTTTGCCAACTAGCTGGTTGCAGTTAAGGGGTTTGTCACTCTTCCAATGATTTTAGTGGATGGAGAAGATATAGTCACAAATATGGTAAATTTCCTGGTCATAAACCACCTAGTGGCCTATAATGCAATTTTTAAGAGACCTATAATGCGGATAGATAAGATGGTTGTAGCCACCTTTTGCATGATTGTCAAATTTCCTATGCCTACTGGGGAAGACTATATATGAAATGTGATTAGAAGAAGGTTTGGAGTGTCATACCATCTCTTTGAAGCTTATGGAACAACATGTGTTTCTCCCTCATTGTTTTCCTTCTTGTTGCAACCACATTTGACAGAATTCATTGGCGAGAGTAAATTTAATTGGTACGACAAAACCCAAAAGGAAAGTAAACTACTAGAGTAAATAACTTAACTATTCTACTCACAATAATAATCAAATAATCAATACTAAAATTAAGCAACCTTCCAAATAAATCACATAGTCGACAACCAAATATGATTGATAATTAAATTAACTAACAAAATAAAATAAAATAACATCAAAAAACTAATCATAATGTTAATTCACAAACTAATGATCCGGAATTCCTTTACTTAAAGGTAATTAATAATCTATCCAACTTTTACCTAATCTCGACATAATAACTTAGATAGACTTAACGTAAAGCTACCTACTTTTTTGTCACCTCACAAGCATGTCACAATCATCATTGTCTATAATACCCCTCACCCATTTTAGATGATCGGTACAGATGGGAAATGTCACCGAATCATGTACAAGTAAGAAATCTTGAATTTATTTGAGAATTGAAATTTTGAAATACTTTTATAAAATAATTAAAATATATTTTAGACAAGATTTAAAGTTTTGAATACAATTTAAAATCATTTAAGACTTACTTAGAGTTAATCAAAGGTGATCGGAACCCAAAATAGGCCTCGAAAGGTCCAAACAACTTAAAAAATATTGTAGTGTTGAAACAGGCGCGACGCCGCAATGTAGGGACTTACGACGTCGCGATGAGCCTTACTGAATAATGAGGTCATGACGTCATATATGCCATGTCGTGATGTTGGGCTCTGTAGTCGCAATGTGACTCCTTAAGTTTACCTAAAAACACTTCAAATATTTTGTAAGTCCCTTCATTCATGGTATGCATATAACCTACTTAAAGAACCCTGAATTATATAAAAGAAACTATTACAGAACACTTTAAAATCACAACCAATGACCTCTAGCAACTTTCTTCTCTTTAATTTCATTCAAAACAACAATTTTCTCCAATTGCCCATATGTTACAATAGCATGAAATAGTGATATTAATGGCTCAACAATTCATTTTAAAGCTTCTAAACATGTAATAAGATGATAAAATGATAAAAAGCCACGAATCTTTACTAAAGCTCTTCCTTCTCTCTCAAACTCAATCTTTATATGCTAGAACCCAAAATCTAAATGTGTGGGTGATGAGTTTAGTGGAGAATCTTAGCTCTATTATGATTTTTAAAGGATGATTTTGCAAGAAAACAAAGAAAAATGGTGAGAGATTGAAGTAAAAAAAGGGTGGATAGTGATTCTTTTTTTGGGGGGGGGGGGAGGGGGTCACCAAGTCAAAGGTTAGCAAAAGGTGCGGTCCCAATGAAATTCTAAAGCTAAGTTCATGTTTAACCATCCCAAATATTATCTCATTACCATGCATCAATATATCTTTAATATTTAATTATATTTAGATCCCAAATGACCAAAATACCCCTAAGGGCAAAAATTATAATTGTGCCCATTATCTCTTATTTTATCCAATTGAGTTTGAAACTCTAAAAACATCTCAAAATGCATCCTAATAGCATCTCAATAGTCTAAAAATAATTAAATCCAGTAAAAATGAATTTCTAATTAGATACATGGATGAAATCACTGGAACAGTCCCTTACGGAACATCAAAATTCTTTTGGCATTTACACTATTATTAGAGTCCCCACTAACCTAAGTTGGTGGATATCTTATAAGATAGCCAAATAGTTGATGTTTATCTTAGCTAGACTCCATTAACTACGTAACTATTTCGCTATAATCAACTTTCATATTTTTCTTAATAATTTATTGATTAGGCGTTGCTCAATTTAGTAATAACTTCAAATAAAGTAGTTAATCTAGTTATTAACCTAAATCATAATTCATTCTATTTCAATCATTCAAAATTAAGCTATAGAAATCCTAATCACTATGGAAGAATTAGTAACTAATAAGAAAATCATGCCATCAAAGATTAAAATAAAAGATACAATAACTTATATTGATATTAAAATCCATCAAATATTATTGAAGATCCAAAATAGAATATCCAAGCGATTGATTATAAAATGGAAACAAATCTAAAAGTAAAGAAAAACAAAGAGAAAACTATTAAAAAACCTAAGAGAATAAAATAGTTAAGCCAGAAGTTGGCCACCCATGATTTTGATCATAAGAATGTGTTTGAAGGGTGAAATCGCAAAAAAGGGGTGGAAATGATAAATTTCCTCTAATGAGTTAAAATAGAATTCAGGACTTGTGGCTCATATTTTTTATTCTTGTCATTTCGGGGCTTTGGTTTCATCATAAGCCAGATAAATTATGAAATCAATATTTATCATATATAAAATCAATTTTTGGAGTTTGAGATCTGGTAAAAACACTGAACTGGAATTCTACACAGGATTTTTGAATTTCTTAACTATTAGGCTTCCTTTCATCATCTTGGGGGCTTATTCCTTTGATTGCATGCGGCTATATACTAAAACCTTCATCCCAAACTTTTTCAATTCATAAATAACACGCCTTATTAAAATTAAACATGTGAAAAAAAAACTAAAAATATGCATAAAATTCGTAAAAATTCAAAAATGAAAACGTAAAATGTGAAATCAAGCCAAAATCACTAAAACAACCTAAAAATCATAAAAGAAATTAATTAAGCAAATGCAAACAAAATGGGTATCCATTGAGCACTCGTTAAACGGACTGGATGATCAAATTCACCTTTCCGTATTTGCCAACATTCACATGATAGGTGGCTTCAAGTAGCCCGTAATGGTAAAAGTCCTCACCGTTAGGCTTTCTAGTAAATCTGTGCAATATCTTCTATACTTTTTCTCTCTTGTGTCTATTCCCTTTTCTAATAACTGTAATTAAAAAAACTTTAGGCGTACTTTAAGAATACTTTTTTAAAAGTATATGTAAAGCCCAAATTTTGCCCGGGCTCAACAAGCAGAGCTCAAAACACTAACCATCCAATTAGCACACCACTAAACAGACCACTAACTCCATCACCCCACTAACTCCATCATCCTACTTGCCACTAATTCCATCACCCCACTAAATCACCCCACTAACCCCATTACCCCACTTGCCTAGGAAAAGAGAAAAGGGCAATCAGTTATAAAATTTGGCTATAAAAGCCATTCAAAACTATTGTAAAGGGAGAGGTTTTTTTTTGATAAAAGGAGAGGAGATGCTGAATACGAACACAAAAAAAACAACGATTCAATAACGGTGTTTATTTCGAAGGATTTGTGCATCGTTTTAATTTGCTCCTCATTTAAATACTATCTTTTGTGAGTTGGAATATTTGTATTTTAAATCCCTATTTATTTGGGCATATTTCATTCTAGTCCTTGTCTACGCTTTAGAAATTCTATTTGTTAACAAATTATCCCCTTAATTTTGTTTTTATTTCCATTAAGTTCTTTTAAAATTCATGTTTTTATATTCTTTATAATTCATTCATTCTTTCCCCCCTTTTCATATTATCTTAACATTTTGTTAATTGGTTCCACCTTATTTTAATTTTTTCTTGTTGTATTTTCTTTTGTATATTTTCATTATGTTTTATTATAATTTATTTATTTTCTTTTTTATGAACATTTTTTAAATATTTTATTATTATTTTTATATATATTATTTATATTAAGCTATTTGTATTTTGTGTATATTATTTATTCGTGTATATATATTGTTTTGTATATCATTTATACTGTTTCGTTACAAAATTATTATTTACACTTATATATATGTAAATATTTCCTATATCATCAGCTTTGAATTGTTGCACATTATTTTTTTATATATACATTGTTGATTTTATATTATTTATGTATTTTCTTTTAAATCTATTTGTGATTATACATTTCCTTTTAAATCCATATATATATAATTTATGCCTTTTAAAGTTATTTTATGATGTATTTTTGTTTATTTCAAATGTTTTATATTATTATTTCTGTACATATATTTATAATAAGTTTTTCATTATATGTATATTATTAATTTAGATTCAATATTTTGTATTTTATGCATTGATTATTTTTATTTATTTTATAATTAATTTTAAAGTTTTGCATGTATTGTTTGTCTGTATACATATAGTTTATTTTATGTATTGTTCGTTTGTTTATTGTTTGTTTTTGTGTGTTTTAATTTACATATCTGCACCTTTGTAATATCGTTGATAAATGGTGTAATATATTAACTATGTACATGTTCCATATTAGTTACTTTGCTTTTGGATTTCTGTGTATTAATTTATGATCGAGCTTGCTTACTTTGTCATCTTAAATTGTTCAATTCATTTTTATATAAACCGAATAAATGTACTTCACCGCTTTTATAATCACCCTCATTAAAAAAAAAACCTCTTAAAACGAGGCAATATTTCGTGTTTGGAAGTTTGAGAGATCGTGCCCAATCGTGCTGGGTTTCGATTTTTCATTCGACTAAAATACAGAATATCCTTTTGAAATTCCATCCATGTTTTCTCAAATTAAAATGAGGCAATGTTTCGTATTTGGAAATTCGATAAATCGTGTCTAATCGTGTTGGGTTTCGGTTTACCGTTTGGGTCGAATAGTCAAATATCATTTTTAAAAGTTAAGTGCATGTGTTTTGGAAATCCTGAGATGATCTTGTGTCGAACGTTCGAAATATTGTATCCAATTGTGCTGGACGTAATATTTTATGCTTTCTAAGCAAGAGAATCTCAATATCCAATTCAAGTTATCCAAATGTTTTAAAGGAATTGTATTTTAAAATATTTTTCAAAGTTTCAACATTAGGACGTAAATTGATCAATACGGTACTAATTTTGGGCGTTGCGAGGGTGCTAATCCTTCTTCGCGCGTAACTGACTCCCGAATCTATTTTCTAGTTTTTCGTAGACTAAAAACGTTGTTTTAATAAACCGAAATACTTTATTAAAATGATTGATCACAAGGTGACCCGATCACATCTAAACAAAAAGGATTGGTGGCGACTACATTTTTGTTTTAAAGTCGATCCCCATTTTCAAAATAAAAATGGTTTCGACAGTATCTTTGGAGGAAAAAAAATATTTTTGGGGAGAAGTTAAAATTTTCAACTTCTAAACAAGGTATTTTTGGGCTAATTTTTGAATTGAGAGAAATATTTTTTTCTCAAAAAGCAGCTTATTTAAAAATATTTGTCACTGGTTCTTAATCTAAAAAACACTTACTGATCTTCTTGCTTTTCCTTTAATCAGGATTTCAACTTCTTCCGGGATCCTCAATTCACCTTGGACATTAGAAATGAATTGTGAAACGTTTAAGGCTTTATTTGTTTGCTAATAAAATGTTTTCCAGAAAATGATTTCTGGAAAATGATTTACTTTTTTGGAAATAATTTACTTTTCTAGTGTTTGGATAAAACTATGTAAAATATTTTCTGCTGTTTGGCAGAATTCCTGAAAATATTTTCCGGAAAAGTTATTTTTACATATATTAATAAATTTATATTTTAAATTTTTTTACATATATTGCAATGATTTATTTATAAATAAATTAGCTTAAATTTTTATAATTTCTAGACATGTTCTCTTTCATCTTTCACTGGTTCATTTACCTGCTCCACTCTTTAGTTCGAACTTCTTCCTCTCAAGTCTTTGCTTGTTTCAATTAAACTCAAATTTGACTTGTTTCTTTAAGTTGGACTTTTGTGAATATGGAGATCCTTAAAAAAAATAGTTTATCAAAGATGAGATTGAGACAACCAATAGATAGGATTGAAGATCAAAGCTAAAAGGGATCTTGTTTAGGTCAACTCCTTACGGTAAATTTAAAACCATTTGTTTTTTCAACTCCAGAAATGATAAAAACATCACTCTTACAAAGACTTATAAATGTAACACAAAGGAATTTTATAAGATCTTTGAACATTTGATAAATCCTAACTTTTGATCATCAAAGATCAGTTTTGTTTAAATTAAACAAGTATTTGTACACTTAATTCTCCCTATGAGACAATTTTAAAAGACTAGGGAAGAAAATTAGTATTTAGTTGCAGCCTAAGGCTTTGACTGGTATCCCCATGGATTGTTGCTTGCCCACTTCCACTGATCACTGCACATCTCTGCTATACCATATTTTGCTCTGCAATATAGCAAACTCTTAAGATTAAAAGGACCTATCTTGTACTGTAATTGAAAATTCTTTTTGAAAGATTATCCATGTTAACTAAATAATCTATTAGGAAAAAGATAGGATTGTAAACATACTTCCAACCAAGTTCTTTTTGAGCTTTTTCAGTGGAAACATAAACAGCTGTAGCATCTCCTGGCCCTCTGGGGCATAGTTTAATGGGGATTTTTTTGCAATATTTTCAGCAGCAACAGTTTTATATTAGCATAAATGAGAGCGAGGCCGAGAGAGAATGTTGAATGGGAATTGACAAATAGATGTTGAATGGGAATTGACAACTAGCATTAACCTTTCCAGAAGCTTTCTCAAAAGCAACAACCATTTCAAGCACAGATGTACCACTGCCGGTTCCGAGGTTATAGGCAATGCAACCTAGAACAAGAAGGAAATTGACAAAAGGAGCTAAAGGGAGAGAGAATCAGGCATAGCAACCTGCTGAGATGAAAGTTAGCTTAAATTCCCTTTTGTAACCACACAGATCATATATTGGCCAAGTCTTAATTTCTTATTGGCCATTACTTTCAGCTGTTAGCTAAGGAGTTATTATCAGATACTGTACATGAACACACTCATATTCCCTTCTTTTCTTCTATTATTTTCTAGCCTCTCTTCTCAATTCTTGATTAAATAACACAACCCAAGCTCCCTGATTTCTGATCTTTCTAAAACGTACAATAAACTAACATGGAAACAACATTCACTAACAAAGGAGTTGCCAGGAAATAATAGAAAAAAGATGAATAAACAATTAAACCCAAAACAAAATCTCTAATCAGAGTTCAATCCTAATAAAGTAAATAAAGGCGAAGAAGAAATAATAGAAAAAAAAGATGAATCAACAATTAAACCCAAAACAAAATCTCTAATCAGAGCTCAATCCTAACAAAAGTAAATAAAGGCTAAGAAAAGGATTGCTTTTATTTTTTTGCTGTAGAATTAAACCAATCTTGTTTATTCAGCAATAATTTCTTCAAGGGTTAACTACGATCAAGAAAACAAATGAAAGAAAAATTAAAGAAAAAATTCACCTTAAATACTAATAGTTGAGTCTAAGTCAGTGTGAGTCCAACCTAAGATCAAGCAATCATTTAAACCCAACACTCAATATCCACATCATAACAAAAAACTGCAGCTCATACTGATCGGTTAAGACAAAGTTGAAACAAGAGGTTTCGATTTTTCTTTTAAAATAAATTCAACCATATAACTGATCACATCCCTCGGAGCCTGTCCAATTTTTTCTTCAACTTTCCACATCAACTTTCACAATCACAATTTCTTTTGGGGTGAGTGCATCAAGAATCTTCATACATCCATAAGCAACAACTAAGGCAAACACTCAAAAATTCAATAAATAGGTAGAGTTATTTGGATTTTGGAGAAAATGGAATACAATCATCAAAGTAAAACAACAGGATCAATTCCATTCATTTTCTAGTAAACTACAGTACTGCATGTTGTCTCAAATGAATGTGAGTTTACCTTGCTTCCTGACTCTTTAACAACAGCTCCAGTACCCTTTGGCTTATCCTCTCTGTATAAAGTGTAAAAACAACATAAATATAGTTAAAAAAAAGTTAAAACAACTCCAGATGAGGATGTGAATTGAAAAAAATATGTCAAACAACTCCAGATGTATTTTACATTAAAGTTTAAACAATTCCAATCACTAAAAGGATGACAAGTATTTATCACCAAAGAGACAAAAATAAGAAATGTTTTGCTACATATACCCAAAAAGATATGACATTGTGATAGAACCAACTGAAAGCTTACTTTTTTGCATGATGATTTGGTTGACGTTGACTGCATGAATCATTCATAGAAGTAGATTTTTTCTCAAGCTGTTGATTAAGTTGCACCTCCAGATCTTCAACCTTCTTTTTCAAATTAATTATATCTGCCTCTGCTAGAGCTATGTCATTAAGATCTGCCTTTTTCTTCATAATAGTTGCAAGCTAAAATTTGATGCAAGTTAAAGATTAGGTGGATTACTTAAATTAGAGTCAGGCCATCGTATACCTTTTTGTCAATCTTAGCTGGGAGAACTGTGGGTTGTTTTTGAGATGAATTAAGAACGGATTCCAAAGTTGTCCTCTTATCTCTCTCCCTTTGCAACTCTTCCTTTAATATTGCTACCTATTAAGTACAATCAAGAGCAACAATCAAGGTTCACAACGGTTAATTTATAAAGCAAATACAAATATTAAACTCCATATATTGCAAAAAACAAAAAACAAAAGAGCTTCACATTACAAACGTACTTCTTTCTCAAGACATAGTTGATGCCCTTGCAATGTCTTCTTTTGTTTTTCCACACTGGCTTAGTTTGGTATTACCTTCAATCTGTATTAGAAAGATGACTTTACTATGAAAAGCTTCCATACAAGTCAAGATAATAATAATAGTAAGTTTTCGAAAGGTGGATAGGTAGCAGAACCTCTTCTCTAAGTCTGTTTTGCAAGTAAGATTTTTTATCCTCAACTATCTCAATTTCAAACCTAAAATAAGGCCAAATTGATAAATGCAAAAAAGAAAATAAAGCTGTTATCAATATAAAAGGTCTGACTCTAATATTTTTGTTATTTCACTTTTAGCCATGTAAATTATGTTATGTGAAGGATAGATTCCATCATCCTAAGCTTGAAAGAATACTTTAAAATATGCTTGCAAATTTTAGTTGGTATTGTGTCTTTGTAAGGTATATGAAAAATAACCAGGAAAACAAGTTGTTGCAGGCTAATTTATACAGGGCTTTTACATACAGATCATGGGAACATTGCTTACTCTTCTCCAAATGGGTAATCAATGGATTCCATAGAAAGTTTCTTTCTTGCCTGAAGAAGCAAACCCAATAAATTAATAATTAGAAAATCTGTATTACATGAAACAAAATGGAAAATCCCAGAGATACAATATAACCTTCAAAGCCCCATCAATCGAACAATAATAACAAAATTTCACCTATAATAGAAAAATATGGGGATATTTGGGAAATTACCTAAAAAAGAGCTTTGCCTGAGAAAGACGAAATAGCAGCGTGTATTGCTTGAGAAGAGCATATATATGCAACGAACTAAGGAAAAAAGGAAGAAATATAAGAAGTTCAAGAACGGAAGAATCAGAGAAATTTTATCTGGATGAAGGAGATGGAAAATGTCTTACTGAAAAGAAATTGATAAGACATTTTCCCCAAATTGCAAGTCATTTTACCCGTGTCTTGGAATCTATTTTCCAAGTGTAAAATATTTTCAAGCTGCCAAACACAGTAAAACCAGGAAAATATTTTCCAGAAAATGTTTTCCTAGCTTTCAAACGGAGCCTAAAAATTCACACGTTCTTTATTGCCTTCTCATATGTAAAAAAATAAATAAATAAATAAATAAAATTCAAACCTCCAATTGATGGGTATCGAAATAAAAAAAAGACTCCGTTTGTTTGCAGGTAAAATGTTTTCTGAAAAATGATTTCTGAAAAATAATTTTTTGAAAAATGATTTCTGGAAAATGATTTACTTTTCTGGTGTTTGGATGAATCTGTGTAAAATATTTTCTGTTGTTTGGCAGATTTCTTGAAAATATTTTCTTGAAAAGCTGTTTTAATAAAAATTTATATATTTAAGAATTTATTATCTTTTCCTTGTTTGATTGAGTTTACTTTATATATATATATTAATAAATTTATATTTTAAATTGTTTTTACATGTATTGCAATGATTTATTTATAAATAAATAAATCATT
This sequence comes from Gossypium hirsutum, assembly GCF_007990345.1. Lineage (NCBI taxonomy): Eukaryota > Viridiplantae > Streptophyta > Magnoliopsida > Malvales > Malvaceae > Gossypium > Gossypium hirsutum. The sequence goes on along the minus strand of NC_053430.1, from coordinate 22,018,048 downwards.
TTAAATATATAATAATACTCAATTATTAAATTAGAATATTAACCGTCATAAATTGAAAACAACCAAAGTCAAATAAATTATTTGTAATTGTGTTATAAAAAAATAAAAAATAAGGATTGAATAATTATAAATTAGCTTCCAAACCACAATTAATACTAGAAATTAATAATATTATCCAAATACATAATTAGTATTACACCACATGATAACAACAACATTATCCAAGTGCATAACTAATATTACACCATATGATAACTAATATTACACCACATGATAACAACAATATTGTCCAAGTGCATAACTAATATTACACCACATTAAAAGTATCAATATCTTCAACCTTGAGAAAATTTTTGAAGCCAAATTTTTCTATGCTTCTTACTTTTAACTAAAAAAGCTTTTGCCTCAGATTCATGACTCACTAAATAATAAAACACAGAACAAAGGAAGTCATCATCAAATCCTTCTACCTCCATTGACATCACTTCTTCGTAAAGATGTGGTGTCTTATCCGCAGTAAATTGTTCCAAAGCATTAGCAATTTTGCCAAGTTGTTCACCCACAAATTTAATTTGTTCATCATTGACACTTTCTTGAGGGTGAGAAGTAATTTACTTCCTAGTTTTTAATTTTTTAATCCAGAGAGTCCCAAAAGCTAAAACTGAAGCCACGACTCCGACAATTGCATGATGTTGATTACGATCCATCTACACAATACCACATAAATATTTAATCACTACAAAAAATACGTAAACTTTTCATAAGATCACATATATGACTAAATTTACCATGACTAAAATGCATACATATATATATAAAGCTTCTCAAGTAATGACTAAAGTTACCATGACTAAAGTTACACTTATACATTTCTTTTAAGGTTGAGTCTTCTTCTTCTTCTTCTTTTTTATAATCAAAATTTGCGGCGCTTATCAGGTAGTCGCGCTGCTCCAGCGGATAAATCTTTTGCTAGAGCGAAAAACTACTTTCCTTGCACAAATCAAACTAACATTTCTTTATACTTTATCCAATCTAAAATCTAAAAATATATAATAAACTTAAAAGTCCTAAAATATACTAAAAACTAATTTATAAAATAAAGTGAAATTCTAAAATCCTACTAAAATAAAAAACAAATAACTTTGATATGAATGCTCCTCCAAAAGAAGCTCTTCCCACTTCGCAAGGCATCATTTTTGCTTAATTAATTTTTTTAGGATTTGACCTTTGGCTATTGTCTTCTTTTGTTGCAGTGTATTATCTCAACTTCTCATTTCACATAACGTGTTTCTCAATTTCTTTTTCATTTTTATCCATTTCTCTTCGAGCTTTCATCTTTTCTTGCTTTTGAAAATAAATCTTTTTTATCAAGACTTCAACTTTTATTAACTTTTGAGTTTTCATAAGTCGTTTCTTTTTTCCTTCACCAAGAACAAAATGATAAAAGTTCATGAGATTAATTAATTTTTGTAGTCACTAAAGAGTAAAAGAAAACCCAACTTTGAGTAAGGTCAAAGAAATCATTCAGCAACAAAACTCCAATTTTGAAGTAGATACATAGTCAAAATCAAGAAAACAAAGTAAGCTATTATTTTCAAGAATAAAATGTTTTAAATGATAACTAAGATAAGACGCATAAAATCGAAGAAAATTTATTGGATTTAACCCAAAGAAAACAAAAGCAGAGTAATAGTAGTTTTCAACATAAAGACAATGAGAGAAGACCAAGAAACAGTGCAGAAGAAAGAATTAAGCACGTTACTGGATGATTCTGTCATATTTGGCATCTTTATTAATGAGTCAAGCAAGAACACTTAGCATTACAACTCTCTTCTAATTTCGAATCATGATATTTGCACATCAGATTTTCAAATCTGTTTTATAAGAAGAATTCAAATTTGCTTTTAATATTTCCAGTTGATGGCAAACAAACGGAGCCAAAATAATGCCACACAAATATTTGATCACTACAAAAAATATACAAATTGAAAACGTGCAATGCCTCTCCAATCATTCAATTCGCACAAATAATTGTGCAAAGTAAATAAGAATCAAAGTGCAAACATACAATTAATCATATAGTGATAAGATTAAGATAAGAGAATAGAATAAAGATTTTGTTGATAGGCAAGATCTAGCTTTTGTGGAGTATGACCAAAGACATGAAAGACACAGGAATCAGCAAAGGACAATATGTTAATCAAAGGCAGCCAAATGAATACTTTGGTCACATGTTTATGCTGGATGTTAAGAAGGAAATGGGCAACCAAACTGACCAGATTAAGCTACAAATGCATTGACCTATAATTTTTTTATCGTTCAACCAATACTTTGGTGCTCATGATGCCACCACACACAAAAATGAATATCTATTTTGGGTCTTAAGAAGAAGATTTTATTGACGAGTGTAAGACATTTTACATTGTTGGACAAGAACCTATCAATTCCTTACTTTCATGGACCGTCTTGTTGTTAGCAATCCACACAGATTGGCGAGAAAAAGCAAGAGAAGAAGTGATTGAATTGTTCGATCACCAAAACCCGCATCCAATGATAATTTAATTTTTATGTTTATTATAAAATAAAATAAACATTAGTTCTAAAATTATAAAGCCAAACAGAAACAACAAAGCGAGAAACTGAGACTCATATTATATGAATGAAGGAATGCTTGAAACAGAACATGCAATACAAATAGATATACATATTATACTTGTTATGGAAGGGTTTCAATTTTATTTATTAATTCTACCTTCTCAATAGCAATGGTCTAACCAATTCATCCTTGTGATTTCATGTACATTAAAAGATGACACAATACAAATAAATATACATATTATATGAATAAATGCTGAGCTTCAGGTTCTGTCTTCTTTTCTTGATGTCCTAGTTATCATTGATAATGTTAAACTACAGATTTTATACCATTGTTCATGTAGGATTAAAAGAGAAGTTTAAAGATACTTGAGTGTATACATCAAGAAGGAATCTACTCATTCTGTTTTTTAGTCATGCTAAATATATACACATGTATATATATTCTTGTGATGTGACTCCTATTGAAAAATTTAAGTTACTGTTAGGCAATTTAAGTTACTTGGTATGCTGTGTTTCTCTTAACTTCTTTAAGTCTTCAGCATAAGAATTAAGGTTTGTTTTATTCTTATGATTCATCTACCATACAGTTCATTTTACGGTGCCTACTCTGATTAAATTCAAGATCCTATGAGCAGAGTTGTTTCCTCTTCTTTTGTGACTATATTAAAATTCTCAAAAAAAAAGATTTATTTGCAGGAAAAGTACGAGAAGGCTTTGGCTTCTAATGCTGAAATGCAGAAGAGGGTGGTTATGGAGAATCAATGTTGCAGGCAACCTTGCAATATGAATCTGGCCAAGCTAAACCACAAACTTCACAGTGAGAAATATTTTAAGCAGCTTTCTTTTCTAACATTCACTGGTTTACATAAGAAAAAGACAATTCTAAATATCCCAACTCATATCTCCATTTTTATAGTTTCCTTGTATTCAAAATATTTTTATGAATTTTTCAATTAGCTTGATGTTGATGAAGAAAACCATGAAGCAACGTAAAATGCAAAGATCATATTTACTTTGATCCAGCTATTTAAAAAAATTTAAATTTAGTCTACATAACAATGGTGTTAGAATTGTTCTTCCATTATACATTAGTTTAGTCAACTTGAATTTGATATGGCAGGGAATACATAATGTTGACAAGCCTACAGATGGTAAATCCAATCAAAGTGCAACGGAGGAAGAAACTAACACCGAAGACAGAGAGAAGAGCTCTAGTTAGGAATAGTCCTAGTGCCATTGTTAGCCTTTAATTTTGTATTGGTCTTCCATTTTTCCTTGAAAAAAAATGATCTAAAAATGACTGAAAAAAAACCTTTCTCTACTGCTTGCAGAGACTTGTTAAGGTTTGGGCAGACATTTCCAAAAACAACAAGCACAAGAATCAAGCACATTTGCAAACAAAACGTGGCACCAGATTACATTTTCATTGCCCTGAATCGATAGAATTTCCCAAACTCAAAAAAAATAAAAAATAAAGAAACAAAGAAAGGCATAAAATTTCAGGCATGAAATCAGTTAAAATTTGGACAAGTAAAGAACAAGAAGAAAAAAAATAGCTTTTTAAAAGAAGATGCCATACCTTGCGAAGAGGAATGAGATCCTGAGACAGAGAGAAAGATAGGAAACGAAACAGCAGCGTGTAAAATTTGCCTGAGAAGAGAAGATATGTGACGGAAATTGGGAAGAGGAAGTTGAAAAAATATTATAAGAAGTTGAAGAATGGAAGAAGAAGAAGAAGAAGACTTACCTGGATGAAGAACGAGAGATGGAAAATGTCTTACAGAAATGAAATCGGTAAGACATTTTCCCCAAATTGAAGGTTATTTTACCCGTGTTTGTAAAACATTTTACAAATGTAAAATGTTTTCATACTTCCAAACACCGTAAAAGCAGGAAAACAATTTACGGAAGATATTTTCCTTACTTCCAAACGGACCCAAAAATACAATTCTTACTCAAAAATACAAAAATGGTATATAACAGCGAGCAAGGTTGAATCTACAAAGGTTAATAAAACAATTAAAAATAAAAAGGGAATTCTAAAGTTAAAAATTAAAATTAAAACTGTGGAAAGGAAGACCATAAATAAAATTTAAAAAATCAATAAGATGAAAATCTTAATTTTGAAATTTGCAAGGAAGTTGAACTAAAAAGGCAGAAAATGCTGGATCAAGAACCTTGGATTTTCCATTCCTGGGAGTGTCTAAGCTTAGTTTTTCCCCTTCTTTTTTCACATGTGAAGTCTGAACATTAATACAAATCTTAATCTATTTCCAATTAAAAGACATGTTCTTCTAAACATTCTGAAATTTTTTGGTGGAAAAGCGGATAGCGCTTAGTTTTGTTGCTCTGCCTCCGATGACTGTCACCAATTTCCACTGGTGGTCTGAAGAGCTTGATCTTCTCAAATCTACTAAATTAGATAACATACAAAGCAACAACAACAGCAGCAGCATGGAAAACAAATAAGCTCCAGAAACGAATGTGTGTTTTAGACTAATTATAAAGAGGTTCTTAAATTTTAGTCAAAAATTAATAAAAAATACAAAAAATTAATAAAAAATACCATGTATCGTAATTTAATTAATTAATGTGTCACGTTATAATTTATTAGAGAAAAATAGAAGATTTTAATTAAAATTACTAGTTTGAATAATTATTTTATTTGGAATAACTAAACTGAATTTAAAAAAAAAAACCAAAAACATTTCCGTATTTTAAAGAAATATTGAGTATAATTTACCCAATATTTTTATTGTCGTTGTGATAAAATTCTAGTCTTTCATTGAAAATTTTGTATATTTGAATTGATATTTTTATATTTGAATATTTAATTCTAGATTCAATTAATTTATAAATTAATAAGTTGGAAAATTTTTTAATTTGGATTTATTAACATTATATTTGAGAAATTTAATTGGGTTGGGTTATTTCATTTTTTGAGGTGATTTATATTAGGGTATTCGGCCTTTAAATATTGGGTTGGGTACAAATCTTGAGTTAGATTTATATGATGCTTAATTAATTTATTGGATTTGGATATTCAAAATCGAAAATTGAATAAATTAAAATAATTCGAATTTAAAAATGGTATTTATAATGAATAAAAACTGAATTACTTAATTGGTTTTCGATCATCGATATTTGTTTTTATAGGTCTAGTAGACTCAATTTGCATTTTATAACTTTTGGGCTTCGAAATCAAATTTAAAAGCAGTGTTTGTCTGAGGGCCCAACCGTTTAAAACAAGCCCAAATTTGAGTCATATATTTGAGCCTGAAACTCAACAATCCAATTCTACATCCCAGTTTTGATTGTTTTTCTTTTTGAAGTTTTTTTTCTCTCAATAATTGTCTCTCCCTGGTTCCGATGCTTCCTTTGTTGGATTTCTGGGTTGATCTTTGGCTTTTCAGTTTTCAGTCGCCTCTTCCTCACTCTGCCTGCTCGATCCCTTCTCTCTTTCTCTAACTACAATATAAACAAAACTGTAAAGCTTGATTATTTGATTTTCTTTCATCAATAATATTATTTCTCTTATTTTTGGTAAATTGTTGTCCTAATTAATCGAAGATGGCGAGCACTCACGTGACTAAGCGAGCTAAGTATAAGACCACAATCAAGGATCCAGGAACTCCCGGTACTCTTAGAATGGTACTCATTTTATTTTATTTATTTTTATTGAATTTATTTACTGAATTTCAAATTTGTCAATGTTGAAAAAGAATAATGAACTGATGTTTACAGTTCATATTCTTTTTTACGAAATTTGAAATTTATACGCATTGTATTTACTGATAGATATTTTTAAATTTTATTCACTTTTTTGGAATTATATAGGATGTTTTTAAAGTTCGTGGTGTGTTTTGTTGTATTAATATATGAATTTTTATGTTGTAATGGTTGAATAATTATTGAATGATTCGAAGAAATAATTATCTAAGTAACTTTGCTTTGTACAGACGTTTGAGAAAATTTTATTTGTGCCTCATAATCCTAAATCAGCTGGAAAGCTTGATGTGGAGTTTCGATACATTAAAGGTAAATTGCTGTGTGTAATTTGGTATGAATGCAAGCTATCGTACTGTCTAAATAATGCTGCTTAAATGGTGAAATTTGCAGGCAAAAAGCATACGAAGGAAGGATCAAATAAGCCGCCATGGCTTAATCTTACTAACAATCAGGTATCTTTGTTTATGTTGATTAAATATATGTTTCCTATCGGGTTGGATAATCATTGTTTTGGTTATTGATTTATTTTAGTCTTTATTTAGATTGAATCCAAATGCTTTTTTTATGGATCAATGATATGTTGAAATTTTCTTTATGTGTTGTTTTCAGAATGGGAGTTTCATCTTTGAGTTCGAAAATTATTCAGATCTTCAAGAATGTCGAGATTTTGTGGGTAAGTTACATGTTCAAGTCAAATGAGTTTGGCACAATATGGTTCTAGGATTTTATTAAGGATTTGCTTTCATGTTTTTCCTTGTTCTTAGCAGTTGTCATGCATGTTTTTGAATTTTGAATTTCTTTTTTTTTTTTTTTTTTTGTAAATTGTTTGAGAACGAATTTTCCTTTTCTATTCCTCCTTATTAACATGAGTAGCTAATCAATGGTGTTAATTTGTTCTTGCTTTTTATTTTAGGCATTAAAGATTCTTTTCTCTTCTCTTAACAAGTGTATAATTCTGTTTAATTTCTATCCTTAGCCCTTATGGGCCTGAGGTGGTTTTAAGTAAAAACTTAAAAATCCCCTTTTCTCTTCTCCTTTATTTTCACTCTTCTACGCTTTGCATGTTACATTGTATTAATTGAAGTTTTAGCACACTTGTTTCAAGATATGATGTTTGTTTATCATGAATAGGAAAAGTTCTTGCAAAGGGTGGAGAAGTTTCTGAAAAACCTACTGTTGCATATCCTGATGAGCAACTCAGTGCCGCTGAAATGGAGCTGCGAATTAAGTTATTACAGGAAGATAGGTAAATTTACCTTTTTGTGTCAAACCAGTTTGTGTTGTGAATGCCAACTGGGTTGGCTTGAGGATTTGAAGAGGCTTACTTAAGAAAACATAAGAAAAAGTTTAAGGTGAGAGGGAAAATAGGAAAAAACATGCTGCAAGGGGAAGTAATTAATATAGTGGTGGTTTACAGGATTAAGTTTTTGCTTGGAAGGATTTCAGATAGATAAGGGAACTTTTAGTCAGGCTGTGGTTTATAAAAATGTAAGTCATGTTGATATTAGATAAATTGTAAACCATAACTTCTAGAGGGATTTAAAACATATTACAAGGTGTTGATAGTAAGTTTGCTCTGAAATAATCTCCTTGTGTCTTTTTAGAAGATATGTCATTTTGTATCTTTGTAAATATGAAAATTTTAGCAACAAAAAATTTCATTTGTTCTTATGCATGATTAGTGGAACGTAAAATATGTTAGTTTGAAATGGACACAGGATGTCATACATGATAGCCTTTTATATGTATATCTACATCATTTAAGCCTAATAGGATAAATAAGGTAATGATCATGTGAGTTGTGTTGTGACAACTACTTAAGTATTCTGAGCAGATTCACATGTAAAACAAAATTCTTAACTGAATGTGTGTTTTAAACATTTTCTTATTATATGTCATTGGCTTTTCTTTTCTTGAAAGTCTCTACTGCTGCTTGGCTGGGTTCTTTGCTACTGGATGGAACTTCCTGAGCTGACAAGAACTTCCTAAATGACATTTCTTCTTCTCAGTGAACTGCAGAAACTTCACAAGCAATTTGTGCTAAGTGGTGTCCTCACAGAAACTGAGTTTTGGGCAACACGAAAGGTTAAGTGCACATTAGGCCTTTGTTTTCTTCTGTGGAGACTGTTATATTGGAATAAATATTAAAATCTTCCTCTGCATAAATTGCAGAAGTTGTTGGATAGAGAGGCCAGCAAAAAGACAAAACAGCGGCTGGGTTTCAAAAGTGCAATGATTTCTGACATCAAACCATCAACTGATGGTCGGGTACAACCTTTCTCTCTTTCACTCTCACTAACAATTGCATACTTGCTTACGTCTTTCCCATTCCATGTGCCTATGTCTCACTCACAAGATCAATTACCATATATTAGTTTATTTAATGTCATTTTCCAAGTAAGTTGGGTACAGAAGATTTATATTATCTTTATCCTGCTGTTATGCAGACAAACAAAGTCACATTTAATTTGACACCGGAGGTCATTCTTCAAGTATGGTATCTTTTTCATTTTTTCTTTCTTTCATTATATTTAGTTAATGCCAAGAGCCTATTTAAACTTATCTTGTTTCTTAAATTTTGTTTCTACTATTATTAGTTTAATCATTAGTCTTTGGCTGTCAGACTTGGTGTAAGTATAACCAATGCTTGATGATATGTGACAGATATTTGCGGAGAAGCCAGCTGTTCACCGTGCATTCTTAAGTTATGTTCCTAACAAGGTACCTGGAGCATTGAAACAATTCTTTTCTTCTAGCAGTTGGCCTATAAACAATGACCCTATTGGTATATTGGCTATTTGAAGATGACCATTAGGTATGATTCATTCTGCATGTTTTCCGTATGCCCTACTGTCTTTTTTTTTTGGTTTATAGATGTCAGAAAGGACTTTCTGGACAAAATATTTTAGAGCAGAATACCTACATAGTACGAAAAACAGTATTGCTGCTGCAGCAGAGGCTGCTGAAGATGAGGAACTTGCTGTATTTCTAAAGCAGGATGACATATTGGCAAGTGAGGCGCGGAAGAAGGTGCTATTTGTTCTTTCTTCACCCCCCCCCCAAAACTGGAATAATCCTTGATGTAGACAAGTAGGAGGAACAGATAGAATATGGAAATCAAGAGAGAAAATCAGAAATAGATAGAAGCAATTAGAGGGAAACAGAAGAGATTGAAGGAGAAACAGAAGAACTTAGGAAGAGAACCAGGCAGAACCTTTAGTGGCAAATCTCAATAATTCAATGTTCAATATCCAAAACCTTGACCTGGTAAATTGGACACGACATGAACACGATATTGAAAAAATAACTAAAACATGACATGACACGAAACAGTGACACAAATGTACTAATATGTCAAAATTTATATAAATATATAATACTTTAAACTTGACCATGGAATTGAAAAGTTACACGAATATGTTGCGGATGCATGAACAGCTAGGTTTGCAAAACCCAATTGAAACTAAAATAGGTACTTACAATTACCTTAAAACCCTAGTAAAATTTAAAAAAGAAAAACCAATTATAACCTCAAAGTAACCTTGAATAGCCTTGACAGCTATAAACATTACAATCGAAGTCATAAAATACCTAGTAAACATAATCTCCTAACTGGGATATCTTGTTCTCCGTTGATTTTTTTTTCTCCTGTGAATAATACCATGAATGAGGATGGTCCTTACCCTTTTGTATAATGTGTTCTTTGCAGATCCGGCGGGTTGACCCAACTCTGGACATGGAGGCTGATGAGGGTGATGATTATACACATCTTCCGGTATGTTCGATGCTATCACTTAAGTGAATTAATTCATTTTGTAACTGCTTTTTAGAGGTTTGCTTTTTGATAATTTGAAGATAAAAGTGAATTTTTTTGTTTCATTTATCAAGTTTGACCCCTGGGTCATGTATGTTTGTTTAAGGTTTGTAATGGATGAATTCTACAGTTTTAACTTTAGGGAAAATAAAAAATCATATCTGTTTATGTTTCTTAACCTGCAGGATCATGGGATTTTACGTGAAGGTAGTAAGGAAATGACAGAATCACAAAATGAGCTATACAAAAGATCTCTATCCCAGGATATTAACCGGCATGCTGCGGTTGTTCTTGAGGGAAGAGCTGTAGGTAAAGGCTTTCCCTTGAATTTATTTACCACTGCAGAATTTATTTATTATTTATTTTTTTCTTGCACATATATATATATATTGGTTTAGTAATGGCTTTCTGATACTTGATGTCCAGTTTTTCTTTTTGAGAACATACATGTCTCATTGGATTGCATCTGCTCTATGAATTTGAATGTAGATGTGGAGTTGGAAGACACGAAGGCTGTAGCAGAAGCACTTGCAGTCAAAACAGAGTTCGTATTGGTTTTCTCCTAATTTATTTTACAACTGTGGTTTTATGCTGTAGAATAGGTATTTATGTTCTATGGGTATTTATGTTCTATCTTTGCATTAGAATCATCAAATAAGGGAGAATCTGATGGGGATACAAGCCGTGAGAGGTTAGATAGGTTATCAAGGATGACTGAAATAGAAGATCTTCAGGGACCAAATACTCTTCCACTAGCACCACTTTGCATTAAGGTGACTCCTGTGATGTGGTTTTAATAGATGCTTTTCTGTAGATACCTTATTTGTGTGTGCCCAAAACCAGGACCCTCGAGATTATTTTGATTCTCAACAAGCTAATGCACTTAGAAGTTCTGGAGATGCACTTGGTGAAATTGAACAAATAAAATGCGGTTTGAGCACCCAGGAGGTGTATGGTTCTTTAAGGGAGTCCATCTCATCGATTAAAGCTATGGGGTTGAAGGAGCCTATTGTCAAACCTGAAGTTGCTCATCAAGTAACGGCAATATTTTCATGGTGCTTGTTAATAATGGGAAGTGGTGGATATAAGAACTAACAGTGAAACTTTATCATACAGGTTTTTGATGCTTTGACCAATAGTATCTCCAACACCAAATATCATATTGGGAAAAATCCTCAAGAGAGTGTTCTGGACAGACTTCCGAGGAAAACTAAGGAGGAGCTATTGCATGTGAGATTTCTTTGTTAGTGTACTTGATATAGTTGCATTTTATACAATGGATTTTGGAATATTACCTGTTCTGCCTTAACCCTTATGGCTGTGCATCTTTATTTTGCTTAATTTGATAATTTTATTTCTAGACTTTGGTTTGCTTATAGAGAACTTCTGAATGTTTCCAGCATTGGACATCAATCCTTGAACTACTCAAACATTTTTGGGCATCATATCCTATCACCACCACTTACCTCTATGTGAAGGTAAATGCTGCACTTATTGTTATAAAAAAGCCTGGAGCTGGCTAACTACCTTATTAATGAAGGTTGATGATGTTTGCTCTCAATGGATGAAAATTCAAGTTTTAAATAAATTTTCAAACTGGTTGTGTTAGTCCTGAACTCTCTCCTTCTGTCCTGCATATAATGATAGACACCCACAGAGTCAGAGAGAAGGAAAAATTTTGTTACAAAAGAACCATTTCTTCAAACAAGCTAGGCTGCTTTTGAGTATTTGCAAGGAAAATCTGTCTTTTTTTTTTCTCAGACATTTTTTGTTTTCAGAAATGCTGTGTATTTTATCTGTTATTAACAGTATCCTGAAAGCTGATGACGACCATAAATGAAAGGATTGCATTCTGAATGTTAATCTCAATGTGATTGACTTTCTTGATTATAAATTTTTTCTTTTCATAAATCTGTCATTCTGAATTGTTGTTCATTCGGTAACTGTATGCAGGTAAACAGATTAAAGGATGCCATGTCAAATATCTATCCACAGCTAGAGGTAAATGTCAGAAAAATAAAAAATGGAGAAGTTTCTTCACTCAACTTTCCAATTCTACCCTTTCTGCAGTTATTTTGTCTAATTTACCTCCTGTACCCTTCTCTTATCTTCCTGGCTTGAGTGATGCTGAAGCATAATTTCTTTGAATGATTTGTTGAAGATGCTTTGCCTTTACCTCTATTTTGGATACACTTAATTTTAATAATTTATAAGTCCGCCATAAAATTCAGGAGATTAAGGGATCTGTCCCATCAGAGCTTCGGCATCAGGTTTCCCTCCTTGTTCGTCCAATGCATCAGGTGTGAACTTTTCTTATTTCTTAGTTCAAGTCCGGAAAAATGAAAGGGAGAATTCAGAGGAACTATATGAGTTAAACTGCTAGGCAGTAGTAGTTTCACTTATTCTTGTGAACTTTGGGCTCCAAAGTTAAACTACTGGCTTGCATATGCTGGTTTTGGATCGGGGCATTCTAATTCCATTAGCCTCATGAGCAGATGTTATTAGCAGCACATGCAGGTGCAGTCATGACTCGTGTTCTATGGGATGAAATCAGCTCCTATACATTCCGGAGCCAGCGAGCAATGCCTATTGGGGCATATCATTAATCAAAGTTGGTTAATTAGGTTGAACTATTTTCTGAAGTTTGCTCCTGTTGAATATGACTTGTGCAGGCTCTAGATGCTGCTATTCAACATTATGAAGCAAGCATGCAGAAGAGATCCGCACAAAGTGGAGAGAGACCAAACGGATATGTGTAGGGAAACATTACTGTTGTCACAATACATGTCTTCTTCTTGCATACACCTGTATAACTGCACCCCCAATGTGGTGGGTGTTTTGCCGTCTAGGCTCTCAAAAAGAGCCAAAGATCAATTTTGTTACGGATGGGGTTTTAATTTTGCCCCTTTGACGTCAAAACAAACATCACAGTTACATATGCAACATTTTTCGGAAATTACTCGATGAGAAGAGCCTTGTGCATCTTTTGTGGCAGGATACTCTCATCAAGCCTGATTTCTTTCGATTTGTATTGCAATAACTGATTAGGGTTAAGTATTTTGGTCTTCTCTAGCTATGAGTAATCCTTTAAGCTTTAAATTCTAGCTGGATTGAGCTAAACATTTAAGACGAAAGTTCCATCAAACAAGTGAATTGTTTTTGAGTCTTGAGTTTTTTAACTTTCCAGGAATTTCTTATATTCTTATGATCTCTATTTTGGTTGAGTATTATGTTAATCTCTATTTCTTTAATACTTTAGGTCATATTTCTGACCCCAGGAAATGTGTCAAAATTGTTTAATCAAAGTAACAACCTTATTTTAAAAGTCATCTCTTTTTTTTTATTACAACTTAAAAGTCATCTTTTGACTTGTCATTTGAAGCAAGGGAATTTTCCAATGAAATTACCTTATATTTTTCCTACCTCATCATTTATTATCATATCGGTAAGTTGCAGACTCCCTTGGTTACTCAGAGTGGTAATTAAATTCTTATTTTTGGAATCATTCTGTCGTAACCAATTCCAAAATGAAAAATAAATCAAATCCAATGCATGGAATTTCATTATTTTAGTTTTTAGATTTGTTTGGACAGACTGTAAGGTTAAAAATAGTGTTAAGACATTCATACAAAATAATATTTAAGCCATTCAGACAAAAATATATCAATAAATTATTTTGTAAGTATTTTTGTAATTTTAAAATTTTAATAAAAAATTCTAATATATTAGCGATTTAATCAATTTATTTAAAGATTAAATAAAATTTAAATACACTTGAATGATTTAAAGGAAAAGACGAAATAATGTCTACCTTTTATGATCTAGTGAAAGCTTTCCCCTCGGTTCTTCATAAGATTCATCTTATTTTTATTTGATTGACCAATATAAAAAAAAGACTAAATTATAGATTAAATTTATTATAAGGGATTAAAAGGGAAGTTCAACTTTTATTTTGTAATTTTTATTTGTATTATTGAATTATGATACATCGTATTCGAATAGTGGTAAAGGTGAAGTATATGTGTTTGACCGTATCCAATTAGCCATCTCTCAAGAACAAAAAGGAAGTACAGAAAATGAATGAAATTCCAAAATTACCCATTTCCCAAATAAAGACCATCGAAAGACCTTGCTTTCTCCTCGCTTCTCTTCACTGTAATAAAATCACCAAATAAAATCAACCCAAAAAATAGAGAAAAAATCTTTCTCCGAGTTTCGCCTTTCTCGTTCCTCTTGTTTTCGTAAGCTTGTTTACCTCTCAATTTCATAGCTATGACTGTTATGGCCCCTGCCCCTATCGATGTACTCTTTCTCTGTTTCTCTCTATTTTTACTCCTTTTTATGATTTTTTTGATTAATTGATTTTTTTTGGAGTTTTTTAGGGTTTTTCTTTGTCCAATTTGGTTTCTTGATGGATCTGATTCTTCTGATTTAATAAATTCTTTTTTGAAATTTTCCTTGATTTTTTAGCAACAAGAAGATGAGGAAATGCTCGTCCCACAGTCTGATTTGACCGACAATCACCAGCCCATGGAAGGTATTTTTTTTGTTGTTTTGAGAAATTTACTTCTTTGATTCGCTTACATCAATGCAAGTTCCGAAATTTTCTACCTTTTTTTTTTGGGTAGACTGAAAAGAGGGTTTAATTTGATTATGATCTTTGTGATTTATATCTTAATTGTTAGTTGTAGCGCAACCCGAAGCTGCAAATACTGTGGAAAATCAACCAGTTGAGGATCCTCCTTCATCAAGATTCACTTGGAGGATTGAAAACTTCTCTAGGTTAAACGCTAAGAAGCATTATTCTGAAGTCTTCGTTGTCGGTGGTTATAAATGGTATATCTCTTTCCCTTGTTGATATTGCTACTGTTCTTTCTTTCGTTATATTTTTTTGGCGATGATAATTGATGATTTGATACTTCTGGTTTGAATTGCTTAGGCGAATACTGCTATTTCCAAAGGGAAACAATGTGGATCATTTGTCTATGTATTTGGATGTTGCTGACTCAGCAAGCTTACCCTATGGGTGGAGTAGATATGCCCAGTTCAGTTTGGCAGTAGTTAATCAAATTCATAATAAATATTCTATCAGAAAAGGTATTACCCTTTAAGTAGATGATCTGTACACTGTTTCAGTATTTTCTTCCGTTGGTATTATAACATCAAATTAGTTTGTTTCTGGATTTCATTGAATCAGTTTTTTTTTGCTATGATCAATACCAGCTCTAGAACATCCTTATTTGTGATGTTGTTTCATCATTTAGGAGTTATGCTTTTGTTACTCTGTAAACAGTCTAATGTAGATTTGATGCAATAAAAGGCAGGTTATCTCTGATTACTAATCAGGTTAAAAAGAAAATGTGGCCTTTATGATGCCCTTTTTTTCAATATGGAGTTCTTGATATCATTGTCATTTCTGATGATTGAATGACATGACTAAACTTGGCTGATTTTAAGATTTTTTGTCCTTTTTCTTTGGTACAATCCCCTTTTTCCTTGTGACCATAGTGCTCTCCTTGCATGTATAGCATCTGACTAATGTTCAGTTTCATTCCCCCCCCCCTCCAATGAATCTGTAGGTTGTGCACTAGTGTAGCTTTTAGTACCATGTTCATGTCTTAGTTTTCTCTAGTATCTTTCTGTAACTTGATGTGAATTTGGTCATACCATTGGAGAGAATAATGATAAGCTTATTAAATTTGCACCTGACTTGGATTTTTACAGACACACAGCACCAGTTCAATGCACGAGAAAGTGATTGGGGTTTTACATCCTTTATGCCCCTCGGCGAGTTATATGATCCTTGCAGAGGGTATCTTGTGAATGACACTTTGATTGTTGAAGCAGAGGTGGTTGTCCGCAGGATTGTTGATTACTGGACATATGACTCAAAGAAGGAAACTGGTTATGTTGGACTTAAAAATCAAGGAGCAACATGTTACATGAATTCTCTGCTTCAAACTCTGTATCACATTCCTTACTTCAGGAAGGTAAGTACTGATGCTCCATGTCTTGTTGAACGGATGTGTTGATGGATCACTTTTGCTAATGCTTCTGATGTTATATTTCAGGCAGTGTATCATATGCCTACAACTGAGAATGATATGCCATCAGGAAGCATCCCTCTTGCTCTGCAGAGTTTATTTTACAAACTCCAGTACAGTGACAGCAGTGTTGCAACAAAAGAGCTGACCAAATCTTTTGGATGGGACACACATGATTCTTTCATGCAGCACGATGTTCAAGAACTTAATAGAGTTCTGTGTGAAAAACTTGAAGATAAAATGAAGGTAAAAAGCTTCAATGATCTTTAACCATGAGTTCATTCTAATGTGAAATTGAAGTAAATTTTGTTTGCTTCTGTTATGCCACCAGGGAACTGTTGTGGAAGGCACCATACAACAGTTGTTTGAGGGGCACCATATGAATTACATTGAGTGCATTAATGTGGATTATAAATCTACAAGGAAGGAGTCATTTTATGGTATCTTTTTTTTTTTTTTTTTTCTGAAATAACTGGTTGGAATTTATGTCCTGTTCTCCATGTGATGCTAATTTACTTTTTGCCTATACCAGATCTTCAGCTTGATGTTAAAGGCTGTCATGATGTATATGCTTCTTTTGACAAGTATGTAGAAGTTGAACGCCTTGAAGGTGATAATAAATATCATGCCGAACAATATGGCTTGCAGGTTAGCTTCTATGTATTTTGCAAAATGCTAGATTCTAGATGATGCTTATGATGAGGTTGATTAAAGTAGATGCAGGATTTCATCAATTAATTTCATGCTTCTAAGACAATACCGATAGGATGATCTGTGCATACATCATAAGTTATTTGATTACTAGCAAATTTGCCTTTAGTTAGATCGTTTTTCAGTGGTACAAAGCTGCATAAGAGCCACTATTTTGGCCAGGGTGTACAAAATGTGGCTATTTTTGCTATTGTAGTAACAAAATGCCATCTTCTCTATTTCTGAAACAGGGTAGCTTTTCAAGTTCTCTCTTGATACAAGCATTCATTTTTCTATTATTTGTTTTATCCTTTGCTCAGTGCATTATATCTGATTCTGTGTAATATCTTTTCCTGTTTAAATAATTGCATTTTGGATGATGTTATTGCAGGATGCTAAGAAGGGTGTCTTGTTTATTGACTTCCCTCCGGTCCTTCAGCTTCAGCTTAAGCGATTTGAATATGATTTTATGCGGGACACTATGGTCAAGGTCAGCAGTTATAACATCTTAATTCTGCGTGGTTCTTCATAGCCAATGGTGCATGTGCGGTCCAGGGGCTTCGCTGTTAGTGCTTAATAATACATGATGATAAATTTTCTTTTTGCAGAAGTAGAGAAAAAAATAGTTATATGTTCTTGTTTAACTCGTAATACATGCAAACAATTGTTGCAAAAAATAGCAGATGTAATGAGCTCTAACTGTGTGCTGCTAGGTGCTAGCTAGGTCTGGGAATGGTGCCTGGCAAGGGGCCCACTATGCTCCCTTTGACTGGCTTTGTTAGTCGGACTTGGGTGTGTGTGTCAGATACAGTATGTGCCCGGCACAAGTATGGTCAGATATTTCTATTTCTTTCCACGTACTTAGAGGTCGTATCATCATATCCATGTGTCGGACACATGCACTTCAAGAAAGATGAAGGGTTAAAGCTATATAGGGGACCAGTCCCCAGACCATGTAAAAGAATCGAAGCTTGGGGGGTGTTGGTTCTCACCTGTAGTGGTTCCCCCCTCCCCTCTGTGAATGGCCGGTTGGCATGTTCTGTGCTATTAAAATATTTGAATCTTTTTTTTTTTTTCGGTTTGGAAGCGTGGGGTTCAAACCAACTCACCTGGCAGAATACAATTACTAGTTGTCTGCATCTTATTAATAGCTGTTGTATTGCGATGCTAATTTGTTGTGTGGTTTTGATGAAGTTTTGCATTAAAACTTAAAACTAACTTCGTAGACTTTCCAGCCTCTCTTCATTTTGTTTAGAGAACAGAAATCCTTATGTTACACACACACCGTGGATGCTTTTAGTAACAAAAACTTAAAGAGGCACCATTACGCCTGTTTGATGTCTTCAGCGTAAATTGACATTCCTTATCTCAGTGAGGAATTGCTGCAAGTTCTGTCATCTGACAAATATTAGTTCTTTATTTGCATGCTTTTATTGGGTTGTGCTAACAGTTGTTAAGTGTGTTTTTATCCTGGATTCTAATGGTAAAATTAATATTTCCATTTGTTATGTAGATTAATGATCGCTATGAGTTCCCTTTGCAACTTGACCTTGACCGAGATGGTGGAAAATACTTATCACCAGATGCTGATAGGAGAGTCCGCAATCTTTACACGCTTCACAGGTACCTATAACATTAAGCATTTAGCCTGTCTCAGCTGTGCTCTTCCATTTCCATCTTTTGGTAACCAGTAGCTAGAATAAGCTGCTCTTGATGGAAAGTTGAAGGATATCCAAATTTTATACCTTCACATTTTCTTTGGACTTGAATTTTTTTTTTTACTCGTTTTCATGGTGGAAATACTTTCTAGATGTTTTATAACTTCTTTGATATGTTTGATATATATTTTTCTGAACTTGTATCATTAGTAGTAATTCATTAATGGTTTTATGGTAAGGCTTTTTATTGTTCAGGATCTGGTACGGGCTTCATTGTAACAAAAATTGTATACTTATATTTTTTTTGTGAAGTCATTTTGGTGGAAATAGATATTTTTGGGCATAACTCAATTAGGGTTAGTTTAGTTGGGATTTTTTTTATCTCAAAGAGGGTCGTGCGTGGAAGCAGTGATGTCAAGGCGTGCCTAGGCGCAGCGCAAATGCCATTACCGCCTCAGCCACCTCAAGGCGAGGTGACTTCAATCAGGCGAGTGCCTGGTGTGCTTTTGGGTGCCTTTGTTGCAAAGCTAGGCGCAAAAAAAGCGTGCCTCACTGAAGAGCCATTCTCCTATTTATATATATATTATTTTTGCTTTTAAAAGAAAAATATAATAAAATATAATAAATGATTTTTTAATTAATTATTGATCTAATTTTATTATATAAAAACCTAGTTAACTCTTAAAAGTTAGAACTTTTCAAGAGAAGATGAAGGAAATTTAGAGCTAGTTTCTGATGATGATATATAATTTTGTTCTTATGGTGTTTTATTTTACAATACATTAAGTAAATCATCAAACTTAAATTATTGAACAATGTTTTGAATTTATAAATTGAACTATATTAAAATTTATCTTTCTTTTACTAATTAATTAGTACTTATTAATTATATGTATTAGTTACATATGTTTTTATATACATTTTACATGTATATTTATATGCTTGGGCCTCAGTTTACTAGGGCTAGCGCTTTTTTTGCACCTCGGTTTACTCGGGTGAGCGCTTTTTTTGCGTCTTGCGCCTCAGGCTATATAAAGGTCCTAGCGCCTTGAGTACGCTTGGTGCCCTTGACAACATTATGTGGAAGGTAGTCTGAAACCTCAAACAACGTAGCAACTAGCAAGAGAAAAGAACATGAAGTGCTAGTACTGAATAACAACATTCTCAAAAGAAAAAATAATTCATATCCTTGATTAAATCCACTCTACCAAGTTTGGTCAATACAAAGAGATATAGATGGGAAAATACTTATTTGTCTACTAGGATTAGGGTTTGGTAAGTGGTTAGGCTAAGTAATGATACCCAAACTAATGTATAAAGGAAAAGCACTGTACCTCAAATATATTAAAGATGGGACCCAATTGACTTTGACTTAATGTCCTATCCAGCATGGAAGATAATTACTAATATTCCTGTTGACATCAAAATTCTAAGGTTTAGGGTTGATAATTACTTTTCTACCGACTTATGAACTATGAAGGAGATGTTGGACTTAGAATAGTCTTCTTTGTGAAGACCCTAATCCAAAGAAGATGGTATAATTGGATAAAGAATTTGTCCTCAAATTTTTGAAATTTCAGTTGAGGCATCTTTACCTTCCTGATGTAGAGAGGCTAGAGAATGCTGATTCTGTGTTACATTCCCCTCAACTGACCTCAACAATTGCACATAGTTATTTTTCCAATTGCTTACTTTAAGATGGTGAGCAAAAACAAACAGAAGTTGAGAAATGAATCACGTACTTGGTTTCTCTAATAATGTGTAGAAAGATTGTTTACGCGTATCAGTTGATTGTGCTGGTGCACAGATTTGATGGGTTGCACATACTACTTTATGTTTCTTCACTGCTTATAATAACATTAAGTTTAGAAACCATGTACCGGGGTTCTCTAATGATACTATGAAAGATGGTAACTGATCTCAAGTTGATTGTGCTTGTGCAGAAATTTAGTGACAGCACATGCTACTTTATGTTTCTTTAATGCTTATAATAACAGCTGGTGCTTACATCTTTGAGTTTGGTTACAGTGTCCTCGTTCACAGTGGTGGGGTGCATGGTGGACATTATTATGCATTTATCAGGCCGACTCTTTCTGATCAATGGTATGGATCATATTAATGCATTCAATCCTTTGCAGCAGCAAAAAAAAAAAAAAAAAAAAAAAAAAAAAAAAAAAAAAAAAAGAAAAGAAAAGAAAAGGAATTGATTACTAAATGCTTAGTCTGCTGCACAAATGTTAAACTAATTGATTACTAAATGCTTAGTCTGCTGCACAACTATTAAACTAACCTATGCTGATTGTATTTAAGGTACTTTATTTACAGCATACATATGCCAGCTATGCTTCGGAGACTTGCAGGTGATACTTCTTTTGTATTGATATTGAATGCTTTTCAGGTATAAATTTGATGATGAAAGAGTAACCAAAGAAGATATGAAAAGGGCATTGGAGGAGCAGTATGGTGGTGAAGAAGAGGTACTATCTTAGTATGTTTTACGCACTGTTTATGAACTTTTTGTTTTAGCTTTTTTTCTTTTAATTATATGTATCTTCTGGGTTATGATTTAACAAAGTTTCTTTCTTCTAATGTGCCAGTTACCACAGACAAATCCAGGATTCAATAATACTCCTTTTAAATTTACCAAATACTCAAATGCATACATGCTGGTGTATATACGTGAAAGTGACAAAGACAAGATAATATGTAATGTGGATGAGAAGGATATTGCCGAACATCTTAGGGTAAGATTCTGTTGTTAACATATTAGAGCTAAAAATGAGCCAAGTCGAGAGATGTGGTGGAAGGGAGTTATTAACTAGTCCCTAGCTGGGTTTGAGCTCGGGTTGTTTATGGCTCCAACTAGGATAGTTCAGCATTTTTAGTAGTCTCAAGCTGATTTTAGGTGTTGTTTCTCAATTTGATCATTTCCGATCTTCCCTTTCTCACAATCTAATGTGCAATGTTTTTTATGATGTTTCTAGGAGAGGTTGAAGAAAGAACAAGAAGAGAAGGAGCATAAGAAAAAAGAGAAGGCAGAGGCACACCTTTACACTATTATAAAGGTTGTTGTTTGATTTATTATTTTAGTGGCTGGATGGAGCATTATTGAGAGTAGTTTCTTACAGCTATATGATTGTCCAGGTTGCACGAGATGATGATCTTGCAGAGCAAATTGGGAAGGATATATATTTTGATCTTGTGGATCATGATAAAGTCAGGAGTTTTCGAATTCAGAAGCAGATAACTTTCAATGTGTTTAAGGTATGGTAAACAGAGAAAAGGAAATAAAAAGATTTCTTCTTGGCTTGTACTTGGCACTTATGGTAATAGTTATCTCCTGTGTTCATGATTTCACTTGTTGGTGCACGCAGGAAGAGATTGCTAAAGAGTTTGGCATACCAGTGCAACTTCAGCGTTTCTGGTTGTGGGCCAAGCGTCAAAATCATACATACCGTCCAAACCGACCATTGACACCTTTGGAGGAAACACAATCTGTAATATTCCTAAGCGTCACTTATATTGTTTTGGTTCTAAAACCTTGTTTCAGAAGTAATTGTGTCTAGTTTTAGCTTCCGTTTTTGTTCAGCATAGTTAAGGTCCTTTTGGTTTTAAAACCTTTGCATGCATATTGTTGCATGCCTCTCCTGTTGAATGAGTATATATTTATACTATTTATACATGTTTTTCTTCTTAAAAAAATACAGAAAAAACCTGGACAACATAGAAATTTGCTGAAATTTCCTTTTTTGTTTGTCAAGGATCTAACACTGCCCAACTTTGAATTTCCTCACTGTAGGTTGGAACACTGCGGGAGGTATCAAATAAAGTTCACAATGCAGAATTGAGGTTGTTCTTGGAAGTTGAGCTTGGACTGGTAATTTGGCTTTCCATCTCTCAAATTTTCTGTCTAGTTATGTTTTTTTTTTATCCCATTCAGGATCTTCATTCTCCAATCCCAAAATTATAATTAGGAGAGATCCTGAAGGATAGGCCTCAGTTGGGATTCTAAAAGCTTCCAAGTGGAAAAGGCTGTCTGTTGTCACCATAGAAGTTAGGCATTTGCCAATAGCCTTATTGTTTTTTGGTAGAGTGCTGAACTCTTAGTTCTAGCGAGTACTGACCATGGATCAAAGCTTTGGAAACCTCCAATGTAAAAGGAATAAGTAGGAAACAGACCATGAGGTTTTAAGCTTCACTCATGTCCACCGCAGAATAACTTATCTGCCCTTCAATTAAAAGTTGGATTTGTAACTGTCTCCTTTTTGCTAAATTCTTTAGGCAAATCCTATGTCTGTGAATCATTTAAAAATGAGAACTAGGAGAGATCCTGAAGGATAGGCCTTAGTTGGGATTCTAAAAGCTTCCAAGTGCAAAATGCTGTCTGTTGTCACCATAGAAGTTAGGCATTTTCCAATGGCCTTGTTGTTTTTTGGTAGAGTGCTGAACTCTTAGTTCTAGTGAGTAGTGACCATGGGTCAAAGCTTCAGAAACCTCCAATATAAAAGGAATAAGTAGGAATCAGACCATTAGGTTTTAAGCTTCACTCATGTCCAGCACAGAATAACTTATCCGCCCTTTAACTAAAAATTGGATTTGTAACTGTCTCCTTTTTGCTAAATTCTTTAGGCAAACCCTATGTATATGAATCATTTAAAAATGAGTGTTTCATCCAGTTTTGCCTTCTTCCCCTTGGTAATTTTGCGGTCATCTTGTATTCTTTTCATGACTTAAACATTACTTTTCAGGATTTACGCCCAATTGCTCCTCCGGATAAGACGAAGGAGGATATTTTACTTTTCTTTAAGCACTATAATCCTGAGAAAGAAGAGCTTCGGTAAGTTGTCTCATGTTGCGTGTTTCCCCTTATCTTCGGGGAATTATGTGAAATCTTATAAGAGATTATCTTTCTGTTGCATCAGCTTTGTTGGAAGGCTGTTTGTGAAAAGCACTGGCAAGCCGATTGAAATTTTATCAAAATTAAACAAAATGGCAGGATATGCTCCTGATGAAGAGATCAACCTTTACGAGGTTTGCTTCCAATTATTCGTTCTACAGCAGTGCAATTTTTAGTTCTCTTTTAACTTTTTCCTGTCATTTCTCTCTTTTTTGCTTGCGTTTGAGGAGATGGTAATTGAAACTAATGCATAGTCCTAGAAAAGACATTTTTTTTCTTCCTCTATGGTGGTTTTAGTTGGAACTATTCAGGCATTTTCTAATTTATTTTCACTTGAATAGTTGATAAAAAACTTGGATAAAAGTTCCTGTATATTTTTGTGTTTGACAGTGAAATGGATATAATGTCCATCTGGTTCTTTTGTCCAAGCGTTTGCATAAATTTTGAAAATGTAATGAGGAATAATACATTGGGTATGCTTTAATGTACAGGAAATTAAGTTTGAGCCCAGTGTTATGTGTGAACCCATTGACAAGAAAATCACATTCCGAGCTAGCCAGGTATGCATTGTACCTCATTTTGGGTCCTTGGGACAATTCTTATTTGGTTTGATCCTACTTAACTGTTTTGATATTCCATCATTTTCCACTGCAGCTTGAGGATGGTGACATAGTTTGCTTTCAAAAGTCTCTTCCTGTTGAAAGCATTGAACAATTCCGCTATCCAGATGTTCCTTCATTTTTGGAATATGTGCATAATCGCCAAGTAAATTCTGTTTATCCTTTATATACTACCTTCTTGCAGTTATTCTATTGTTTTCACTGCATTTTCATCTGAAGTCTTGATGGATATCAAGCATGAGGGTTGACCTGTCTGGTCATATAGCTACTTTTTGTATGATTGTGATGGATGATGTGTGGTAGGTAGATTAGTCTTGCGTCTTTTCAGTCCAATCTGATGCCTGGGTTATTTGTTTCTACGAATATTCAGACCTATAAAAGGTAGATTTTCACTCATGATATTCAGGAGCTAATGTGCAATATATTGAGCACTTTGTTCTCTCAGTGGTAGTTTGATTAACTGAATACTATTTGTCTGCTTTTTTGGTCGCATTCATTAATTCCATGAGCAGTTTTTGATCTGACATATTAGGTTAGTGGTTGCATGTGCTAATGTTGGTAAGCATTGGTAATAGGTTAAAGAAGAAAACAAGTTAACTTTTTTAATAGCATTGGCATTACTTTCATTGTCTCAATGGGCTTCAGAGTTTGGTTGATAAGATCATGATATCAACAATTATAAATAATAGTGTTTGGTTCCAGAAGCACCATCTATTTCTTTATTAAATTCCCTAATTTTAAAAAAAATTCAATCTTTCCACTCTTTGAAAATAAATGCATTTGATGAATGAAAATAGTCAAATCACATTTTGTTCTGCATTTTCTATTTAAAGAGAATTATCAGCATAATTAATTCCAGTTTGCTTACGTTATACATAAAACTTAACAGGACTGTCACCCAGAAACTAAATACAAGAGAAAATGCTATTAGAAGTTTTACTTGTTTGGATGAGTGATGAGTGCAGCCCTTTCATTTGTATGTGTCCGAAAAAGTATAAGGTGTATGGTTATATTTTTTGTCTATTAATGATACAGTAAAAGCTCTATATATTCACATAGCCTTCAAACTGTTTTGGCTCACTTTTGAATGTTGTCCAAAGGCATATTAAGCTGTTATCCTATTTGTGAAGACATTTCTTTATGGCAGATTGTACACTTTCAGTCGTTTCTTGGAATATACAACCCTTCAGTTATATCCAGCTTGAATAATCTTTTTTGCTTCATTCACTAAAGCAATATTTTCATTTTTTTTTAAATTTCTTTATGGTAGATTGTACACTTTCGGTCTTTGGAGAAACCCAAGGAAGATGATTTTTGTCTTGAGATGTAAGTTCAAAATTTCAGTTGAAGTTGCCTTCCTGTACTTTTTTTCTATTGACATACCTTTTCTTACTGTTATTTTCTTCTATTTTAAATATGAATTTGATGATCAAGGCCTTACACTCCTTCCTTTTGAATGTTTAGGTCAAGGCTTTATACCTATGATGATGTTGTTGAAAGAGTAGCTCAGCAACTTGGTTTGAATGATCCGTCAAAAATCAGGCTTACATCTCACAATTGTTACTCTCAGCAACCCAAACCTCAGCCTATTAAGTATCGTGGGGTGGATCATTTGTCTGACATGCTGGTCCACTACAATCAGGTAATAATCAAATCCCCTTAACAATGCATATCGAGAGGCCAAATGATGATAGGGCTAAAAGCTAACCAATTTTGTTTGTTGACAGACTTCTGATATTTTATACTATGAAGTTTTAGACATCCCTCTACCAGAATTACAAGGTTTGAAAACCTTGAAGGTAGCATTTCATCATGCTACTAAGGATGAAGTGAGTATATGGATCATATTTAAGAGTTTTGATGAATGATGTAAAAGTTCTGTTGTAGTACACTAAAATTGGGTTTTTTGTGATCCAGGTTGTTATCCATACAATTAGGCTTCCAAAACAAAGCACTGTGGGCGATGTGATTAATGATCTTAAGACAAAGGTAAGTTTTCTTTCATTTGATGGGTCAAATGATCATGTTGAGGTCATGTATACTTTTTATGGATAATTTCTTAAATAATAGAGTAAAAATTGTTAATATTGTTAATAATCTTTCGGAAACAGGTAGAGTTGTCTCATCCTGATGCAGAACTGCGGTTGCTTGAAGTTTTCTATCACAAGATCTACAAGGTTTGAGTGTCATGTTATCATGATTATTTTTTGCTCATATCAGTGTTTACCCTGGAAATGGGGAATGAGCCATGTTTATTTAATTTGATCTGAATGTATAGGTGATGTATTGCCTAATATCTTATTTTTCATAATCTTCTAATGCCATCAGTTGTCTTATCTGTTTAAAACTTGACATTGCTTGTTGAAAAGATTGTTTCATGGGTTAGTTTCTTAAATTGTATATTCCTTTATGTGGTTTGTATTTTCTGCTCTTCCTGGTTTGCTAATTTGGGGTTCCTTTATTCACCTATTGTTCCCTTTTCTTCCCTTTAGTCACAAAATTTTGTTTCCATCACATTTCTGCAGATTTTCCCACCTAGTGAGAAGATTGAGAATATAAATGACCAGTACTGGACATTACGGGCAGAAGAGGTCAGTTCCTCCACCCTGCTCTCTATCTCTTATGCATGCACTCATGCTTCCTGCTATGATCTAAGGAATCATTTTCTTTCTGTTGTATTTTGTTGGTTTTGATTTTTTGAATATCATTTCTTGGATAATGGCTTTCTTTAAGTTAATAGAGTGCTGATTTTGATCTTTGTTTCTTAATCTTGCAGATTCCAGAAGAAGAGAAAAATCTTGGTCCAAATGATCGCCTAATTCATGTTTACCACTTCACTAAAGAAACTGCACAGAACCAGATGGTAATAATTTTTTTTACATCATCTTATTTTCAGTTGCCATTTTGCTTTGCCTAAGATTACTTCTTTATCACTATTATGTTTCCTTACCAATGTTTTTGCCTCTTGTTTTGACAGCAAATTCTGAATTTTGGAGAGCCCTTTTTCTTGGTGATTCATGAAGGTGAGACACTGGCTGAAATAAAAGTCCGAATACAAAAGAAGCTGCAAGTTCCTGATGAGGACTTTGCTAAGGTTTGTTGTACTTCCTGAATCCTAAGTGAACTTGTGCTCACTGGTTTACCCTAATTCTTAGTGTGTTCAACCCCTTTTCTCTCTCCTCTTTTTGAATTTGAATTGATGTATAGTAGGAACTCTGATGGTGATGTATCCTCTGTTAATATTTCTTTTTAACTAGTTTTTCCTTTTCAGTTATGTATTCTCCGTTTTATTTATATGAATCCTATTTGTTTTTTCAGTGGAAGTTTGCATTCCTCTCACTTGGCCGGCCAGAGTACCTTCAAGATTCTGATATTGTATCTAGTCGTTTTCAGGTGTGCACATTGTTTTGCTTATAGATATTCGAAAAATTTTCCAAGTTTCATTAGGATGTTACTCTAATTTTGGTTTTACTATACATATACTCAGAGACGAGATGTTTATGGTGCTTGGGAGCAGTATCTTGGGCTGGAGCACTCTGACAATGCTCCGAAAAGAGCTTATGCTGCTAATCAGGTAATAACCATAAAGTATTCCCAAAGTTTCAGCAGAAATCAGTTGATAACAAACATACCCTAAGGATAAAGATATTCTTTAAGACTGCGATTAATATATCTGCTTTTTCCAAGTCCATGAAAATGACTGGCCTTTGGAGATGCCTGGAATAGTAGACTCTAATAACATCACGCTTCTTTGCAGAACCGGCACACCTTTGAGAAGCCTGTTAAAATATACAATTAGGGACTATTTTAGATTTTACCTCCCTTTGGTGACATTGCACAAAAGAGTGGCACTCTACATGAACTAAAAGCAAATGACAATGTGAGGCAACAAGTTAGCACTGAAATGGCATCTGTGACCTTTGCTTGTTGATTTGTTGGATAAATGTAATTCTTTCGCTAGTGTCGATTCAAAGGACTACTTCCTTTTACGTAATCAAAGTGTGCATCTGCAAATGACAATTACGATCCGCTGAGGTTTTTGCTACTACTTTCCGTCTTTAAATCGAGGTTGGTTGGTTGGTTCAATCTTCAATCAAAACGTAAATGGGGGCAAGTTGCCTGTGTAATTTGTCAGTACATAAACAAGATTTTGATTATTAGTGAATTTATGTATACACAGTATAGTTGGGAGAAGGTTGTGATTTTTGCCATTCCCTTTGGTTGGTTGCCCTGATTTTGTCCATGTAGATCATCTGATGCATTTAGCATTAGCTGCTGCCCTTTGTAATGGTTGATTGCCATTCTTTTTCAAGCCTATTATTATGGCTTATTATTATATCTAAAGATTCTCTTCATATTTGCGCTACTTTTGCTTAACTCTGAAATGCCAATCTCAATCATTACTGATTTCTTTTTATAGTGAACTTGTTTTTATATGAATACAAATCTGAGTTTGGTATTATGATTCGGAGTAATCCAAAGTAAATCAAATTTATTCATAATAATGGGATATATTTTATTTTCCATTTTCTTGTTTCTCTTGAGAGATATTTTCCACTCTGTCGAAACAATTACCTATTTTGTTATAAAGATATACAATTTAGGTACTGCTTTTTTTTTCTCCTACCTATTGTAGGCCTTGTCATGGTGATATTATTTTTTTAATGGTCCATGTCATGGGGTTCATGGTTGTTTTTTTTTTAATAATGTTATTTTCAAAGTTTATGATAAATTGTAATTTTAAATCTTTTATAAACTCAAGGTGTGGTGTGTGGAACTTTTTAGTGGTAGAATTAGAAAGCTTGTTTACTAACAAAACTGTTTTATACCTATAACCACTAGCTTTTATGTTATCATATTTTGTTTCCAAAGGTTGTTAATTAGGGACTCTAATTCTTTTACTGTAATTGTATAACTGGTGATTGACCACTGAATTAAACTGATTGATAGCCAATTCACGACTAAACTGTTTCAATATCTCCTTGCCTACCTGCATGCTTAAGTTCAGATTCACTTTGTGGATGCCTGTCATCTAAGTAAATTCTCGATTAATAAAAAAAGAATTAAGGAAAATGACAAAAGATTAGATATATACATAGGATAAGGTGGAGATGTTACATTACCTTTTTTCCCTACTGAGTTTTAGTAGTATAGTGGACCTTATCTCCTCTCTTTTCCTTTTTTGTGCAGGATGTGACTTGACTTCAATCATAATTGTATTAACATGGTACCATGAGCTCGGTAACTGCAGGACCAATTCTCCCTCACCTCACCTCCTATGTGGTTCCCATTTCTCATTCACTTTAGCCAAATTGGTTTTTCTCCCCCATAGAAATTCAGTTTCAACTTTCAACCTTTACTTTGTATCAATGATTGCTTATTATCAGTTGTCTTTTATATCTATTAACATTTGTTTAAAGAGAAGATGGGCAAAAATTAAACGAACATGCAAAAAAAGAAAAAAAGAAAAAGGAATTTGGAACTTTTATGGTACAATCTTTTTTATGGGTGTTTTTTCAACATTTGGCGTTTGAATTTAAATCCGCTAGACAGAGCAAAGTTAGAAAATCATTATAGGGAATAAAATTGAAATAAAATTTTTGGGGTAAAAATTTAATTATACCGTTATATTAATTTATAATTTTATAAGGATTTAAACTGCAATTTATTATTTTTTAAGATCAAGGCCAGGCTCTTCTAGATTTACGGTTGCCGCAAGATATGTGTTCTTAAAATATACGATAAGCTATATATCTTTTCTTGAAAATAGTGAGATAAGTATCAAAGCTCGGAAAGTACATTTTATGGCATTTGAACAGTGAACTTGAAACTGGGGAATTATATTTTATAGCACTAGAAGTGGAACCACAAAATCTCAAGCCTCATCTTCACTCTTATTCTCACAACCATTCTCTCCCCTTCAAATCTAGAAGCTTTAAACAAATAAAGTTGTTTTTGACTTATTAGTCA
The DNA here is from genome assembly GCF_007990345.1 of Gossypium hirsutum. Classification (NCBI taxonomy): domain Eukaryota; kingdom Viridiplantae; phylum Streptophyta; class Magnoliopsida; order Malvales; family Malvaceae; genus Gossypium; species Gossypium hirsutum. The sequence continues at coordinate 21,988,028 of NC_053430.1, read as the reverse complement.
TGATTCATGTCAATAGGTTCAGATAGTTGCTTGCCCTAATCATGACATGTCAATGTTTTATTAACATCAACTACATTGAAGCGGTCCAATTTGAAACATTGTCACGTGACATAATTGGATTGAGTTATTGTCATTTAATTAAGTCGGTGAACTTTGGTTCCAATTTTTCTCAATTATTGTTCGTCTGGAATGTTTAGTAAATCTCAACACTCGAACAAAATAGGAAAAGTATTATTAAATTAAAAAAAATTGAGAGAATAAAGTTTTATCATGATAATTGAGATATTATATTGAAGATATTATTTTTTTTTCTTATTATATTTTGGTATATAAAAGAATTACAAGTAAATAACTATTGAGGTTATAATAAAGTGCAACCACTAATTTTATTTCTAAAATTAAAAAGTGTAAAATTAATAATAAAAGTTTTAAGGAAAAATGGTTGATGGGGTGTTGACTGTCGATGGAGCCTTAGGACGAGCAATGAAGAAGATCTGGAAGAGGTCGAATGAACCTCTGGATCTTGATGATCCTATTGTGGATGGAGCGGGGATGTCAATTGGCTTAGGTCAGAAAACCACTGTGTCATGGAAAGACAGGTTGTTAGGTACCTTTGGCGATATTAGCTTGTTGCAAAAGGATGAGGATTTCATCTTAAATGAAGGCAATGCTGTGAAGGAAGTGGTTGATGGGATACCTTCGATTAAGTTTTCTGAACGGGTTCATGATTTTATTGCATAACGAATGTCCAAGATTGTGATTGTGAAGCTCCTTGGTCGGAGGATTTCGTACCATGCTATGTCAAATAAACTTTAGTCAATATGGAAAACAAAACAATCTTTACAGATGCTTTGTAACACCTCTAACCTGTCTTCGTTGTCGGAGTAGGGTTACGGAGTATTACAATACAAAGCAGAACATCTATTATCAAATAGCATCAAGTTTTCTAATTAATTGTCATCATTTATATTGTCATGTAATTTAAAGTGAAACATACACTCATTGGCCTAAAATCAGGTCTACGAGGCCTTAAAAATAGTTTAGAAATAATCAGGGACCAATTAGAAACAAATCAGAAGATTTAGTGAAAATATGAAAAATTTCAAAACAGGGGGCACATGGCCGTGTGATAGAGCCCAAATCGTGTGGCTTAAGACATGGTCGTGTGGCTACTTCACATGCTCGTGTTCGCTGACCGTGTAACTAACTGTATCCATGTAATATAAGGTCACATGGTAGTGTCGCCAGGCTGTGTAACTCTCTGTGCCCGTGTGAACCAACCTATATTGAATACAAATAAGGCACAAGGACACACGGCCTCGTGACAGTTCGTGTCCCAAGTCGTGTGCATCCAAATTCAAACCAAAACTTGTCATTTTCACTCCCAAATGCTTATGTACCTAAACATACCAAAAGCACATTCATACAAGCTCTCAAAACACATTCAAAAACACTCAAAGCATGCCAAACAATCAACTTAGGTGCCTAACCATTATTGACACCACAATTCAAATAATAATCTGTTTTCACTAGAATGTTGTCAATGAACAATATATGGATATGAGTACACAGTTAACCATCTGGAAACACGCCAAACACTCATACGAGCCAATCCAACCAATAACACGCCTTGGCACTAAGTGCCTAACCCGTAGGCTAACATTTTCCCCCGCTAACATGCCAAAAAACACTGTAATGTAACACGATAGTTCACAACAAATGCAAGACTTTTGTATATTCAGCGAATAAGAAATATACAGGACCCATCATCTTGTCTCATATCAATCTCGTACAGCGTGCATTATAACCTATTGACATGCCAATTATACTCTATCTTACACTTATCATGCATAGGGGTACACATTACCAACCAACAATATATACAAATCAGATCTATAATTCTCCTTACCTTAACATTGACTATATTAAACTAACATTCAACAATTTAGTTTTACAAGATAAGCATAACAATTGTATTAAATTAAACCAAACGAACTTACCAAGCTAAACTGTAGCAATGACAAAATTTCAGGGACTATTCAACAACTTTCTCTTTTCCTCAATTTTCAACTCGTTCTTGATATATAATAATAATCCCATTCAATTAACCAATTCAAACAGAAAAATTAACTCATTTGATGCTAATAAGTACTTTTATACATTTTTACAAAATTACCCCTAACATTATACCTTTTATGCAATTTAGTCCCTAAGTCCAAAACTCGTAATTTAACCAATTTCCACTAAAGCCCAGCTTAGCCAAACTATTTAGGACCTCACTACAGTCCATATTTACTTTTAATTCGCAGCAAGTACAAGTAATTTCACTATTTTCATATTTTAGTGCTTAAACATTAAAATTACCAAAAACTACTTTACAAAATAGTCCTATTTAACAACCAAGCTTAATAAATTATCATAAACTTCAAGAATGCCCCAAATTCATCAATGGCATAATCCATAACATTTTAAAGCTTTACAAATTAGTCTTCGAGTTAGCTAGATCGAGCAATAGGAGCTTAGAAACATAAAAATTACTAAAAACGTGTAAGATTTACCTACCAAAACGAAGAACCCTAAATGACTGAAAGCTTGCTTCTCCCTTGACAATGGAGTTTCAGTTGGATGAAATAAATAAAGATGTTGCCACTTTAATTTTTTTTAACTTTTATTTTTCTTAATTAATGTGTCTAATTACTAAATTAACCTTTAATTTCTAATGAAATTTCAACTTCAAACTCACCTAAACCATCCACTAAAGTCCTAATGGTATATTTACCATTTAAAATCCTTACCTTCCTTTTCTTATACCATTTGACACATTCCACTACTAGAAACAACTTTTATAGCTTTTACAATTTAATCCTTTTTTCTTAATTGACTATCCAAACAATAAAATTTCTTAACCAAATTTTAATACGACACTAATGACCTCGTAAAATTAAATAATTAGTATTTACGAATTGATACGCCAAAGTTGTGGTCTCGACACCATTGGAAAACGAGCTGTTACATATTTGATCTGGAGAATGATTATTTGTCGGTTCGTTTCCAAGATGAAAATGAGTACCTTGCTGTAATATCGGGAGGACCATAGGTAATTTTTGGACATTATATAATGGTGAGACCATGGACACCAGACTTTTCAACTGATCAAACACAGCCCAATAATCTGTTGGTCTGGGTTTGTTTGCCTGGCTTACCGGAAAGGATATACAATACAAGCTTATTGAAGTTTATTGGTGGTGTGATAGGTTCAGTAGCCAAAATTGATTGGATTACAGACGGCAAAGCTAGAGGAAAATGTGCTAGACTTGCGGTTTTTGTTGATTTAGGACAACTTTTGATATCAAAGATCAAGATTGATGACCAGATAGTGTGGAGTATGAATCCTTACCGATGGTGTGTTTTAACTGTGGAAGGTATGGCTATAGCCAAGAGATTTGTCCTTACAAATCGGGTCAGGATACGACTTTAATGATAGATGTGGATCAGTTATCAAAGGAGACGTCTGGGGTTCCAAAATGTGTTGAGGAGGAAAGGTATGGCCCTTGGATGCTAGTCGAGAGGAGACAGAAGAAAAGGGTTAAAGCGGTGTTGGAAAAAACATGCAGAGCCACGGTGGTAGGTGAAAGGAATAGGTCCAGATTTGAATCATTGAGTGGTGATTCGGGCGATAATTCTGGTGATTTTGGGTAGGAAATTAATGTGGAGAATGTGAATCAGATTTCTTAGGTGCAATTTGTGGAGGAATTCGGAGAAAGATTGGCAAAAGAACAAGCTGCTGGTAAACTTAATACTAGGAACATGATACGGGGTAAGTCAGCTAATAAGGGGAAATTAATATTGATAGAGGATGGGCCCAAAGTGGGCCGCGAGGTCCTAAAGCAATTTAATTCCCTTGGTGGACCTCTTTTGGGATTGGCCCAGAACCCTTTTGATGATGGATCTAAAATGGGAACCATTTTTCTTGGGGAAAACTTAAGGAGCATTTTTTTCAAGCATCTGGCCCAAGACTGGATATGGGAATCATGTGGCGGTGACTTGTCCTTCTAGTAAGGGGAAAGAACCGATAGGGGACTCTGTAAAAAAAAATTATAGTTCTAAACTGGAAATTCGAATGGGAGAAAGTTCTCGCCACAGGTCAAACAGATTGGTTGGGGGAGAGGCAGGGGAAAATACTTGTCAGATTCCTTGCTCCTTGTCAGCGCACGAGAAACCATTTCTAACCATTACGATAGTGATGAATAAAATTATTCATGGGATACATAGCTATAATGGGGAAAACTCCAGATTGATGGACGATGAGGTGGAGGATGGTGGTTCGAGTAATGAATCATTGGTAGATGTTGAGGAAGCTTAATTCGGGGTAAGGAATTCCTATATTTATATTACTTAATATTTTTTATAGGGTTAGATTTTTGGTTTCTATTTTGGAATTGCCAGGGTTGTGGGCATCCACGTTTTCACAGGATTTTAAATGAGTATAATAGAGAATTTTGATTGGACTTTGTTGCTATTTTTGAAGCTAGAATCAGTGTCTCTAAGGTTGAGGCTGTGATTGCCAAATTGGGTTTTGATTATTTATATAGGGTTAAGGTCATGAGTTTTCTTGGTTATATTTGGTTGTTGTGGAAGGAGAGGACTAGTGTGGAGAGCCCAAAGGCACATTTTCAGTTTATTCATGTGCGGATTCGGGACCAAAGATGCTGAATGCCTTTCCTCTGCACAATGTTATATAGAAGCCTCCAACGGGGTTTAAGGAGACAATTATAGGATCACATTGCTCATTTAGCTTCTGGAGTTAATGAGCCATAGATTATGGTAGGTGATTTTAATATGATTATGAGTGCTGATGAAGGACAAGGTGTGTAGATGCTTTATAGGTTTGGTGTAATAATTTTAGGTCTTTCTTCTTTCATCACAGTTTCAATGATTTAGGTTTCCAAGGACCGAAGTTCACTTGGAGTAGGGTTCAATTGTTTCATAGACTTGATAGGTCATTTTGCAATGATGATTGGTAGAGGTTTGCCCTGAATACAACAATCAAACATAGGTCATTTTGCAATGATGATTGGTAGAGGTTTGCCTTGAATACAACAATCAAACACCTTTATAAATTAAAGTTGGATCACCATATTTTATTGGTGTCAAATAGCCCTAAAGAGGTACAGAGGGGTGTTCGCCCCTTCCGGTTCCTTGTGAGTTGGCTACAACACTTGGAATTCCAGGATGTGATTTTGAAGGTGTAGGATTCTGGGGGTGATTTTATGCAGAATATTGACACATTTTTGAAGTCAATACAGGAGTGGAATAGAATTGGATTCGATAACATTTTTAACAGGAAAAGAATGAAGCTGAGAGAATTGGAATGTGTGTAGTAAGCCTTAGAAATAAGTTTTAGTATGAGGCTCAATTTTAGAGAACAAAAAATTGGCTCAAATTATAAAACATTCTAAACCAAGAAGAAATGCATTGGTTTCAAACATATCGAAGTGAGTGGTTATTGAGTGGAGACAAGAATACTGCTTTTTTCCATAATCACACATTAAAGCAGATGAGCCATAATAAAATTGAAGCTTTACTGATCGAAGGGATTGGTTGGTGTTTTGATAAGGATATTTTACGAAGGCATGTGATTGATTTTTTCTCATCTTTATATACGATTGATAATTATTCGATGGGGAGGTTTCATATGTGCGGACATTTCCCAAATTTGGAGGCTAATATTCTTGTGAGTTATTGGCTGATGTCACTTTAAAGAAGATTTGCTGTTCTATTTTCAGTATGAATCCTCTTAAGGTATCTGGGGTGGATAGGATTCATGCCAAATTCTACTAAGCAAATTGAGAGGTTGTGAGGGTTAGTGTTTTCAATTTAGTAAAGTGCGTGTTCTCGAAGGAATACTTGGATCCTAAACTTAACAAGACTCTTTTAGTTCAATACCGAGATTGCTAGTGCAGAAACTATTAATCAATTTCACCCAATTAGTTTGTACAATGTTCTGTGCAAAATAATCACCAAAACAATTGTAATCCGGCTTTGACAAGCAATGCAAACTTTGGTCAAGTAAAACCAATCAAGCTTCATCTCGTCGCGAAACATATCAAACATAATCATTGTTAAGATGCTATTTATACTATGAAGACTACAAAAAAGTTAAAAAGGGTAGATGGTGGTTGATCGGCCATAAATCGGTGTAATAGATTAAACTAGTTTTCATATTTAAGGAGCTCGAATATAAGCATTTTCGTTATATTTTAGTTAAGTTTCTTTAGCTTTACTTACCTTCAACAAAATGTGAAAATTGAGTCTTTTATTGACCCTAAGGGTCAAAAGAGGCCTAAGGGAGAGCTAACATACCTTGTGAGTGTATAAGAGACCATTAGAAGGCATTTTAGACCGATACTGGATGCTATGTCGCAACACGGGAGGCCTAATGTCGTAACATATAGAGCAGAATGGAGAGAGTACGAAACTACCTTTGATGTCGTGACACAGATTGACAGTGTCGCGACATATCCCTAAAGACGTCTCAAGAAGGAGTATACTGCCACATCTGTTGTGACACAGGTCCTGGTGTGTCGCAACATCGACTCTGGGATGGAAAATAAACACGAAGCAGGGCATTTTGGTCTGCATAATCAAACTTAAAACTCAAGAACATCAGCTGACCTAGGGTAAGGACGATGGCCACCTGAAGGATATAAATAGGCTCTTTTAGCACATGTTATAGACACCATTCCATTAGCTTAGATTCTTTCTTTAGATTTAGTTTTGTTTTCTTACTTTCTTAGGTTTTTTAGAGTTTAGTTTATTTTTCTTTGTTGTATTTCAAGATATCTGAATTGTGAAGGAGATCAACTTTTGTGGATTCTTATTTATTATCAATATCAATTAGGTTTTTCTTAAACTCTTTACTTCAATTCATTCATTATGATTAAGTCTTCCATCTATTCCATATTGTTTATGAAAGCCATGAGAAACTAATCCCTCTGTGGGGGATTAGCGAGTGGAGGTATGATCTATTAATTGTTTTGTAGGGACACTCAACGGATCAACTGTTTAGGAAAGGAAGAACGTGAAACAAACCCTGGACCTAACAACCTCGATAAGTCATCATGGTTAGAATTAACCTAAAATTAATATTGCCCATTCATGAACACCTTCATCGCAAGCTAGTCTAGACTGTGATGTTAAAAGATAAGTAGTTCTTCTTGACTCGTTATGTTAGTGGAAGACCAGAAGGTCTTGCTAGGGTAGTGACTATTTGATTGACGAGGAGCCTAAAGCAACAGTTATGTGGATTATCAAAATGAGCTAATCACCCATAATCGAGATATGATTTACTCTACTTTTCTATCTCTTGAGTTTTATTTATTTTATGTTATTTTATTTTATTATTATAAAAACCATAAAGACCCTCTTTATGCTCTAGTACTATAATTTATTTAAAAGTACCAATTAGATCTTTTATTGTTTAGGTTAGAATTGATGTAATAGCCCGATTTAGACCCTAATCGAAACGATGGTTTCGGGACCACGAATCTGAGTCAAAAAATATTTTAAAAATATTTTTTGTGTTTATATTGTGTGAATTTATGTCTGTGAAATTTTCGTGATTTAATTTTGTCGTTTGAGAGTCCGATTAAATAAAATGACTTAATCGCGTAAAATGAAAATTAGGTGGTTATTTCTAAAAGAGGCTGAATTGCACTTGGATTTTTAAATGGAAGCCTTTATGTTGCAATTAGCCCAATATTAAGTAAAGTGGACGATAATGGGTATGTTATATATGATTTTGTAATTTTATAACTAAGGTTATGATAGTAAAATAAGTAATAATAAGTATATAATAAAACATATAATAAGAAACCATGTTCATATTATTATTTCTATGACTGAAACATTAAAACAAAAGAAAAGAGAAAAGAAACCTAGGGTTCGGCTCTTTCAAGCTTGATTCAAGGTAAGTTCTAGCTCGGTTTTTGATAAATTTTACGTTTTTGAGATCGTTGCTTCGAGTACTACAAAACTCAAGCTTTAATTTTTGATTTTGATGAATATTTTGAGTTATGCCATTGTTGATAGCTTGTGATTTTTTTTGTTTGATGATGAAATATGAAAGATATGTTTTAGATTAACATATTTTGTATTGGAGTTTTTGATGATTTTGAGTAATTAGGACTAAATTGAAAAAATAATAATTTAAGGGACTAAAATGTGAAATAAATAAAATATTTGGGCTTGTGTGAACACTAGGAATATTCAACCAAACATGGGTACCTTGAAATTTTGAATATTTTGTGTTTTGTGCAATAGGGACTAAATTGTAAAAAGTGTAAATGTCAGGGTAAAATGGTAATTTGACCATTTATGTGTTTTGGGCTAAATTGAATGAAAATATGTTTTAATGAGCTTAATTTGAATATGTTTAGATCAAGAACCAAAGAAATCGGATTTAGATCGGGGAAAAATGAAAGTTGTCGACTAGCTGCCCTGTTCCGTTTTGTATCGTCCGAGGTAAGTTTATAAGTAAATAGACGTGTTTAATTGTAGTTTAATATTAAATATGTATGCTGGAACCAAATGTATGAAATTATATACACTATGGTCGAATATGAATAAGCTTAGTTACTACATTCCGAGTTCATTTCGACTGAGTTATGACATCCGAAAGCCCTGTATGAACCTCAGGAATAGTTAGGATACATATGTCATGACATAGGATCCCGATATATGTGTGCGAGTAAGACCATGGCATCGATATGTGATTCCGATATATGTGTACGAGTAAGACCCTGTCTGGCACAGTGACATCGATATGTGATTACATGTAAGACCACGTCTGGGACGTTGGCATTGTACGATACATGTATGATTATCTGAGTGCCCTACCCAATTCAGAATGGTTCATCTAGCATTGATAAGTGGGGAAAAATATGTAAAATTAGCTAAGTAATCAGGTATGTATTACTTTAGTATTTATTTGCAACAAGGTAAGTGAGTGTTATGATATTAGTTACAAGCATATGTGACATGAATGAAAAGTATATGTGTAAATATATCATGTGTATTCGGCCTTATGGGCTAGAAGTATGATCCTTGTTGGTGTGATTTTATTTTCGCATATATATATAATGATTTTGCATATTCGGTTACTTAGTTAATGTGTGTATATAAATTTTATCTTGATTTAAAAGCTTATTTATACAAAGGTATGTATATTAGGTTTTATATTGATAATTTGGTTTCGAAAATTGAACAATGATTTGATGACTTAATCTTGTGAACATTCGGCCAAGGTAATGGATATATGTGTTCAGGTATATTATTATTGAAGTTGAAAGTTAAGAATAAGCTTGATATTGATATTGTAATTTGGTTGGTTAAAATAAGTTGATTATGTTATCGGTTTGTTTGTTTGCTTATGACTTACTAAGCTTAAATAGCTTATCGTGTGTATATATGTCTCTGTTTTATAGATTTTTGATTCGAGTTACAAGCTCGGGGATCGTCAGCAAAGTCTATCACACTATCTACAGCTTCGGTATTTTAATATTCAAACTCGAATTATGGCATGTATAGGCTAGAGTGTCCTTTTGTAAGCTGGATTTTTGGTTATGTGTAATCTAAGCCATGCAAAAATGGCTAAGTTATTATATTAGAATTTGGTTATGTTAGTTAAGGTTTATATTAATTTTGGTTACTAAGTTGCGTGCCATGAAGGTATAATATATGTGGTAAGCACTATATGTTTGGGAATGGCTTGCTGATTATGTTTGAACTTGGTATGGTAAGATCATAGTCAAAATATTTAATGAGCATGTTCGTTGGTAATTGATGATGAAAGTTTTGGGATATGTACATGATTTCAAATAGAAGATTCGACTATGAAGGAATAATAGTACAATATGCATTTGGTATGTTAATTAGTTGAGGTGGAAAAATATGTAATGCATGTGTTTCATGAATATTTGGTCGACTGTTTAGTAAGTTTTCAATGTTAAGTTTGATCGTTATTTTTTTAGGGTAAACTGCTTATCATGTACATGTGCATTAATATTATGTTCGGCCAAGGTATAATGTACCAAATACACATATGTAACTACTTATTAAATTATGTAATATAATTGTATGCTTAAATGTAGTTATTAAGAATTTGCTGTTAAAGTTAGACCATGAGTGATATTAAGTGATCCATAATTTAAGATGTCCGAACATTGACTATTACTTTGTTATTGAATACGAAATTTTGGACACATTAACTAGTATATTTAATCGGTGTATTTCTTGGTGGTGTGTGCATGAAATGGTTAAAATTCACTAAGGCCAATTGCGTGTAATTTAATGACTAAAGTAGGTATGTACAGTTTTCTTTTAATAATTAATACTCTAAATGAATTATATGGAAATGTGTGAATAATATCGTGTGGTTGTTTCAATTTGTGGTAAAGTGTAAAGCATGCAAAATTCAAATTGATTATTACCTAAGCCGTATATGCAATGATTTAAGATGTGCTTTTTTTTTGGCTTATTGGGTTATAAGAATGTATATGTAATTTTGGTGGCTATATGTATAATTAAATAGGTGGTAATGGAAGTATATTTAACCATGTTGGTATTTGATAAAGCTGTGTAATTAAATGCATTATATACTGTTAGTAATAAGTTGAAATTTGCTGTGATCTATATATGCTAGGTATAAATCGATGTATGTACTGAAAGGTGAATTAATTATATTTTATTTATAAATGAGTTTGACTTGAGTGATTATATATATATGAATGCTTTGAAATTGTGTTTTGACCGGTAATGCCTCGTAACCCTAATCCAGCGACGGATATGGGCTAGAGGTGTTACATTTGCTCTAGCACTCGCCTCCCTTGGGTACGATCCTTAGAGTACTCACTTACTTCATTGTAATACTATATTACAACTCGACCCGTATACTTGCAAGGACCATCTTGTCATTTTATATTTTGTTGTAGTATTCACACTTTGGAGATTAGTACGTTCGAAGGCGGTTAGTGATCAAGGTGGATCTTAAGAAAGCATATGACATGATTCATTAGGACTTTCTTTGGGATACTTTGGTTGATACTGGGTTACCTAGAACTCTTGTGCACACTATTATTGTAACACCCCCTAACCCCAAGCCGTCGCCGGAATAGGGCTATGAGGCATTGCTAGACTTATACACTAACATTTACACAAAACTGAGACATAAAATTTACATTCCAGATCAATTCTTATCAAATTTCATCTTAAAATCCTTAATATGGGCCTACGGGGCCCAATATATGTTTTAGAAGTGATTCGGAACTAAACTGACAACTTTAGAAATTTTTCCTTGAAGATAGGGGCACATGCTTGTGTGGCCTGGAACATGCCCGTGTGGCCTACCCATGGGCAGATTCTGACTTTTCCACACAGCCTGGGCACACGCCCATGTGACTTGGCCGTGTGAAAACATAATTTTTGACCATTTTAAAGCTATTTTCACATACTAAACACACCCTATTCATGCCCAAAACATTTTCTTATATATCTTGATCAAATAACATTCATCAAACCTTTCAAACTTAGCAAATTCTCATTCATTCATTTCATTACCTCTTAAGGATTATGCACCACATTTACATTCAAAATATAAAATATTTACAAGTGACAAACACCAAACCTAGTACATGTCACATTTCTAAAAGATAGATGTATCACCAAAATTGAGCTGAGGTCGGGATTGACTCGGATGCTTGACTGAACTTCAACTTTACCTAGCCTGCGCACGGAAAACAACCGTACGCTGAGTATTGGAAATACTCAGTGGTATTATCATAATTCAAATTATAACAACAATAAAATATCATAACACATATAGATAATTAGCAAATCATACGTACAAATCATACATATAAATTCATACCAAACTATCATATTTCCATTATATCATTTCCAATGTTAGATCCAATAAATCACCAATGAGATTTTAAATAACTTATGAACCTTTGATTCATCTCTCAACCACATATAATTATTCAATTCACATTTAAAATATAAACACTTCATAAACATTTGGTTCATGCCTTCAATCTCTTTACAAATTTCATCTCACATTCTATCTTACAATATCACTTTCTCATTTTATTCGATAGCTTAATTAATCAAATTCATTTGATTTTATTATTTCACTTATTTTCCCCTATTAATATGACTTGGACTTTGGCGGATACACGGATCCACCCAACACACACCAGAATGGCGACCAACGCCTCATCGGATAGTTCGAAGCAAATAAGTGACGACCAACGTCTCATCGGCTAAGCCGAAGCAAAGTGATGACCAACGCCTCATCGAATCTATCCGAAGTAAATATGACACACTAAGTGTCTCATTGACTCGAAGTCGAAGAATCCTTGAACTCTTCCTATCCTATGGCATGCCAACTATATCCACCCTAGCCCGACTAGTTAATAGGGTATCAAAATCACATATTCATATCACTTTCACTTTTAGTTAATCGTAATCATTCGAATTCAAATCCATCGCACTAACATTTCAATCACAATATCAAATTCACCACAAATAATTATACAATTCAATTTCACACTTGTATACATTCATCAATCAAATCCAATTCAAATATCACTACTTACCTCACATTCAAATTCCATACACATATATTAAAATTAAACATTTAATAAGAAATAACTTGAATTATGATAATACAAACCGATATTTTTCTCGAGCTATTCCTCGATCACTTTTTCCTTTCCCTTCGTATTTTATATAAAATAATAACTTTTCATGTAACTTTTACCTAAATCCCAAATTTTTCCTAACCATTTTCATCTTCTCCCTTTTTACAATTCACATCATTTTCTTATTCAATTTCCATTAAACTTCAATGTAACCATCAAATTTTCATCATTTTTCCATAATTTTGAATTTCTTCCAATTTAACCCTTAAAATTCAAAACTTATAGGCTAGTTCACAAAATAGTCCTTTAATTAATTTTAATCAACAATTCTATCAATTTGATCCCCAATTTCATCATTTATTCAACATAAACCCTACTCAAAAGTCTATCAACTTTCAATATTTCCCCATAAATTCAAGAGTACTTTACTCTAAGACTCCAAAAACATCAAAATCACAAAGAAAGGGACTTAATTGACTTACCAATTTAACTTCAAAGCTTTCAAACCCTAATTTCTCATTTTTCTTTTCTTTTCTTCTTTCTTTCCCCAATTTTTGTGACTTTCTCTGTAACTATTTCTTGTTTTTCTTTCTTTTCTTTTATTTATTCTTTATTTCATTTTATTTACTTAACTAATATTTAATTATAAAATATTTATATAATAACAAATAAAAAAATACATGTATGTTTATACACACATGTACACATGTGTTATTTATCACCATACAATTGTCACTGTCTCAATTAATAGATAATAATAATAATAATAATAATAAGTATCTTTTACTTAATAAATAAGTAAATATATATAACATACATTTGTACTAATAATTTAAAAACACATGTATTCATTCTCTAGCATACACATGTCACTAAGTTGGTTTAATTACTAATTTAGTCCTTTGTCATTTTTCTCTTTTTTATAATTATTCTTTTACACTCTATTCAATTTAATCCTTTTTAATAATTATTTCTAAATAAACTAAATTCACCTAATCAAAATCTAATTCAACCCATAACTAACTTCATAAATATTTTTAATAAATATTTACGGACTTGTTTTCCTAAGACAGAGGCCATAAATTCACTTTTCCGGTGCCTGTGAAATATGGGTCATTACATTTCTCCCCCCCTTAATAAATTTCGTCCTCGAAATTTACCTGAGAATAAATGGGGGTACTGAGCTCTCATAGTTTCTTCCGGTTCCCAAGTCGCTTCTTCCACCTTATGACTTTTCCATAGCACTTTCACTAGAGGAACCCTTTTATTTCTTAATTCTTTTATCTCTCGTGCTAGAATCTCAACTTGTAATAGCCCTAATTTGACCCTAGTCGGAAAGTGGTTTCGGGACCACAAAACCAAGTCATAAAAAAATAATTAACTGTTATATTCTATGCTTATAGTATGTGTACATGCAAGTGTGAAAGTTTCATGCTTTAATTTTGTCATTTGTATGTGAAATTTATTAAATAGGACTTAGGTGAGACAATTGTGAAATATGTTAGGTTAATTTTAAAGTGGCCTATTAATGCATAAATACAAAAAGATGGACTTGCATGTCAAATATCTATTTTGTTGTGTAATGGCCGGCCATGATGTGGTTTTATTTAGAATATATGTATTGTTTATTAGTGAAGTGGCTTTATATTTTATAGTATTAATGTATATAAAAAAATAATAGAAAAAGAGGTGATGAAAACAAAGATTCATTTTTTTTGGTTCTTCTTGGTCGAATTGAAGAAAGAAAAAGGGACAAGATTTTCGGTCACTTTTAGCTTGGGGAAGAGCAAAGAGGGTCTAAATCAGATAAGGGAAAGGAAAAAGCAGTCGAGTAGCCTATCCGCAACTGTTCAAAATATCCGAGGTAAGTTTTGAGTAGTTTCCTTTAATATATAATTGATGCTGGTTTATAAGAGTATAATAGGTGAATTGAAATTCAGTTAGCACTTGTACAAAGTTGTTTAATAAACAATGCGTGTATATGACTTTGAGGTCGATGGTAACTTTGAGTTTAAGATTGAATGGCGAAATGATTGTGTGATATTAGGTATAATTTTTTTAGTTGAAATGTTAATGATGATGTGCCTATTGAACTTATATCCGAATGTATTAAATGATTACTAAGTGATAGGTTGTTTGAGATGTGTTAAATATATAACTAAGTATGCATGGTATTGGAAAAATATTCGGGCTAAGTCCCGAAGGCATTCGTGCTGGTGTTATATCCGGGCTAAGTCCTGAAGGCATTCGTGCTGGTATTATATCCGGGCTAAGTCCCGAAGGCATTCGTGCTGGTGCTATATCCGGGCTAAGTCCCGAAGGCATTCGTGCTGGTATTATATCCGGGCTTAAAGTCCCGCATGCTTTGTGGTGGTGATTTGATTTTGGTTTTAAATCTAGCAGACTTAATGCCGATGATTGGAGTAAGATTATGATTTCGAATGTTCGTAGTAAACTACCATTGAATATGTTCAATACATTAAGTCTGTCAGGTATGTATTATATACTTTTATATGTTAGATTGATCGGAGTTGAATCATGAATGCGAAATGAGAAGTATATGTGACAATCTCATATGTGTATGTGTGTATTCGGTTATGGTGAAAGGTTATATGAGATTGATTTGGTGATATACATGTTAAATAATATGAATCCAAAGAATGGGTAATAAATCTACTTGGGGAAGCAGCAGTAACGTGATTTCGAAAAATCACCATAAATTGTGGAAGTTGAGTTAGAGGTTGAATAAATTATGTCATGAAATCTTAATGAGTCTAGTTTTTATAAAAGAAACCGTGTAAGCAAAAGAGTTTCCAATAATGAGATATTTGAAGTGGCGTGGAACAGAGTCAAAATGACTTCGAGGTCCCCTGTTCTATTTTCAGAAAATCATTATAAATGGTACAAAAATGGTTATAAGATAAAATTTATATTCTTAGACTCCCTAATGAGTCTAGTTTCAAATTAAATAAACGATAACATATTTAGAATTCTTTATAATGAGAAATTTGATTTGTAGTGAAGAGTGGTCAGACTAGTCAAATAGTGAAATAGGGGAAACTTCAATAAAAACCTGGTATTTATTGGTCAAACCAAAAATTCTGAAAATTTGATGGATGGAAGATATATGAGTCTGTTTTCAGGGAAAATTAACGGCACTTGATTTGGTGTTTCTTAGCTCCAGTTATAAATAATTTAGTGACTATTGCTCAGGAAGATAGCTTGTAGTGAATTTGTGATTTTGTTGCAAATATGGTTAAAACTTGTTAATGAGATGCTTATGAGTTCTTATGATCTTATTTGTAATTTCAATATTGGGTTTTAATTGAGTTCAGATTCAAGTGAGGTGAATTTTGCTAAATATGCATTATGTTCATGGATATTTGGCCAAAATGGCAATTATCTAGGAATGATTTCTTAAAAATTTGAATAATCGATCTATAAGTAAATTAATTGTTTGCATTGCTTAAAACTTACTAAGCATTGAAGCTTACTCCGTGTTCTCTTTTCCATTTCTTATAGGTATATACTTTAGCTCGAGTTGGAAGGGCCGGAGATATCATCACACTATCTAGTCATTTGTGAGTTGAGAAGATTGTATATCATCATAGTTTAAGGCATGTATAGGATAGACTATAGGTAGAATGATATTTCGACTTTGTATACATTATAGCCATGTGAAGATGGCTTGCTCATTTTGTTTAGAGAAGCCTTATAATTGAACTAATGTGGTGAAATGTTTTAGTTATAACTTGATAGTAGTTAATTTGTTATTAGATATTCAGTTATATTTTGATAGTGAGTCAGTTTAGAAATTTATAAGAGCTCTTATGGAAAATCAATGAGACATGTTTGCATTGTTGATAATTTATGTCTGGTAAGTATCTTTGACCTTATAGAAGTTTTGTTCAGTCAAGTAATACCTCATAACCTTATTCTGGCAACGGATACAGGTTAGGAGTGTTACACAACTGGTTCTTCTTCATAAGACAAATCCGGATGAATCTCAATATCTTTAATAGAAATGAAATGAGAAGGATCTGATCTATATTTGCGTAGCATTGAAACATGGAAAACATCGTGTATCTTCTGTAATTCCAGAGGTAAAGCTAATTGATAAGCAACTGGTCCGATTCTTTCTACAATTTCATACGGTCCAATGTAACGAGGGCTCAATTTACCTTTCCGACCAAATCTCAACACTTTTTTCCATGGAGAAACTTTAAGAAATACCTTGTCTTCGACTGAATATTCAATATCTCGACGTTTCAAATCGGCATAAGATTTTTGTCTGTCAAATACAGCTTTTAATCTCTCTTGTATTTTCTTGATTGTCTCTTCTGTTTCTTGAATCAATTTCGGTCTAATCACTTTTCTTTCATTCAGTTCGATCCAACACACAGGTGATCTACATCTTCGTCCATACAATACTTCATACGGAGCCATCTGAATACTTGATTGGAAACTATTATTATAGACAAATTTAGCTAAAGGTAAATAACATTCCCAGCCTGATTCAAAATCAATGATGCAAGCCCTATGCATATCTTCTAATATTTGAATTACCCGTTCGGACTGTCCATCAGTCTACGGATGAAATGCTGTGCTGAAATTAAGTCGTGTGCCTAGTGACTCATGTAACTGTCTCCAAAATCTTGATGTAAATCGAGGATATCGATCTGAAATTATAGATATTGGAATACCATGCAATCTAACAATTTCTCGAATATACACTTCTGCAAGTTTCTGCAATGACCAATCTGTTCTGACTGCTATAAAGTGAGCTGATTTTGTAAGCCGATCAACTATTACCCAAATAGTATTCTTTTTGCTCGCCGACAGTGGTAATCCCGTAACAAAATCCATAGCGATGCGATCCCATTTCCACTCAGGAATACTTATCGGCTGAAGTAACCTAGTAGGAACCTGATGTTCTGCCTTTACTCGCTAACATGTAAGACATTTACCAACATATTCAACTATATCTCTTTTCATTATGGGCCACCAATACAAATCTCGTAGATCATGATACATCTTTGTGCTTTCCGGGTGTAAAGCAAATGAACTATCGTGTGCCTCTCGGAGTATTAAAATTTTCAATTCAGATTTAGCAGGAACACAAACTCGATCTCGATACCCTAAACCCTAAAACCCTAAACTAACAAAGGAAAAAATTCTTTCATGATAGTCGGTATTATTTTGGGAGGAACCGTTTTTGTTTAAATAGTGTGCATATAATATAATCAGAAGTGTGTAGCTGAAAGTGAGATTGCTGAGATCTTGTATCATTGTCATTCATCTCCAAGTGGGGGATACTTTGGTGGTTCATGTATTGCAGCTAAGATTTTACAAGCAGGTTTTTTTTGGCCTACACTATTTAAAGATGCTTATGCTTATGTGAAGAATAGTGATAAATGCCAAAGAACTGGAAATATATCAAGAAAAAATGAGATGCCTTTGACCAACATTTTGGAGATTGAATTATTCGACGTATGGGGCATTGACTTCTTAGGCCCGTTTCCTTTTTTGTATAGGAACAAATAGATCTTAGTTATTGTGGACTATGTATCCAAGTGGGTTGAAGCTGAAGCATACCCTACAAATGATGCTAAGGTAGTCATGTGATTCCAACGTAAGCATGTGTTTACACGATTTGGGACACCAAGAGCTATTATTAGTGATGAAGGTTCTCACTTTGTGAAAAAATGGCTTAAATGGTTGCTTGAAAAATATGATGTGAAGCACAAGATTGGTATTGCCTATCACCTCCAGTTTAATAGGCAAGTTGAAAGAGTGAACCATGAAATCAAAGGTATTCTTGAAAGGGTAGTACGTTTTAGCAGAAAAGATTGGTCTCGAAGGCTTGATGATGCATTATGGGCCTATCGAACAACATTTAAGATGTCGTTAGGAATGACTCATTATCGGTTAGTCTTTGGAAAGGCATGTCATTTGCCATTAGAGTTGGAGAATAGAGCTCACTTGGTGTTGAAGCAGTTGAACTTTGATCTTAAGCAAACCGGTGAGAGAAGGATGTTACAACTTGATGAGTTGGAAGAGCTGAGGTTGTTTTCGTATGAGAATGCCAAAATGTGTAAAGAAAAATCAAATAGATGACATGATGGTCATATACAGTCTCGCGAGTTTAAAGAATGTCAGAAGGTCTTGTTGTTTAATCCAAGGTGAAGTTATTTTCAAGGAAGCTTAAATCCTGATGGAAATGATCTTGCACCCTATACTGAGTTTATCCTTACTGAGCTATTGAATTATATGACAATTACGGAGGTACGATTAAAGTTAATGGTCAACGTCTCAAACACTACTGGGATGGTGAAGTTGAGCAAGTTGAATCCTCGTTCAAGTTAACAGACCCTTGATTTGTCATGAACTCATTTTGTAAATAAATAAATAATTAGAACTTATTTTCTTAACTTGTTACATTTAATTAATTTTGTCTAAGGAGATTGGAACTTAAGCGGGACCGCTGGGACCCTTCCAACCTTTCCTGGGAATTAATTTAATATAATTTGTTAAGAAGAAATTTTCTAATTAAGATTTAAATTTTTTTTAAGTTTCATTTGTTCTGTTTAAATTTTAAATTTTTTATGTTAATAAAGGGGGTCAAATTTGACCCAAGTACTAATAAGTTTTTTTAGTAAGATATAGTCTGAGTTTGAGGCCTAAGATAGCAAAAAAGAGGAAAAGAATCCACACTTTGCCGCCACTCCCATTACTTGCCGCCCATGTAACCTTAATGTAGCTAAATTCTCACTACATGTTGCCCTAATTCTTCCTTATATAAACCCTTATCCATTCTACTAATTTTCATATCCCTTAAAGCAATTTACTTAACCCTTAAAAAAATCCCTAAATCTCTCTTTTTTACCGTCAACCTCAAATCCCGAAAGAAGCTCTAGTTCTCTTCCCTTTTTGCCGAAATCATCTACTACCGCCGCAAGAAGATTGCCGAAGCACCACCGTTGTTGTCGCATGCTGTCGTTGCCACCGCATGATCCTTGTTGTAGCACGATTTTTTCCATAACTATTCTTTACCATTTTACCGATTTCTTTCTTTTTCTCTTTGTGCAGAAACTTTGCCAATTTTCAAGAAAAGATACCATGTCTCGCAAAAGAACCAGATCTTCAAAGACTACTCCTGAAAACCCGATTTTAATCGATGAAGAAGTGAAAGAGAGATTTGATTCAATCTTCAAGCATCAACCTACGATGCCGGAAAAAGGTTTTGACTTGAAGAGTAATGATTTGATGGTTGCTCCTATACTAATTAGAAAGAAAATCAATACTCTCAAGTGGGAACGATTTTGTGATGCTTGTTCACTTCCCGATGATGAACTAGTTCGAGAATTCTATGCTGGTTTGAATATGAAAGATGCTACTGAAGTCATCATTCGAAAGAAAAAAGTACCTCTTACTTCTAAGTCCATCAATGATTTGTTTAACTTACCTGATGTTGAAGAAAATGAGTACTACCCTATGATGAACAATATCAATTAGGATTTTTTTCAACAAGTGTTTGATGTAGTGAAAAATACGGGATCCCAATGGATTATAAGAAAGTAGCAAACGTATGGTTTTATTTCATTCGCTACAGTTTTATGCCTATCTCACATAGTTCCACCATCTCGATGGAACATATGCTTTTGTTATATGCAATCTTGACAGAATAGTCCATTAAGGTTTGGAAAATTATTCTCTAGGACATTCATGATTGTGCTAAAAAGAAGGCAGGAAGTGCTTATTTTCCATCATTAATCACTTCACTTTGCTTAAGGGCCCGTGTTAAAAAACAAGCAAATCTGAAGGGGCAATATGTTCAAGGATGCATTACGAATTATGATCTTGAAAGATTAGTAAAGAGGGTGCATGAGCTGAATCAAGGCGAGCAAGAAGAGCCAACTGAGTAGATACCGAGGAGTCAATAGATGGAATTGAGACTAAAGTTAATTCAGTTATAGATACTGAAGAGGAAGAATCTGATAAGGAACTGAACAGTCATAAACCAGTTGAAGGATCAGAACGCCCTGAACTAAGGGTTGAGCTAGAAGAAGAACCTGTCAGGCTAAGTTTTGAACCTGAATCTACAACTCCTATGCCGACTTCTGCAAGTGCTTCAAAGAAATCGGAGTTGTCAATTTTGATGGATATGTGCAAGTTCATGCACAATCAACAACAAACTTACTGGAAATATGAAAAAATTAGAGATGACTCAATTTGAAAAAATTAGAGATGACTCAATCCGAAGTACTTTTAAGAATATCTCTAATACTTTTGTTCCTGAGTTCCCAGATGCTATCTTTGAGACATGGACGGAAGATACTGACTCTGCAAGCGGAGATAGAGCTGAAAAAGAAAAGGGGAATGAGTCAGAAAAATAAAAGGGGGGATTCTTGTCTTGTTATTTATTTAATTATTTTTAGATCCTTAGGAATTTATTTCTTTTGTAATTAGGATTTAATTTCTGCAGAATAAAACATAGTAAGCATGAATAAACTTAACACTTCTTTAGAAAGAAAAAGACTAAGTGATGTGGTAATGGGAATGAACATGTCTAGGATTGGGTTATTAAGAAAGACTTGGTATTTAAGCAGTCTTAATGACTCACCTCTCTTTCTTTACAGCCCTACCTGGTGTTCAGTTTTCATTCATTACTTTGTTCTTGAAATGAGGACATTGCTTCTTTTTAAAGAGGGATAAGGCAAATAAACTGTTCAAATTTTTAAAATTTTCAAGTATGTTTCAATCATTTCTTTCATATGTATGTTTTAATAAATGAATGTTTAGAGACATTTTTTTGTTAATGAGATGGTTTGTATGCAAGTATGAATGATGATTTTATCTGAGTGAAAGTATGTTATCATGAAGAATGGAATGCTTGTATATATGATCTTAGCCTTAGTAATGTTTTCCATGAAAACTTAGTTTCTTTTGAGATTAGACATGCATGAAGGTTTATATCTTTAGAATTAACTAAGTAACTTTCTTGAGGCGAAATCCTAAGAGACATAAAAATCTAAAATGATTTAGGCACTATTTCTTTGGATTGTTTGAGCCTGTTCAAGCCAACCCTATGATATTAGACCCTTGAAACTGTAATTTTGAGGTTAAAGGCCTGTTTATTGCAATGAACCTACATTATAAGCCACATTACCATCTTTTTAAGTTATCCTAATTTTGTGCACCCATCTTAACTAAAGTTGTCTTGGTAATCAACATTTGAAGAAATTTTCAAAAAGATGTATGTGCTCATGCAAAAAAAAAAAAAAACGAAGGAAGAGCTAAGAAAAGTTTGCTCAGTCTCCAAAAAGGAAAAATGTATGAGCTTGAGTTCAAAATAAGTTTGGGGGTGTTCCAAATGTTTACTTAAAGAAAAAGGCTGTATTTCTAGAAATCCAAGACAAAGTTAAATGTTAAGATTTTGAAATCGAAATGTCTCATCTCTTAAAATCCCTACCTTTAACCGAGCCCCATTACAACCTTATAAAAGACCTATTGATTTGATGATTATGTCACCTACATTAGTGGAGAGGAAGTACTAAGTTCAACATATGAAGATCATAAAAAAGCTTTATGATTGTTTGCTTGATTGATAAGAAATTATGTTGAATGAAGAATGTTATTTGTGGTTGTGATATACATACAAACTATGATTCATGTTGGCATATTTTTAAACTTAGTATAAAATTCTCAAAATGTTTGCATTTGAATTAATTGTTAATAAAAAAGATCGATGAGCCTGAAGTTATTAATGCATGATTATGGGACAAAGATTGATGCTGCTTACGCAATGAGCAATTTTGCCTTACCAAGACCTTTTACTGTGCATAAACATTACTCGAGACGAGTAACGATTTAAGTTTGGGGGTGTGTAAACTGAAAAATATATAGGATTTTTCCTGTGTAATTTATCACCTTTTTACTTAAATTCATTGTTAAAATTAGGTAATTGTTTAATAAATTAATGAAATATGTGGAAATATGAAATTAGGACATAGAAATTATTAAAATGTGATTTTATGCTTTATTATATAGTTTTCATGCATAAAATGGTTTATTTTATATTGATTTGAGCATATTATATTTTTAAGACATAAAATGGGTCATGCATGATTAAATTAAATAATAAAATATAAAATTATATTTAATAATTCATTTTAAAATATTTCATTAATAATTTGAGTTTTAATTAATTATTTAAATTGGTTAAATTTTATTCTTTGGTCCTTTAACTTATTAATTTATTTTTGACAGGTCTGATAGCTTTGTTGGATTAAACAGCCGTTCAAATTGAAGACCAAGTCAACCCAAATTTGGCTACACATGGCTGTTCTTTTAAGCCACTTTTTGGTTTAATTACACAAGGTCCTTGCATTGTTGAAGAAATTAAAGATTCGCCCAAAAATTTATGATTGACCAAGTCTCAGTCCTGAGTTATTATGGCATTTAATTTGCTTAAAAATCAAGCAAAAATCAGCTCAAATTCCACTAATTTTGGCCAGCTATCCAAGGAAGAGATTTGAAGAGACTAAACCTAGCTATTTTTTAGCAAACTACCCACCTCTCTTCACCTATAAATATGACCTCTTATTTCCCTCATTCATCATCCCTCATTATTTATCATTCTCTCTTCTCTCCAAATTCTCTTAGCCTTTTCCATTCCCCACGCCTGGTCGGCCACCTTGGAGAGCCATCAGCAAAGGAGCAAAGCAAAGAAGCGAAGGAGCATAGTTAGTCAGAGTCTTGGTTGACAGTCACTTTGATTTAGGTTTAATCTTTCCTTTCTTTAATTTAATCTAAAAATGTTTGCTATGTGTTCTTTGTTCTTGTTTACAACAATGTTAGCTTAATTTTATTTAAGCTAGGATGATTGCTTTGATTAAATAATATTTATTCAATTCATGCTTATAATGTTTGTGCCTCAATCGATCATGTTTTCAATTAAAATCAAGTCTGTATTTCATTCATACATGATTGAAATGCACCTGAATTAGCTGAGCGATCATAACCAGACGACAACTAATGGACGCATAATTGAAATATGCATGCTCAATTTAGATCCTAACCAGATGAAATTGTAGGTTGAATAACAACTCTAACCAAGCTCTGTTATCTGCATAGTTTTTAGATTTGTGTGATTAAACTGTTTCAAACCTAACACGTTCCTATTACCTCACACGAATACTAAGAAACCCTTAGTAAATAAGGATCAGAAAAATGTGTATTTATTAAATAAAGGATTCTGAAAGGACCTAATGTGGTTTCCAAACTCATGAAAGATAGAGTTGCCATGGAATGTTTTTCCGAATGTTATTAAGCACGTTGACAATAAATTGAGTTTAATTAAAGTAATTGTCCTTGTAACACCCCTCACCCGTATTCAACACCAGAATAGAGTTTCAGAGCATTACACAATACATATAAACATACTTTTCTCATACATTCATTCATTACATACAATTATCATTCAAATTCAATCTATTTATCCCTTATACGAGCCTACGAGGCCTTAACCATGCTTTGGGAGCGATTTGGGACAAAACCGATAACTTATGAAACTTTTACGAAACTTTGAAAAATTTCTCAAAATAGGGGACACACGCCTGTATGGCCAGGCCGTGTGTCTCACATGGCCACCAGGCATGCCCATGTCACAGGTCGTGTGGACATTCAAAATGGGAGCACATGGCCATGTCCCAGCCTGTGTCCAACCTCGTGTAACTCTCTGACTTGGGTCACACGGCTAACACACATGCTCGTATGGCTAGCCCGTGTGCCCTAAAATTTGCCACACACGCTCGTGTGTCAGGCTGTGTGCTAGGCCATGCCAAACTTGTAGGGTATACTAACTTATACCACACGGCCAAGTCACATACCCATGTGTGAGGTCGTGTGGGGCATACTGACTTGTTTTCAAATCCAACACCAGGGGACACACGACCGTGAAACATGCCCGTGTGTCACACACGACTGAGACACACGCCCGTGTCTCTGCCCATGTGGACAAAAATAGGCTATTTACCAAGCCATTTTGCCACCCATTTTGCACATACCTATTCAAGCTAAAATGATACCATTTTATGGCACAAATATGCATCCAAATACCATCAACCAATGTTCAAAACATACTCATTCTTTACCTTCAATACAATTTACAAATATGCTACAATTTGACATCTAAATTCATACCTAATTCACATATTCAATTCAATCAACTAAACCATTCCATACATACATTATCAAGCACCAATTCACAAATACATAACTTCCCAAATTATCAACTTCAATCACATAGTATAAGTTAATTACCCAACTCAAAATAGAATCATTTGTACATATATAAACATCATCAAGTTCATCATCTTATGCCAACTCTAATGGCTAAATACATGTCCATCAAACATACCAAAATGACACAAGCCTATACATGCTATATACCATATATACACATTTCAAAAGTACAAAAATAGATGTCTGATAGTGCGATGAAGTCCCTGTCGATCCCCAGATCTGAGCTAACTTTGTAAAACTATAAAACATCGAAAATTAAACAAAGTAAGCTATATAGCTTAGTAAGTTCGTATGTAAATATGAAATAATCACAACATTCATTAACATTTCAAAAGGGATAACATAATTAACATTTACAGCATCAATTAATGAGCTAACATAAAGTTTAACAATATCGTAATTCATAAGTTCTCAACTTCTTCTAACTTGTCAAATGTATAGTTTTCAGTACATATCTGTACCGATACATATCTATTTATCATCAACTCTCTTGCCAAATCACTTTGAGCTTATAAATGCTTACGATACAATTACTTCAATTTTTCGTTGCCATAGTCCAACTATTGTCTTACACATATGTTGCCAAGGCCCTGCCGTGGTCTTACATTCACATGCCATAACCCGATTATGGTCTTATTATCCGATTTGCCATGGCCCAGTTATGGTCTTATTCATCATCTCATTTACTTAAATGATACATTAAATTTAATATCTCACATTTATCTATTAGAATAACTACTATCTCAATTTCATCCATCCAATAAATAGATACACATTTAAGTTCAATTATACGAACTTACCTCGTGTACTGAAATGACGAAATGGACCGACTATTCAATTACTTTGCTTTTTTCCCCAATCTGAGTCCGAGTTCCTCTTTTCTTGATCTATAAATAATAAAAATAACTTATTTAATCAATTATTCATTTAGTTTAGTCCAAAACATACTTTAAGGCACTTTTACACTTTTGCCCCACATATTTCACAATTTAGTCCTTATTTCATAATTTCACAAATTAATGAAATTCTAATTAAACCCATGTTTGCCGAATTATCATTATAACCCTAGCAGCCCATATTTTTCATTTATTCACACATTTAACTACACATTTTCACATTTTCACAAATAAATCCCTATTTCACATTTTTACTCAAAATCACTTTACAAAACTTGTTTAACTATCAAAAACTATTCAAAATCCATAATCAATCATCAAATTACTCAAGCATTCAAAAATGGTAAAATGATAAATCTTTAACAGTTTCAAAATTTAAGGTACGGGCTAGCTAGAATACGAAACAACGATATCAAAAACATAAAAATCATTAAAAGCCGAGCAAAAATAAACTTACAATTGAGCTCTAAAGTGACCGATTGCTTCAAACCCTTAAATGGTTTATTATCCCTTCAATTTTGGCAATAACAAAGAAAGATGAACAAAATTTTAACCTTGGTTTTTACTTATTATTAATTTATTACTAAATTACTTATTTAACCTTAACTATTAATATTAAAAACACTTAATCTCTTGTCCATCTTTGTCCATTTAATATAAAAATGGTACAATTACAACAAAAACCCTTCAAACATTTAATTTCATAGCTATTAAACCATTTTTAACTTATAGAATAGTATTTTTGTATTTTACGCGATTTAGTCATTTTTCTCAAATTGACCATTTAAACAATAAAATTACTTCACGAAATTTTCACACAATCATATATTCATGCTATAGACCTTAAAATAATAATAAAATAAATGTTTTGACCTCAGTTTTTTGGTCCCGAAACCACTGTTCTGATTTGACTAAAATGGGTTATTACAGTCCTGGTTTCTTTATGTTATAATTGTTGCAAATTTTGTTTAATTTTGCTAAAATATATTTCGTTCATATAGTTTGCATAATTAGGATAATTTGCATTAGGGATCATTGCATTTAGTTTAATATATTTTAATCATCACTTCTCAACTATTTTGTGTTTTTATTTACCAAATTGTTAATATAGTTTTACAAATTAGGTGACTTAGCACAAATACAATCCCTGCGGAGACGATAACTAGATACTTACTTATCACTTGATAACGACTGTGTACACTTGCAAAAACGTACGCGTTACAATGGCATAGTTTGAAAAAGAACTGTTGAATGGTATTTTCATCTAATGCCATTCTCTATGTGTCCTAAGGATGTGATGGTCAAACTTCACTCAATGTGAGTTTAGGCAAATGCATATCGAAAACACAGTAGTTTTGGGATGCCTATGTATCATCCTGTCAACCTTTGTGGCATACTCTGAATGAATCACCTTTGTGGCGTACCCTCTATAGATAGCCTTTGTGGCATACTTTGTATGGATCGCCTTTGTGGCGCACTTTGATTATATTATTTTAGAGCATATTCTATAATAAGGACTTATGGCACGTTCGGTATATTGTTTGTTTGCTTATGATATATTCTGTAAAGCCTATTGGGACAGTAAATGAGAGACTCTAATTGATTACCTGTAACGCCCCTAACCCTTATCCATCATAGGAACAGGGTTGCAAAGTATTACTAAACTTTACGAACTAATTAGGAATATTTCATTATTTTTATTATACAAATCAAGAACAAATCATATAACACTTATATTGTCCCTTACGGGTCTTCGAGGCTTAAAATACACTTTAGAAATAAATCGGGACTAAACCGGACACTCAGGGAAATTTTCCTAAAATCTTAAAATTTTTCTTAGGAACAGGGGACACACGCTCATGTGGTCAGGTTGTGTGAGCTGACACACCTGTGTCTTAGGCCGTATGGGCATTCGATATGAGGCACAAGGTTGTGTTCCAGCTCGTGTTCAAATTAGGGTAACTATTGACTTAGGTCACACGGCCAACCACGCGCCCGTGTGTTAGGCCGTGTGCGAAGTGCAGGGATTACACAGCCAAGCCACATGCCCGTGTGCTAGGCCGTGTGTAAAAATCTGGGAATTCTATTTTGAAAATTTAAGGTACAGGGGACACACGACCAGACTACATGCCTATGTGCCAGGCTATGTTTCACACACGGTTGAGACACACGCCTGTCTCTCTGCCAGTGTGGTCGAAAATAAACCATTTTAAAGCCACTTTTCTCACCCTTTTTTATATCAACCTACACACAACATTTTAATACATCAAATAGCCCCAATCAAACAATCAACACAAGCCAAAAGTCATGTTTAAATCATAATATATCATCACAAAACTCGATTGGCTAAACTTACTAGAATAACTCCCTTCATTAATTTACCAAAATCTACTACTAATTACATGCACAAAAACATATATATGTCATTCACAACCATAATTCAAATTTAGTTCTTTTCCAATCCATCCCTATACATGTCATATAAACCATAAAGTATATAACAAAATCTCCCGAAGCAAACTGGATAGTGTGGTTTGATGTGTTGATCCGATCCTCCGAACTTCTTGAAAATCTACAAAGAATGTTAAACAACACAAGTAAGCTTAATGAAGCTTAGTAAGTTCGTTGGCTTTATATATAAATCTTACCTAACATGCTATAACAATTCATTTAAGTAAATCATTCATTACACATTTCCTGCCAATAACAACTTTAATCATTGAATGTGCTTATTTGAGCTCGATATCAAAAATAACTTAAATTCTTCCACATTAATTCCATATAGCACTTACCAATTCTTGTCAATCAAAGAACGACTTATGGATTTGAGTAGATCGTAAACATAAGCCCGAAGGCTGTACAGAAGCACATAAGTGCTAAACAGAAACCCGTAAGGGTTGGACTGAAGCTTATAGGTGCTGAATGGAAACCCATAAGGGTTAAACTGAAGCTCAAAAGAGCTAAACCGGAAACCCATTAGGGTTAAACAGAAACTCATATGAGTTAACTGAAGTTCATGAGAGCTAAACGGAAAGCAAACATGACTGTTTGCAAAAAATGCTAAACCTCGGTTTACTTGGGTAATTTTTCCGTCAATTCCCCTTTTTTGCATTGAACGATTGTACTCAATCCTACGTTCTGTTCACTTTGAACACTTGATTCAATTTCATAAATTTAATAATAATTTTATTTTCAACAAATACTACAAATAAATACAAAATACCATTTTATAAATTAACATATAATATTACAATTTAACCATACGAATTACTTGGGTTATATGGTGGAATTTATAGTAGTTTTAGGTACTATTCTACTATTTTCTTTTTTTCACGTTTGTCAACGGGCTCTTGATCTAAAACGTAAAATTATTTATTCATTAGAAAATATTTCAATTCTAATTCACTTCACAATTTATATCCTTCAAATTTTGAAATTTCACAATTAACCCAACTTTTACAATTTTTTCAATTTAGTCCCTCATTAATTAGCTCATCAAATAAGCTAATTTTTCTCAATTAACACTTTATCTAAATATTCTAAGCTATTACAAAACCTTTGATAAATAGAAGTTAATACAAAACCCTAAGATTTAATCTTTTTTTACAATTTGGTCCTAAAATCAATTTCCCTTGAAATAACTTGATAAAATCATCATATAACAAAATTAAAGCTTCAAATCCATGTTAATTCATCATGAACATCTAGCACTCATCAATGATAACTTTCAAAATTACCCATGAAATCAAAAACTAATGCAATAGATAGTTGGGTCTAATTGTAAAAGTCTTAAAAACACAAAAATTACAAGAAAAGAGCAAGAATGGAACTCACATGGTTCAAATATATGAAAAACCAGCTTAGAGGGACTCTTAAATGGCATTTTTGTCTGAGGAATTGTGAAGAAATGTCTAGATTTCTTTGAATTTGTTGTTTTATTTACTTAATTTTGTAAAATTTCCAATTTTACCTCTATTTCTCCTAATTTCAATTTTTTATCTTGTTAATGCCGCCCTAGCCATACCCTTTGGGCTAATTTGCTCTTTTATTCCTCCCTCATTTAACATCTGAGCTATTTAATCACTTTAGCAAGTTTTGCACCTTTTTCAGTTTAGTCCTTTTTAATTAATTAACTATCAAAACGTTAAAATTTTCTAAAGAAACTTTAATACTAACTTATTGACACTCTTTAAATATATATAAAAATATTTACGACTCAGTTTATGAAATCGAGGTCTCGATACCTCATTTTCGAGACTAATTAACCTAATAATTCTTTTAAATCACAAATTTCACTAATTCATAGCTTTCCTAAATTCATGATTGGTTCATAAACACTAAATAATAAAATTTTCAAACTCTGTAACACCCTAAACCTAGCCTAGACGTTATGGCCGTATCTGGCAATGTCACATGATAGCGTTTGAAACTAAGTTGTTAAGATAAAATAATTTTCGTTTATGTACTCTTGTTGTCTCCAAGATCATTACTTATTTAGTCAATCGTTTTAACACATTTCGTTGAAGATGCTTTTAAAAGTCGTTTTGTGTAAATCGTGTGTTTAGAGAAAGCTTTTCCTTTTGAAAAACGAGTTTTTAAATGTCTAGCAGTTATAAATCCATAAAAATAAATAACCCAATTTAAGTAAAAGTCCCAGAAAGTTTGCAATTTACATCTAAAATTAACCTAGAGAAGAAAAATATTTAAAAATTAAATACCAAAATTGAAGTCAAATGGTTTATAATATGCGTGGCCACCATCGAGTCATCTGTTGCACCAATCCTTCAAGTTTAGGGATTCCCTGTGCACATATAAACAAAAGGGTGAGTTTACGAAAACTCAATGTGTAACCCCTATATATAACAAGCAGGCAACATGCAGTCACAGTCTGGGCTTAAGCCCTTTCAGTACAGAAGCTGTCATGCATTAGGCCTTGGCCCATTACAGAATCAGTAATCAGTACAGTGACAGATATACAGTTACAAAATCCTACCCAGCCAGCCTCTACACACCATCTCTGTCCAACCCTACACTCAATGTGGGGATATAATCAACCCACCTATCCCTACACTCTAAAAAGTACCGAACACGGCACTAAACAGCGGTTTACAGCTGAGCTGCCAGTAAATTAGCCAAGGCCTTTCAGTGCACTTCCTCTGAACAATAAATCCCCTATCCCAATGCAATGCGACATACAGTAATGACATGCTATATCATGGCAACAATGCATACAATATCAACTCACTAAATGTCATCATGCTTGATAACATGCAAATATATATACATAATAGTCATACAGTCATTTTTGTAAAATATGGGTCTAAATAGTGCTTACCGACCTTACAGTAGGTTCACAGTTGACTTGGGCAACCCGTGCAATCTTAGCAAACATTTCAGTAAAATGGGCTCACATGCTCATGTGGCTTGCCCGTAGGGCTCACAAGCCCATCCATCACACGGTCGTGTCTGGTGCGCACGACCTGGTTCCCGTGTTTTATCACACGACCTACCACATGGGTGACCACACGCCCGTGTTGACAGTGAGGTTTTTGGATTTCGCTGAAACCTCGTTTTCTATGCAATCGTGTACACACCTGATAATGTTTCGATGTAGCAACACTTCCATAAAGACTAGCACCCTAAAATCGTTATAACAACTTCTAAAAATAGTCACAAATCTTGATTATACCGAAATCTCGAAAACGAAAATAGTCCAAATAGAATGTTTATAGCCCAAATAGAATGTTTATCACTTACCCTAAACACCTCGATCGTTTCCAACTAAAGTCCCACAAAAGAGGAGCTCCTTCCTTCATGAATCACTACTGCCAAAACCCAAAATTAAACTAATGAAAAGCAACGAAAAAACAACGATATTAAAAAGAAAACCCCTCCTTAAAATGAGTAAAGCCTTACCCCCACTTACCAAAGCACACGCAATTAGGAAGCCAAAAAACTGGAGTTGACAACACAAGAAAAACGAAGAAAGTAAGAAAAGGAAGAGATGCGAAAGAAAGGAGAAAATAAACATCAGGGAGATTGGGAATTTTTTGGCAGAGAGATAAAAAGAATTAGCAAAAGGAAAAATCAAGGGATATTCCTTCAATCCCTTAATTCTCTCCACTACCCATACTACTGATAACTTCCACAGAATTTTGGTTCAACAGAAACTCTCACAACAACACTAGTAAAAATAAACTCCTTTGAAGCGATTCGAACTCAAGACCACCAGCATATTAGCTCTCCACTTAACCACCATACCAGCAGTCCCATTCTGATATGAGATTACAAGTATTTGAATATAAACCTGTTGACTAGCAGTAAAGGCTTAATTCAAGAAAAAAGCCAAAATTTGCCAAAGACATGGCTTGAGCTTGGGACCTCACACACACACCCAGAACACATAACCACTGAAGCAGATATAGATTTCTGCCAATTATTTACAGAAACAGAAACAAAAATTTTGGGGCATTACAAACTCAGTTGTCGAATTTTAGTGGTCTCGAACCATTGTTTCTGACACCACTGAAAATTGGGTTGTTACATTGCTTGTATGACATACATTGTTAGGTCTATATGGCATGAATTGTCAAGAAGTGTAACACCCTTAACCCGTATCCATCGCCGGAATAAGGTTACGAGGCATTACCGATCAACACATCATTCACGTGCATTTATACATTTCAATAAAAAAATACATTCATCTCAATCAATTGTCCCTTCTAAGGTTATACGAGACCTTAAAACAAACTTAGAAACGATTCGGGACTAAACCGATAACAATTAAAACTTTGGGAAACATAGAATTTTTTTTAACATTTAAGGGTCACACGCCCGTGTGAACAGGCCGTGTGCCTTACACGGCCAGTAGACATGCCTGTGGCGCAGGCCATGTGAAAACAAGGCATACATACTGACTTGTACCACACGGCCGGAGACATGTCCGTGTGCCATGGCTGTCGGAAAATTAGGGAGGTTACTGACTTGGGTCACATAGCCGGCCACACGCCCATGTGCCAGCCCGTGTGTCTCACATGGCCAGTAGAAACCCGTGTGTCTAGGGCATGTCAAAATTGTAGGGTATACTGTCTTAATTCGAAAGGGTACCCCAAGGGACACACGGCCGTGTAACATGACCATGTGTTGCACAAGGCTGAGACACGCGCTCGTGTCTTTGCCTGTGTGGACAAAAATAGGCTATTTGCAAAGCCAATTTGCCACCCTTTCTCATGCACACAAATCAACCTAATGGTACCATTTCAACTTATATATAAGCAACCAAAAACCAGCCAATTTGTACACATATCATGCCATCTATACACAACCATCTCAACTACTCAATTCCATAGCCTAACATGCCATTTCAATATGCTAAAATCCTCAAGTTTGCATAACTACTAAATACATTTCATCATCACCTTAACACCTATTTCATGCCATAAAACTTACCATTTCAACATCCCATAATCAAGTCATCACATAATAATTATATACATTATATAACCTACTTACCAAACATTATTTAGCTATATCAACAACTAAGGCAAACATATCCAAATCAAGCCAATATCTAAGGCATAATATATATCTCAAATATCACTTTTCAAGCACATCATTTAGGCCAATTTAAATGACCATACATACCAACATTTACAAGTGAAATCTCATGGCTATAACCTTAACTCAAAACATACCAAAATGACACTAGCCTATACATGCCATATACCATATATACAAAGCTTCAAAATTACCAACGAGTTGATTGGTAGTGTGATGAAGTTTCCTGATGATTAAATGTTAAAACAAAGATAAATAACATACGTAGTAAGCTTCATAGCTTAGTCAGTTCGTACCAAATATATATATTCTCAACAATTCATAATATACAAATCATCGAATAATAAATATTTAGTAAATCTCTTATCAACATTCAATTCTAATTCAAGTCCATTTATCATATATATATTCAAATCCTTCAAGCTTCATACACATAGTATCAACTACCACATTGGTATAGTATGTACCTGTACTTTCCCGTATTTACTTATTTTATTTTTATCTCTTTGTTCAATACGTTAATCCCTTCGAAAATCTTTGCATACTCAAAGAACTCGCACACTTAGTGAAAAAACGATTAGCTGAAGCTATAATGATGTTGCACACTTAGTGCCATCACATTAAATCGAAGCTATCTCGGTATCGCATACTTAGTGCTACACATATAGCCAAAGCTATTCCAATTCGCACACTAAGTGCTATATATATAGCCAAAGCTATTTCGAAACACACCTTAAGTGCCGAACATTGTTAATTTGTCGTTGTACATAGATGTAGTCTCATATATACAATTTATGCTATATTAAATCACTCAAAACATAATTATCATAGTGCTTATCATGCACGAACTTACCTCGTACTCGGAATTGACAAATAGGATCGATTACTCGATAACTTTCGATTTTCCCTGATCTAAATCTGAATTCTTTCTTTCTTGATCTATATGTATTAAAAAATAATCCAATTAATAATCAACTCAATAAAATTCATCCACAAACACATAATCTAGCCAAATCACACTTTGGCCATAATCTTTCACATTTCTTACAATTTAGTCCTTATTTCACAAAAACACAAATTACACAGAATTTAATTACACCCAAGCCTAGCTGAATTTCCTAGGGACCCTAGCAGTCCAAAAATTTCATTTATTTCACAATTTAACCCCTCAATTTACACTTTTCTCAATTAATATGCCTTTTTACTCAAAATCATTTTACAAAACATGTATATCAAGCACCAAGCCTTCATAATTCATCATCAAACATCATAAAACATACGAATTCATCAATGGAAACTTCCAAAATCATCAACCAATTTAAAAATTAGGGTACGGGCTAGCTAAATTACGAAGCAACGATCACAAAAACATAAAAATCATCAAAAACAGATCAAAAATCATACCTTAATTAGGCTAGTACTTGACCGAATCTTTAAAACCTAAAAATGGTTTTCTTTCTTCTTCAAAAATCGGCTAGGTGATGAAAATTTGAGAGAAAATGGCTTTTGTTTTATTTTATTTACTTAAATAATTAAACTACACATTCAACCTTAAGGACACCATTGTAAAATCACCTAATATATGCCCATTTATGTCAAATTCCACTATCAATGGTTTAATTACAACATAAGGACCTTTCATTTAATAAGCCATGGCAATTAGACACCTTTATCAAATAGAATGCAAGTTTTATATTTTACGCGATTTAGTCCTTTTTCTCAAATTAACCACTTAAATGATAAAATTAACGTACGAAATTTTCATACATATAAAATCACATTGTAACAGCCCGATTTTGAGCCTACTCGGAATAGTAGTTTCGAAACCATAAATTTGAGGTTAGAGAAATTATTTTAATATTATTTTATGCGTTATAGCATGATTATATGAGTGTTTGAAATTTTTGGTGAATTAATTTTAGCGATTGGTTGTTTAATTTCGAAAAAGGACTAAATCGCATAAAAGGGAAATTTGTTTCCTACTATTTAAAAGTGTCATATAGCTAGAGAACCTTAAATTAGAGGTCCTTAGTGAGCAAATAAACCACAAACTTATTAGTGGTTGGACATGGAGCCTTAATTCATGGAATGGTCAAAGGTTAGGTGATTAAATTGATGATAAAATATTAACCTAAAGGCTAGCTACCATTATTTTTCATTCTCCTTTCTTCTCCACCGAAATTTTCAGGAAAGAGGGTGTTTTTGGGAGCTCAAAATTTTAGCAACTTTTATCCTTTGCAAGTAAGTGATTTTGATGGTCATTTTTGTTGATTTTTGTGTTTTTGGAACCCTTATAGCTTAATCTAGCTAATGAGGGGACTATTTTTCAAAATGGTTGAAAGTTTAGGGTTTTTCCATGAGAGTATTCTTGTTGCTTTCCAAATTTTTATGGAAGAAAATGAATCTTGGTTGTTAAATAAACAACTTTTGTGAAAGAGGTTTTCATGAAAACACCTAAGAGGACTATTTTGTAAAGTTTATAAAATAGGTTGCAAATGTGTGAAATAATTAAAATTGTGAGATGTTTATGCTTAAAGTAGTTTCGGCTAGGATTGGTTAATGTGGAAATTTGATGAAAATCGTTTTATGAGGCTAAGGGCAAAATTATAATTTTGTGAAAGTCTAAGGGCAAAACGATCATTTTGCCAAAATATGAATTATGAAATGTCTTAATTAATGTGATGATTAAATTAGTGAATTTTATCATTTTAGATCACGAAATACAAAATCCGAACCTAGACCAAGGGAAGGCCAAGCTAGTAGACTAATTCAATCTAATCGCCTACTTTTTGTATACCGATGTAAGTTGCACGTAAATATTATAATTCTATTGTTATTATGCATTAAATTATTGACATTGCATGAAATTTTTTATTTTGTTACGAGTTTACATGATGAAATTTGATGTAGTGAAACTTCCGGTTGAACCGTAGGAATAGATCGGATATCCATGCCGTGATACTAAGGGTATGTGAGCCAGTGTAGATCATGTTTGGAACATGGCATCGACATTTATACGAGAGCTAATGTAAGACCATGTTTGGGACATGGCATCGACCTTGATATACGAGCCAGTGTAAGACCATGTTTGGAACATGGCATCGACATTTATACGAGAACTAGTGTAAGACCATGTTTGGGACATGGCATCGGCCTCGATATGTGAGCTAGTGTAAGACCATGTTTGGAACATGGAATCAGCACAGATATATGAGTGCCAGTGTAAGACCATGTCTGGGATATGGCATCGGCATCTTGCCTTTTTGTATGAGGCTTAGCAGATATCCATTTATTTTCCCAATTGGTTCAACGGGTGATTTAAAGATTATATCATGATTGAGAAAAGTTATGATTACGTTGTGAGTGGTACAGGCACTACATGAAATTCATGAGAATAAGCTCGGGTTATGTAAATGAATAGTAAGGATGAAATGAGTAAGTTATGTCTATAGTCATTCAAGAATCTTGTGCAAGTGTATGATATGTTATGAGTATGATGTTACTTGGTAAAGTAAAGTTAATTATTTACTTGTAACTTACTAAGCTTTATGCTTACTTCTTCTTGTAACTTAATAAGCTTTATGCTAACTTCTTCTCTTTTCCATCTTCTTATAGTGCCGCCAAGCTAGTTCGGGAATCAAGGGATGTCGGAGGCATCGATCACACTATCACCTGAAGCTTTTGGTATAGCTAGTTTAAATGTTTTGAGTGTGGCATGTATAAGGACTAGGTCTTTTTGTTTAGTGTCATGTTAGTTTTGCCATAAGTGTTGGCTCATATGGATGTGATATTCATTTTGTATAGGCCATTGATGTTGGCTAAGATTTATTATTATTAAGTGCATTTGATGAAAATTCTCATGGTTATGCATGTTTTGGTTATGTGTGTTTATGTTTGGACTGGTTATGTTTGATGTTGTGTAGGTTGGCGCAAGTAAGGGTGACAAAAAGGCTTGATAGATAGCCTTGTTTTTGTCCCCACGGGTAGACACACGGGCATGTGTCTAGACTGTGTGTGACACATGGTTTGCCCCACAGGCGTGTAGTCAGGCCATGTGTCCCCTGCACCTAAAATTGGCAAAACAGAATGCCCAGTAGCAACCACATGGGCAGAGACACAGCCGTGTGTCTTAACCGTGTGGAGGACACGGCCTAGTACATGGGTGTGTAACATGGTCGTGTACCCCTAAAGGATTGCAGACGTCAGAAATAGAATGTCAAGAAGGACACGTGTCATGGACACGAGCGTGTGCCAAGCCGTGTGAAAACCCTTTTAGGTTCGAATCGAGAAATAAATTCGCACGATCTAGGGACACGGGCGTGGTCCCCAGTCTGCTTTGAAATTTTACAAAGTTTTCTAAAGTGTTTAGTTTAATCCCAAACCATTTCCAAAGTGTGTTTTGGGCTTCGTAGGCCTATATTATGGTCGTTAAGAGGAACTTTGAAATTTTTAAAAAAACTGAGCAAAATTTTATGACCCAAAAATGATTGTATGCATGTCATTAAGTCCGGTTACACCTCATATCCTATTCCGGCATCGAACTCAGGTAAGGGGTGTTACACATATACTGTAAACTTCAAAAATAATGTTGAAATAATTTTTCGACCTCGGTTTTGTGGTTTCGAAACCACTATTTTGATTTAGCTAAAATCGGGTTGTTACAACTCTCCCCCCTTAGGTCTTTTCGTCCTCGAAAATCTTACCAGTGAATAGGTTTGGATATTGCTTTCTCATAGCATCCTCAGGTTCCCACGTAGCTTCTTCAACCCCATGCCGATGCCACAATACTTTTACTAATGTAATTCTTTTATTTCTCAGCTTTTTGATCTCATGAGCTAAAATCTGTATCGGTTCTTCATCATAAGACATATCAGGCTGAATTTCAACCTCAATCGGGGAAATGACATGCGAAGGATCTGATATGTATCTTCGCAGCATCGATACATGGAATACGTAATGAATCCTTTCTAACTCAGGTGGCAACACCAATCTATAAGCAACCGACCCAATATGTTCGATAATCTTATATGGTTTGATAAATCTCGGACTTAACTTACCTTTACGACCGAACCAAAGTATTTTCTTCCACATAGATACTTTCAAAAACACTTTATCCCCTATCTGAAACTCAATATCTTTTCTTTTCAAGTCTGCATATGATTTCTGACGATCCGAAGCTGCTTTCAAACTATCACGTATTACTTTCACTTTTTCTTCTGTTTCTCTGATCAGATTAACCTCGTGAATCTTATTCTCGATAAGTTTTGTCTAGTACAACGGTGTTTGACATTTACGACCGTATAGGGCTTCATATGGTGCCATCTTAATACTTTATTGAAAACTATTATTATAAGCAAATTCAATCAACGACAAATAATTTTTCCATATACCTTCAAACTCAAGAATGCAACAATGTAACATATCCTCGAGTATTTGAATAACTGATCAGATTAACCCCGTGAATCTTATTCTCACTAAGCTCGGATTGACCATCCTTCTGCGGGTGAAATACGATACTGAAATGTAGCTTTGTACCCAATGCATCTTGTAGTTTCTTCCAAAATTGTGAACTGAATCTTGGATCTCAATTCGATACAATAGAAATAGGTACCCCTGTAATCTTACAACCTCGGAGATATATAACTT
Organism: Gossypium hirsutum; assembly: GCF_007990345.1. Lineage (NCBI taxonomy): Eukaryota > Viridiplantae > Streptophyta > Magnoliopsida > Malvales > Malvaceae > Gossypium > Gossypium hirsutum. The sequence goes on along the minus strand of NC_053430.1, from coordinate 21,948,922 downwards.
AGCTAACTTATCAAGCGAGAAATCTATACGTACAAGAATGAAATGAGCTGATTTTGTCAATTTGTCAACAACAACCCGGATTGCATCTTTCTTACTCGGAGATAGGGGTAAACCCGAAACAAAGTCCATAGTCACTCTATCCCATTTCCACTTGGGAATCATAATTGTTTGCAATAAATCTAACGGTACTTGATTTTCAGCTTTAACTTGCTGACAAATCAAGCACTTAAAAACAAACTCTGAAATGTCACGTTTCATACCATGCCACCAATAAAGCTGTTTCAAATCGTTATACATTTCTGTGCAACCCGGATGAACAGATAAACAACTGCTATGTGCTTTGTTCAAAATCATCTGAATCAACTCTGAATTCCTCATAACACATATTCGGCCTTTAAATCTCAAACAATCATTAGCGTCAACTTGAAACTCTAAATCAGGGTTTAAATCACATTGAGTTCATTTTGCTAACATTTCATTATCAACTTTCTGAGCTTCACAAATCTGCTGTAAAAACAATGGTCTTGCTTTCAATTCAACTACAATCAAGCCATCCTCAGATATAGCCAACTGAGTATTCATTGCATGTAGAGTAAACAAAGATTTCCAGCTTAAAGAATCAGCAACAACATTTGCTTTTCCTGGATAATAGTCAATCACTAACTCATAATCTTTTAACAATTCTAGCCATCTCTGCTATCGCAAATTCAAATCTTACTAAGTCATCAGATATTTCAAACTCTTATGATCTGAATAAACATGGCATTTTTCACCAAACAAATAATGATGCCAAATTTTTAACGGGAATACAATCGCAGCTAACTCTAAATTGTGTGTCGGGTAATTATTTTCATGCGGTTTTAGTTGTCTCGATGCATAAGCTATGACTTTACCCTCTTGGATCAAAACGCAACCCTGACCATTTAACGATGCATCACTATAGATCACAAATCCTTTACCCGATTCTGGCTGAACTAACACTGGAGCTTCAGTCAAAAGAACTTTCAGCTGATCAAAGCTTTTCTGACATTTCTCAGACCATTCAAACTTTACATCTTTCTGAAGCAATCTCGTCAACAGAGTTACAATCATCGAAAAGCCTTTCACAAAGCGTCTATAATAACCAGCTAGTCCCAGAAAACTGTGGACTTCAGATACATTTCTTAGAGGCTTCCAATCCATTATTATAGAAATCTTGCTCGGATCAACTCGAATACCCGATGCTGACACAATATGCCCCAGAAAACCAACCTCGCCCAGCCAAAATTCTCATTTACTGAACTTTGCATATAATTGTTTATCACATAGAGTATGCAATACAATTCTCAAATGTTCATCATGCTCGGTTTCATCTCGGGAATAAATTAAAATGTCATCAATGAATACAACGACAAATCAATCTAGGTACGGTCTGAAAATCCAGTTCATTAAGTCCATAAAGAAAGTAGGTGCTTTTTTCATTCCAAAAAGCATAACTAAAAATTCATAATGACCATACCTCGTTCTGAATGCAGTCTTCGGTACATCAGAGTCTTTAACTCGTAATTGGTAATAACCCGATCTCAAATCTATCTTTGAAAACACAGTAGCCCCTTTCAATTGATCAAACAAATCGTCAATTCGCGGTAGAGGATATTTGTTCTTGATCGTTACTTTGTTAAGCTCTCGGTAGTCTATACACATTCTCATAGTGCCATCTTTCTTTTTCACAAACAATACGGGAGCACCCCAATGAGAGAAACTCGGTCTTGCAAAACCTCTATCAGTTAATTCTTACAACTGAGCTTTTAATTCTTTTAACTTGTTGAGGCCATTCTGTACAGAGCTATCGATATCGGTGTTGTACCTGGCGTTAACTTAATGCCAAATTCAACTTCTCGAATTGGTGGTAAACCCGGTAACTCTTCAGGAAACATATCTGGATACTCACATACAACTGGCACTGATTCAATCTTCTTTTCAGTCACTTTCGTATCAAGCACATAAGAAAAATAAGCTTCGCAACCCTTTCTCACATACTTCTGAGCTAACATCGATGAAATTACTACTAGCAAACTATTCAGATCATCTTACTCAACCTGGATAATCTCATTATTCTGACACCTCAAATCAATCATCTTTCGTTTGCAATTCATAACAACGTCTTGCAATGTTAACCAATCCATACCCAGAATTATATCAAACTCATAAAATGGAAACAACATCAAATCGGCTGGAAAGTAATTATTCCGGATCATTACCAACACACACTTGCCCAAGGGGTTTGATACTCTAATTACAATTTCAGTAGACTCTACAGACAAAGTCTTATTGGATACTAAATTCACACATACATATGAATGGGTTGATCATGGATCTATCAATGCAATAACTTTAGTATCATAGAGAGTAAAAGTACCGGTGATAACACCTGGAGATGACGCTTCTTTGTGAGCGCGAATAGCGTAGGCTCGGACAGGTGCTCTAGCATCAGATCTCACAGCAGTGTCTCGTGTCACTCCTCTACCACCACTCACATTGCCTATGTTTCTAGGTGGTCTACATCTAGCTGCAGTGTTACTCGATCTCGTGTTTTGAGCGTTATCTTTTTCAGCTAACCCTAAACAATCTTTAATAAAGTGATCTCGTGAACTACAACTATAACAAGTTCTATTATTATTTTTCCCAAACAATCTCCATAATATTGTCTTCCACATTGTTGACACTCGGGCTTAACATCTTTTACGTTATCAACACTCGATACTGATGTGGCTTGAGCTTTACGGTTGGTGTATTACTTTCCATGATCTCTATTCTGATATCGCACTGAAGTTGTCGATCGATTAAAATAGTCTCTAGATTTCTTCGATGAGGAATGATAAGATTTACTCATCAGTCTTTTCCTCAAATCTCTTGCCTCTGAATCAGCCTTTCTCTTTTCTTTATTGAGGTCCTCGGCTTTACAAGCCCTCTCAACTAGAACAACGAATTCTTTTATTTCTAGAATCCTGACTAGAAGTTTTATGTCTTCATTCAATCCATTCACAAATTTTTTACATATGATTTCTTCAGTAGACACATATTCTCGGGCATACTTGCTTAATCGTACGAATTCTCTTTCGTACTCAGTGACAATCATTCGACCCTGTTTCAATTCTAGAAACTCTTTATGTTTTTGATCGAGAAATCGCTAGCTTATATACTTTTTACAGAACTCAGTCTGAAAGAATTCCCAGGTAACCCGTTCTCTAGGAACAACCGATCTCAGCGTTTTCCCCCAATGATATGCATTATCTCTAAGGAAAGATACTATGTATTTGAAACATTTTTCTAGAGTACAGGACAATTCATCAAATACTCTGATCGCGTTCTCAAGCCAGAATTCAGCTCTCTTACCATCATCCTCAACTGTAGTCTAGAACTCCTCAGCCCCGTGTTTCTGAATCTTATCAATAGGTGGCTTACTCAATCGAATCGGATCTATTACTTGTGGCACAACCAGGACTTGTTGAGGAACAGGTGTGGTGGAGGTTGTTGAGCAGCCAGATTCATTCGAACGAACTCCGTGAACCACTCACTCATCATTTGAAAAAAGCCTTGCTTTGCTTCTCCCTCATGATTACTAGTCACGGGTTTAGAGTCAGATTGCACTGCCCTTTGAGCAAGAGTAGGCATGTTACTCTCTACATCGTCAGCTACGGCTCTTTCAGGATCCATTTGCTATATAAAAACACATTTTAACTGTCAGGAATCATCACACTATCGCGGTTTATATATATGGCATGTATAGCTAACTCTCAAACTCTACGTTAGTCCTAGAATCGACTAAACTATAGCTCTAATACCAATTAAATGTAACAGCCCTAACCCGTATTCATTGCCAGAATAGAGTTACGAGGCATTACCGATCAACACATTATTTACGTACATTTATACATTTCAATAACAAAGTACATTCATCTTAATCATATTATCCCATCTAAGGTCATACGAGACTTTAAAACATGCTTAGAAATGATTTGGGACTAAACCAATAACAATTACAAACTTTGGAAAACATAGAAAATTTTCTAACATTTAAGGATCACACGCCCATGTGAACAAGCCATCTGCTTCACATGGCAAGCAGACACGCCTATGGCACAGGCCTTGTGAAAACAAGGCATACATATTGACTTGTACCATAGGCCGGAGACACGCCCATATGACATGGCTGTGGAAAAATTATGGAGGTTACTGACTTGGGTCACACGGCCGACCACATGCCCATGTGCCAGCCCGTGTGTCTCACACGCCCAGTAGACACGCCTGTGTGTCTCACATGACCAGTAGACAAACCCGTGTGTCTAGGCCGTGTCAAAACTGTAGGGTATACTACCTTAATTTGAAAGGGTACCCCAGGGGACACACGACCGTGTAACATGACCGTGTGTCGTACACGGCTTGGACAGACGCCCGTGTGGACGAAAATAGGCTATTTGCAAAGCCAATTTGCCACCCTTTCTCATACACACAAATCAACCTAAATGGTACCATTTCAACTCATATATAAGCAACCAAAAACCAGCCAATTTGTACACATATCATGCCATCTATACACAACCATCTCAACTACTCAATTCCATAGCCTAACATGCCATTTCAATATGCTAAAATCCTCAAGCTTGCATAACTACTAAATACATTTCATCATCACCTTAACACCTATTTCATGCCACAAAACTTACCATTTCAACATCCCATAATCAAGTCATCACATAATCATTATATACATTATATAACCTACTTATCAAACACATTATTTAGCTATATCAACAACTAAGGCAAACATATCCAAATCAAGTCAATATCTAAGGCATAATATACATCTCAAATATCACTTTTCAAACACATCATTTAGGCCAATTTAAATGGCCATACATATCAACATTTACAATCGAAATCTCATGGCTATAACCTTAACTCAAAACATACCAAAATGACACTAGCCTATACATGCCATATACCACATATACAAAGCTTCAAAAGTACCACCGAGTTGATTGGTAGTGTGATAACGTTCCTGACGATCCCCGAGTCCGAGTTAGCTTTGATACTTTATGAAAAAAAGACAAATAACACACACAGTAAGCTTCATAGCTTAGTAAGTTCGTACCAAATATATATATTCTCAACAATTCATAATTTACAAATCATCGAATAATAAACATTTAGTAAATCTCTTATCAACATTCAATTCTAAATCATGTCCATTTATCATATATATATTCAAATCCTTCAAGCTTCATACACATAGTATCAACTACCACATAGGTATAGCACGTATCTATACTTTCCCGTATTTACTTATTTCATTTTTATCTCTTTGTTCAATACGTTAATCCATCCGAAAATCTTTCCATACTCAAAGAACTCGCACACTTATTGCAAAAATGATTAGCCAAAGCTATAATGATGTCGCATACTTAGTGCCATCACATTAAATAGAAGCTATCTCAGTATCTCACACTTAGTGTTACACATATAGCTGAACCTATTCCAATTCGCACATTAGGTGCTATATATATAGCTGAAGCTATTTCGAAACACACCTTAAGTGCCAAACATCGTTAATTTGTCGTCGTACATAGCCGTAGTCTCATATATAAAATTTATGAGATATTAAATCATTCAAAACATAATTATCATAGTGTTTATCACGAACGAACTTACTCATACTCGGAATTGACGAATCGGATCGATTACTCGATAACCTTCGATTTTGTCCGATCTAAATCTAAATCCGAATCCTTTCTTTCTTGATCTATATGTATTCAAAATTAATCCACTTAATCATCAATTCAATAAAATTCAGCCACAAAAACATAATTTAGCCAAATTTCACTTTGGCCCTAATCTTTCACATTTCTTACAATTTAGTCCTGATTTCACCAAAACACAAATTACATTGAATTTAATTACACCCAAGCCTCGCCGAATTTCCTAAGGACCCCTAGCAGTCCAAAAATTTTATTTATTTCACAATTTAACCCTTCAATTTACACTTTTCTCAATTTAATCCCTAATATGCCTTTTTACTCAATCACTTTACAAAACATGTATATCAAGCACCAAGCTTTCATAATTCTTTATCAAACATCATAAAACACATGAATTCATCAATTAAAACTTCCAAAATCATCAACAAATTCAAAAATTAGGGTACGGGCTAGCTAAATTACGAAGCAACGATCACAAAAACATAGAAATCATAAAAAACGGATAAAAAATCATACCTTAATTAAGCTAGTACTTGACTGAATGCTTTAAAACCTAAAAATGGTTTTCTTTCTTCTTCAACAATCGGCTAGGTGATGAAAATTTGAGAGAAAATGGCTTTTGTTTTATTTTGTTTACTTAAATAATTAAATTACACATTTAATCTTAATGAAACCATTATAAAATCACCTACTATATGGCCATTTATGTCAAATTCCATTATAAATGGTCTAATTACAACATAAAGACCTTTCATTTAATAAGCCATGGCAATTAGACACCTTTATCAAATAGAATGCAACTTTTACATTTTATACAATTTAGTCCTTTTCTCAAATTAACCATTTAAACGATAAAATTAACCTATGAAATTTTCACACATGTATACATATTGTAAACATCAAAAATAATGTTGAAATAATTTTTTGACCTCGAATTTGTGGTTCCGAAACCACTGTTCCGATTTAGCTAAAATCGGGCTGTTACAAGAAGGTCTTGTAGGAATTGAATTTGAATGATTGTCTCTATTGCAAAATATGAGTAAATTATTTTAGTTCTGTAATAAGTAAAGCTAAGATAAGGTACTAATATGTTCTAGGTTGAGAGTGAATAAGTCTTAAGGGTTTCCATGAAAAAGAGATGTGTATTTGTATGTTAAGAAATGTATCTGTTATGATGATCTGTGAATATGGAAAGTGAAGAGTATTGTATCTTCTTCTAGAATTATTCTGAATCTGAGTTAATATTATCTTTAGTTATGAGCTTTTGATATAAAATGATATGAAATTCGTTAGAATGGTTTAAACAGTGATTTATCAGTATGGATATGTTTGGTATTGAATCAAGGTATGTCTGAGTATGAACTGATATTATTAAATTCTGCATAAGTATTCACCAAACATATATGTATCTTCCCATGATAAATGTCAGTGAACAACTGTTTGAAATAAGAGTATGTGATCGCGTGATTCGTAACAAGTAATAAATATTTATAATGAAGATCAAACCTAGACTAACTATTATCACGATTAAAAGGCAAGCACACCTATCGAACAATAGTATAGTAACGGCAAGACCGGGATATCGTACCCAAGGGAACCAAAAGTACCAGTAATAACTATCTTTTTATTATCTAGCCTAGGAATAAAATGATTTGTTTATTAAACTAATTATCTAAACTAATTAACTAATTTAATTAAAGCGAAGAGAAAATTTGGAAAAAGACTTGAAGAGAAGCAATTGATAAAGACGACACCTAAGGAGGAATCCACCTAGATTTCATTTGTTATCTGACTCTGAACCGGAGGATTTATTCACTTGACTTGATCCGTGAGACTCCCTAACCTATGTTATTATCCCTTTCAAGACTAATAACGTCTAACCCTCAGTTGAATTAATCGAAATTTCTTTCTTAATTAAAACCCCTAGGGAAGCAGTAAATCACTCTATGGACTCCCATATTAGGTTTCACCCTAATCTGGCAAAATCTCGTAACCCTATTTCTAGGCGTTCGATCAACTCCGCTTAATTATTCCAAATCTACTCTTAGGCAGGGTCTATTCCTCCTCTGCATAAGCACATCAAATCATGAATTAATACCCGGAATATTAACTCAAGCATTAAGAACACATAATTAAGAACAAATCAAGTATTTATCATACAGTTCAGATAATAATAACAAGATCCATCATAGGTTTTATCCCCCTTAGGTATCTAAGCGGTTTAGTTCATAATAAAATAAGAGTACATCTCAAAAGTATAAAAATAACAAAACATGAAGAAAACTCTAAAACCCTTGAAGGAATTCTGAGAGAGATCTTCAATCTTGGAGTAGCTCCGGCTTTTGGGATGGATCGTCTGGCTTCCTTTAAGTAATTCCTGACGTGTGGTTCTGTATTCCAGAAAAGTTCTGGAAGAGGCCTCCCCTCTGGGTCATACTTAGGGTGTTTATATAGGCTTTGGATTGGCTTTCTTCCTCCCTAAGTACCCTTTTCCGTGTAAAATACAACTCTTTAAAAAAGGGACACGCCCATGTGCCACGGCTATGTGATGTGATTTCCAGGCCATGTTCGATACGTTAAATTGCCACGGCCGTGTGGGCTCAATGGCCAGGCCGTGTGAATCGTGTAAGCCTTGGTCGACACCCCCGAAGGCCACGAATGTGTGAGATACCTGTGTGGCAAGGCTTAGGCAGTGTGATCTTCTCGATTTGGTCTGTTTTGTCCCTTTTTAGCTCATTTTTGGCTCCTTTTGACTCTTGGTGCTCTCCTGAGTACAAAACATGAAATAACTGGATTAAGAGCACCAAAATCCACAAATCTAGTAGTAAACATCCATAAATATGCTAAGTATTTGGGGTAAAACTATGTATAATTTGGTGTTTATCAAATACCCCCACACTTAAGCATTTGCTTGTCCTCAAGCAAAACTCTCATTTACAGCTAAAATTCATTCTTTTCAATCACATGATTAGTATTGATAATGTTACAAACTATTCCACGAAAAATCATACAGTGAGAATTTAACTATAGGGGCATTAAAAGCCTCAAACAATCTCAATTCGATATTTTGATAATAAAATCATAAGTAATCTCCTTCCTCTAAGTAATTAACTTTAGTCCTAAATATACAAGAGATGACATCCTCACTAAAGATTCACTCAAATCACTCAAAGTGTTTAACGTTCAAGATTAAGCACTCGATTGTCTAACATGAAAAGTTATTACCATAGGCTTGCATGAAAATCAAATCTCCACCACTTGTAAATGATATGATACACTAATCAAAAGGTCTTTGCATGGTTGTAATGGAGTTTAGGTTACAAGTATGGATACAAGCTGAAGAATAGGGGTTAGAATTGAGATAATTTCAATATGTTACCCTACTATCAAAAACTTAATTATTTTATATGAGTTTATGACAACTTTAGCTTGTTGAGAATTACATTTTTTTAAGAACAAATTAAGTCAATACAATACAGAAATCATACTTTATGATTCAGTAACACAAAATGGAAACATAGTGAGGTAATAATATTAAATTTAATCTCGATAAAAAGGTAAATTAAGTATGAGGATTTAAACAATAATGAGTTAATGATAAGGGTTAATCAATAAAAAAATGGTTAATAGGCTCAAAGGGGGTTCGCTAAGGGTTTAATTATGTGAGAAGGCTTTTTATGGAGTAAATGGGTTAAATCCTAAGTACCTTTATCATCTCAGTATATCAAATCATACATATGATCTATACATGTATAATCAAAGCAAGTTCTAGAATAACAGTTCAATATTGACACACTTAAACCACAAAAGAAGTGAGCAAGAAAGAAAGCTATATGCTCAAAAGGCTCAAAAATCTCACCAAAAATTTGGGTTTTTGATGTCATTTCTGTATACTTAGGATTTCAAGATAATACTTCAATTTAGGAGAAATAGTCTAAAAATTTTATTTTTCAAAATATCAACTTATCATGCTCGATTCTTTAAGGTCCTATAATCAAATAATCATGTATAATTCCCTTGGACTAATTCACGACATATCAACAATAATTATAGATCAATCAGAATTTATTCTATCAATATTATGAGAAAATTACTTAAGCACAAGACCAAATTCAGGGATTTGAGAATAATGCAAAAAGTTAGGTTTCATGTTCACCCCTCCACACTTAAGATGTACATTGCCCTAAATGTACAGAGATAGATTATTCAAAATAAAGAAAATCATAAGAGGAAAGGAGGTGAAACTCCTTGTTATATGGATGTGGAGCCTGATTCTGAGGATGGAGTGTTCGGGAAAGTGGTCGCTGCCATTATTCTTGGCTAGATGAAAAAATTGGGTTGTTGAACATGGCATTCGTGAGGTATTGTTTCCCTTTTGTTTCCTTATTCCGTAAAATATTCCTAGCAACTTTGCTTGGAAGTCTGTAGAATCATGAATAGCTTATTAAGAGTTGGTGTGGAAGAGAGCGTAGTGGAATTACTTGTTAGAAATACCAGAAAATGGAAAAAGTAAAATTTACTAATATAGATATGTCTTTCAAAATAAAATAATAAAATTGAAATGAAAATAAAAATCAAAAGAAAAATAAAAATAAATAAAATAAAATAAAAATAAGAATAAATAAAAAAATAGGAGGATTCAATGATCCTCATCGGTGGGGCCCTCAGGTGGTGGTGCTGGAGTGGCGATGTGAAAGTGTTGGCACAGCTGTTGCATCATAGCCTGCATATCGTCCATCTGTTGGTCCCATCGCCGATCTTGCTCGTGAATCATCTCAAACTGCATAGTGTAATACTGCTCGAAGTGGGCGAGTCAGTCGAAAAGATGTGCCAATGAAGCAGCCGTATGAACTGGTCGTTCCCTAGGTGGCACGGTGGAAGGCTCCTCATGCTATGGGGGAACATCATCAGGGATGTCCTCAAGATCCTTCTCGTTAATGGCTTGCGAGAGACGGTACTGAGGAGGATCGGTCCCACGTCGGCGCTCGATCATCCTCATGTGTAATATAGTCGTGATGCCCTGTGGGGACATCTGACCTATAAGGGTAAGTGCTGATAACTGGGTTGCGGTGTTGAGGAGGCCGAAGTGTCTGGCAAGGCGCATCACGTAAGGGTCGATGGAGATCACTCACTTCCTATGCTGCTCGGTCTGATGGCAAATGGCGAAAGCAATGAAGTAAGCCAAGTTAGTCACGTTTGTATTCGCCATGCACCATAAATACTATGCGTCGTGGGTGTTGACGACGCCAGTGCTCTCTCTCCTTCCGGTCAAGGTGTGTGCCAATATGGCATGGAGATATCGTAGGGAAGGGTGGAGAGCTGAGGCCTTCGAGCGGCTGGGATCGTAGGTGGAAGAGAGTGGTGCCAAATCCTTCCAGCACAAAGAGGGCGAGATGTGGATATTGCGTGGTAGTGCATTCATGCCCTCCTCCTCCATAAACTCATCGGTGTAAAATCCCAGAGCAACTCCAAACTCTGGGACACTCATCGCACGAACTAGACCGCCTAATCAGAAGTGAATGGTGCCTGGGTCGTCATTGTTCGCCATCACCACCTATAAATGAAAAGTAGAGCATAATTTTAAAGTTAGCTCTGAATAAGTGGGCTCGGTAATAGCGAAGAACTGTTCCCATGGGTCTGTAGACAGGAGGGCGCGGATGGCATCAGCGAGCTGGACTTGCTTTACGGTAGCCTAGTCGATGGAGCGACCTATGGTGATGGGTCGTGCGCGTAGTATCTGAAATAATTCCTCCTGCGAAGCTTGAAGAAATTCAAGGAACAGATGCCGAACTTCGGCTGTAGCACGTACTGAGGAAGAACCCGGTCCCCTACGTCTCTTTGAGAAAGGGACTGCGGCCTTCTTGCCTTTTGATGACGACATAATATACCTGAAAATACATGAGCATTGATAGAATCCAAGATACATCAGTAGTTAAGCAATAGGCCTAAAATTAGTATATGCTATTTAGTAGCTTAAACAAGTCAAATATAGAAAATTCTAAAGCAAATTCCTAACTTTTCTAAAACATATTTGTAATAGTAACAATATCTATGCAAAGCATGTAGAATACTAATGTAGCAACACAAATTGGGAAAATAAGGTTGAGAAAGTGAACCAAAGGCTGTTGTAAGGTGGTGCACGGGCGTGTGACGTGGAGAAGAAGCCGTGTGGTGGGAAAATAGAGGGTATAGGGAGGGGAAAATAGGGATTAATGCAAGGGGAGTGGATTTGAGGGTGGTTTGGGGGTTGGGGAAGTGAGAATCTGGGGAATGGTGACCGGAATAGGAATTAGGGGTTGGGGGAGGGTAGATTTTGGCTAGGGTTTTGAAAGGAAGAAGAAGATGAACAGTGGTTTGTTTATATAGGGGAGGGTCACACGGCTTAGGGCCACGTCCATGTACTTTGACGGTGAGCCCGTATTTTTTGAATTTTGCGAGTTAGGTCGTACCCGGCTACTATCACACATCCGTGTGTCTTAGGCGTATGTCAAACACAGCCATGTCACACGGCCGTGCCTAGCTTTGTTCGCTTCTCCCACACCCGTGTTTTATGGTAGCACGTCCGTGTATTGTTGTACACGGCTGAATGGCACGGGCGTGTCGCACGCCCGTGTTAAAGAAACAGAATAGAGCCTTGTCCCTGGCACGCCCGTGTTTTTTCCTATAAAGTTCACCCACGGCCATGTCGCACGGCCGTGGGGATTTATCGCACCCCGTATTTTGAGGAAATCATGTCCTACTTCAACACGACCATATCGCACGGTCGTGTCTCTTTCCCTGTTTGGTCATTGCTTTAGGCACGCCCGTGTGCCTGGCCGTGTATGCTGAAAAACTTTGCAATTCAAAGACTAAGTTAATTGATTCGAAGTGTGAGAAGTTAAAAATAAAGAAATCAAAATATGTTAGTGCTCGGGTTGCCTCCAGAGAAGTGCTTATTTATAGTCTAAGCTCGACTTACCTCTCCGTTGATTTATCATGGTGGTTTGAGGAGTTCATACTTCTCGTTCCTACTGTCAATCTTAAAATAAGGTTTTAATCGGGTGTTATTTACCTTAAAAGTGTCGAACTTGGGATGACTCACCTCAACCGTACCGAATGGAAACATACTGAGTACCGTAAAAGAGATTTCCTCATTTGGTGTGGTAGTGACAATGTGGGGATCTGCGGCATCCAGTAAGACTTTATCGCCAAACTAAAGTTGATTAGGAGAGGTATCGAGCTTGTTTGGCGTAGTTTCAGTTTATCACGTGTTCTCGGTTTGTGTGCTTGCCATTCATCTAGCTCCTCTATTTGAAGCCTTCGTTCCTCATGGGTGTCTTTGTTCTCTACATGATAATAGTGCACTGTCTCCGTTGTCTTGGTTCGAGGAGGTTCCTGCAAGGATGATTGAGTATTAGTTTTATCATCGACAGGTTTTATAGCGTTATCTTGAGTTTTAGAGGTTTTGACTGAGTCGCGTGCTTGAAGTGTTACTGCGTTGTCACCTGCACGAAGTGTTATCTCTCCTGCACCTACATTAATAATGGTTCTGGTAGTTGCTAAAAAGGGTCGTCCTAAAATTAAAGGTACCTCGTTATCCTCATCCATATCTAAGACGATAAAGTCTATTGGGTAAATAAACTTATCAATTTTAATGAGAACATCTTCAATAATACCCTTAGGAAATCTAACTATTTCGTCAGCCAATTGTATGCTCATCCTAGTCTATTTGAGTTTACCGAGACCGATTCGTTTAAACATTTTATAGGGCATAACATTTATACTTGCCCCTAGATCAGCTAAAGCATTATTCACAGATAAACTACCAATTAAGCAAGGAATTGTAAAACTCCCTGTATCTTTTAATTTTTTAGGTAGCTTATTCTTTAGAATAGTTGAGCAGACTGCATTGAGTTCCACATACGATTTAGCATCTAATTTCCTTTTATTGCTCAGAAGCTCCTTTAAGAATTTTGCTGAGTTGGGCATCTGCGAAAGAACTTCAATAAAGGGTAAGTTAATAAGTAATTTCTTTAAGAGTTTGACAAACTTACCGAATTGTTCTTCTGTTCTGTCTTTCGTCATCACTTTAGGATATGGCACATGAGGTTCATGATTCGTACTTACTTGTTTGGGATCATTATTGTTTACCTCTTCTCGTCCTTTGTTCATCGTGTTGTTTTACTGTATTTCTGGCTCGGGTGTAATGAGTCCGTCCTTATTTTGAGTGCTAATTGTATTGAGGTGTTCCCTCGGATTAGGTTCAGTATTACTTGGTAAGCTACCTTGTGGTCATTCAGAGATTAGTTTGGACAGCTGGCCTATCTGAGTTTCGAGTCCTTGGATCTATGCTTGTTGATTCTTAAGTGCTTTCTCAATATTTTGGAAACAGGTTTCTGACACCGAGATAAATTTGGAAAGCATCTCTTCAAGGTTTGGTTTCTTCTATTGTTGATAAAGTGGCTATTGAAAACCTTGAGGATTTTGTGGCTTTTGATTCCCTTGACCACACCGAAAGAAATTTGGGTGGTTCTTCCAACCTTCATTATAGGTATTACTGCATGGGTTATTTTGAGATCTAAAGTTATTGTTACCATATAGTTGACTTGTTCTTCTTCAGTTGTAGGATTGAAGGATTGGTATTCTGTATGCACACCTCCTCCGCTTGAGTCACACCTCATTAATGGATGTACCTGCGTAGAACCAAGAAAACTATCAATCTTTTTATTGAGAAGTTCTACCTGATTAGAGAGCATGGTGACTGAATAGATGTTATAGATGCCAGCTTTTTTTGTTGGCTTTTTCCTCATAACTTGCCATTGATAGTTGTTTAGTGACATCTCCTCTATGAATTCATAGGCATTTTCTGGTGTTTTATTGTTGATGGTTCCACCAGCAAATGCGTCAATCATTTGTCTTGTTGAGGGATTCACACCATTGTAGAGCGTTTGAACTTGAGCCAAAATGGTAACCCATGGTGAAGGCACCTTCTCAGTAAGTCCTTGTATCTCTCCCATGCATCGTAAAGTGTTTCTAAATCCATCTGTACAAAAGAAGAGATATCATTACGTAATTTAGCCGTTTTAGCTGGCGAAAAATATTTTAGTAAAAAGTTCTCGGTCATTTGTTCCCAAGTAGTGATAGACCCTCGTGGTAACGAGTTCAACCACTGCTTGGCTTTGTTTCTCAGTGAAAAGGAAAATAACCGAAGACGAATGGCATCATCAGAAACGCCATTGATTTTGAATGTAACGCAAAATTCAAGAAAATTCACCAAGTACGTGTTGGGATCCTCATCCTGCAAACCATCAAACTGAACAAACTGCTGTATCATCTGAATTGTGTTAGGTTTTAGTTCGAAATTATTCGCAGCAATAGCAGGTCTAACTATACTAGACTCAGTTCCTGTAAAAGAAGGTTTAGCATAGTCATACATAGTACGTGGAGCAGGATTTTGATTAGTTGCAATTACAGGAGGCAGCTGATCGCCTGGGTTTTCGGCCATCTCTACGGTTGGAGTTTGAGTATCATCTTCTCGCTCGTTCTCCGTGTATCGTAAACTACGCCTTATTTCTCTTTGATTTCTACGAACTGTGCAATCGATTTCTTCGTCAAAAAATAATGGTCCTGATAGGTTTCTTCTAGTCATAAACTATAAAAACCTGCCAAGAGATAGAAAAAAGTAAATTAATAAATAATAAAATAAAATAAAATTGGAAGAAAAATAAATGGCTAAAGTAATAAAAATTTAGTGTTCCTAATATTTCAGTTCCCCGGCGACGGCGCCAAATACTTGATCGCGTGATTCGTAACAAGTAATAAATATTTATAATGAAGATCAAACCTAGACTAACTATTATCATGACGAAAAGGCAAGCACACCTATCGAACAATAGTATAGTAACGGCAAGACCGGGATATCGTACCCAAAGGTACCAAAAGTACCAGTAATAACTATCTTTTTTATTATCTAGCCTAGGAATAAAAGGATTTGTTTATTAAACTAATTATCTAAACTAATTAACTAAGTTAATTAAAGCGAAGAGAAAATTTGGAAAAAGACTTGAAGAGAAGCAATTGATAAAGACGACACCCAAGGAGGAATCCACCTAGATTTCATTTGTTATCTGACTCTGAACCGGAGGATTTATTCACTTGACTTGATCCGTGAGACTCCCTAACCTATGTTATTATCCCTTTCAAGACTAATAACGTCTAACCCTCAGTTGAATTAATCGAAATTTCTTTCTTAATTAAAACCCCTAGGGAAGCAGTAAATCACTCTATGGACTCCCATATTAGGTTTCACCCTAATCTGGCAAAATCTCGTAACCCTATTTCTAGGCATTCGATCAAATCCTCTTAATTATTCCAAATCTACTCTTAGGCAGGGTCTATTCCTCCTCTGCATAAGCACATCAAATCATGAATTAATACCCGGAATATTAACTCAAGCATTAAGAACACATAATTAAGAACAAATCAAGTATTTATCATACAGTTCAGATAATAATAACAAGATCCATCATAGGTTTTATCCCCCTTAGGTATCTAAGCGGTTTAGTTCATAATAAAATAAGAGTACATCTCAAAAGTATAAAAATAACAAAACATGAAGAAAACTCTAAAACCCTTGAAGGAATTTTGAGAGAGATCTTTAGTCTTGGAGTAGCTCCGGCTTTTAGGATGGATCTTCTAGCTTCCTTCAAGTAATTCCTAGCGTGTGGTTCTATATTTCAAAAAAGTTCTGGAAGAGGCCTCCCCTCTGGGTCATACTTAGGGTGTTTATATAGGCTTTGGATTGGCTTTCTTCCTCCCTAAGTACCCTTTTCTGTGTAAAATACAACTCTTTGAAAAAGGGACACGCCCGTGTGCCACGGCCGTGTGATGTGATTGCCAGGCCATGTTCAATCCGTTAAATTGCCACGGCCATGTGGGCTCAATGGCCAGGCCGTGTGAATCATGTAAACCTTAGTCGACACCCCCGAAGGCCACGGGCTTGTGAAATGCTCGTGCGGCAAGGTTTAGGCTATGTGATCTTCTCGATTTAGTCTGTTTTGTCCCTTTTTAGCTCGTTTTTGGCTCCTTTTGACTCTTGGTGCTCTCCTGAGTACAAAACATGAAATAACCGGACTAAGAGCACTAAAATCCACAAATCTAGTAGTAAACATCCATAAATATGCTAAGTATTTGGGGTAAAACTATGTATAATTTGACGTTTATCAGTATGGGTTAAGGTAAGGAATATTAGAATTGGTTTCTAAGGGTATGTTTCATTAAGAAATTATTATTGGAATAAGAGGTTTATGATACATTTAGAAGGTTCCTCAGTTAAGGAAGATTGAGTATGATAAGAGCATGATAACTGGTGTATAAGAGAATGGTAAACTGTGGTGGTATCCACCGAAATAAATGATGCAAAATAATGGTTGACACAATAGTTCACATAAGATTGCAAGTATCCATCAATGTATTGTTGTGTTAAGCTCACTAAGTATTCATGTAATTACATGATTTGTTATTGTTTTTCAAATATTTGTGTTGAGACTTCGCCTGAAGGTAAAACACCATGAGTACACAAAGGTGGTGGTGGAGTGGGCTATTATGCATACAATGGATGCATGGCGTAGTTAGGTGTAACACCCTTAACCTGTATCCGTCATCGGATTAGGGTTACAAGGCATTATCGATAAAATATACATCATTCACAAATATTTAAGAACGCATAATCAAAACCATTCTAATACAATCATAAATGTCCCTTATAAGGCTTTATGAGGCCATACAACATGCTTGAAAGAGGCTCAGGACTAAACTGATAACATTCGGAAACTTAAGGAATTATACAAAAATTTCAAAAATTTAAGGGTCAGACACCCGTGTGAACAGGCCGTGTGCCTCACACGGCTACCAGATACACCCGTGTCATAGACCGTGTAAAAATAGGGCATACATACTAACTAACACCACATGGCCGAATACATGCCTGTGTGCCATGGCCATAGGAAATCTGAAGGGTATACTGACTTGGGTCACACGGCCGACCACACGCCCATGTGGTAGCCCGTGTGCTATGTACGGTTAATAGACACGTTCGTGTGTCTATGTCGTGTAACTCTCTGACTTATTTTTACAAGGTTACAGCAGTCACACGGCCGAGCCACACGCCCATGTGCTCAACCGTGTAGAGTGAAAATAGGCTTGGTTTAAGCCACATTTCCCACCTATCTATTAAGTGCATAAAAGCATTCATTTGACAACATTTTCATATACAATAAGCAACCAAAACATGCCATTTTAAACACCAAATATACCATCTCACATACAACCATTAAACCATATCAACAACCATAGCACATACCAAAACACAAGACAACATATATAGATCACATATACTTATCATTTCATAACTCAAACCAAATTAATAGCCAAATACACACCAACATGTACATCATTTGCAAGCCAAATCTCATGGCTAAAGTCATGGTTCAAAACTTATCAACATCTCACTAGCCTATACATGCCATATATCATATTTACAAAGCTTCAAAAGTACCAACTAGATGTTAGATAGTGTGATGATGCTTCCTGACAATCACCGAGTTTGAACAAGCTTTGATAATCTATAAAACAGAGAATACACACACAAATTAAGCTTTAAAACCTTAGTAAGCCATATACAAATAAATCTATACCATAACCAACATCATTCTCATCAACTAAGAAAATTATAACTAAACACATTTAGATACACAAACCTTTCTCAAAGTACATCCATTCCAATTCACATGTAAATTCATCAAATACTTCATCTTTTCAAATCTCATATAAGTTTCGTATGTACCTGAATCACTTACTCATTCTCATATTCAATCTTGACCTTACTTTTCCTGTTGAGCCCTTCTGAATCACTAAGGACACTCGGATATCTCATAAAGCTCATACAATACCATATCCCAGATATAGTCTTACATGTTATCGTATGTCGATGCCAACGTCCCAGATGTGGTCTTACACGAAATCATATAATGATGCCAATGTCTTAGACATGGTCTTACACATAATCAGGATAAAATTTCAATGTCCCAGACATGGTCTTACATGTAATTTCATCTCGATAAACCTAATGTCATGACATTTGCATCCTAAGCCTTCCTAAGGGTTGTATGGGGCATCCGGACGTCGTAACTCTATCGTTTCTTACTCGTAGTTGCTCGTTCATACTCATTGCAATTAAATGACAAATAATACATATCTAATTCAATTTAAAAGCATGTATTTGCATATGAACTTACCTCATATTAAGGGTTGACGTATCGGGTCGACTGTTCGACAACTTTCAATTTCCCCCGATCTAAGTCCGACTTATTTCTATCTTGATCTATATCAATTCAAAAATAGCTCATTTAATCACCTTCATTCAATTTCATCCAAAAATACCTATATGGGCATTTTTACACTTTAGCCCCTAAAGTTTCACATTTATTCAATTTAGTCCCTATTTCACAAAAACAAAAATTACACCAAATTTAATAAAACCCATGCTTAGACGATTTATACTAGGGTCCATAGAAGCCTATAACTTTCATTTATTTCACATTTTGACCACTCAATTTGCAAATTTTACAACTTAATCCTATTTAGACATTTTCATCAAAAATCACTTTGTAAAACATGTAGAACTATCATCAAGCTTTCATAATTCATCATCAAACATTCAAGAACTCTAGCATTCATCAATGGCACATTACAAAATCATCAACAATTTCACAAATTAGGGCATGCGCTAGCTAGTACTCGAAGCAATGATTTTAAAAACATAAAAATCATCAAAAACTGAACAAATTTCATACTTCAATCAATCTATGCAAGTGCCGAATGGTTTAAGCCTTCAAAACCCTATTCCTTTCTCTATTTTCGATCAAGAAGATGGACAAAATGAACATCATTTGTTTTGTTTTAATTTTATTAACTTAATTAACAAATTACATATTTAACCCTAATTAAAACCACCAAAATTCATGATATAATGCCTATTAATGTCCATTAACATTATCAATGGGTTAATAACATCATAAGGACCTCATAAATAACAAACCATAGCAAATAAACATTTTAACTTATAGCATGCCACTTTTGCATTTTACGCAATTTAGTCTTTTTGTCAAAATAAGCATCCAAATGATAAAATTATTTCACGAAACTTTCACACATATCTAATAACATGCTTTAAACACCAAAAATAATATTAAAATAATTTTTTGACCTCAAATTTATGGTCCCAAAACCACTGTTCCAATTTAGCGAAAACAGACTATTACATTAGAAATACGACCTTCGAATCTATATAAAATAAACTTTTAACTTGTAAAGAATTGTATCAGATTGATGTAACTAAATATATTTTAAATAATTCCCTTGTTTCCACATAATAAGTTTTCAATTAGAATGCCCAATAACATGTTTAAAAAAATAATAAATTATAAATTATTTTTATTATTGGTTAAGTTGTATGTAGTAACACTCGAAATTTGAACCCAGTAAATTGGGTCTGGTTTTGGGGCGTTACATACATCATCTGGAGGAATTTTTGCTATGAACCCACATCCAAAGATAAATTCCATCTGCGAGGACTTGCTGTATGTCCACAGCCAAATGACAGTTATTATTTGTGAACTAGTAGTGGTTTATCCACATCCCGGTGTGTTGAAGAAGGGAGTTTAGGGGAACTCCCATTGTGGTGTGTAACGGTAGGGTAGGATCTATTCTATTAAAAAACGAAACTGTATGGCATCTTTAAAATCATGTGCATAAAAATTTGGAAACTTTGTTATGATATATCTATATGTTTGTATATCTATGTATATTGTGAAAATTTTGAAAATTGGTTATTCTAAAAACTACTATTGTGAGTTCTGATATATTAATAATGGTTGCCTTGAAAACTGATACTCTAAATTGTTATCTGATTGTGGTTATGCTATGCAATATTATTTAATGTGTCTTACCAACTGTTTACACTGATTTTCTTGTGAATGAACTCACACTGAGCATCATAGCTCACTCTCCTTTAAATTTTCGTCCTTGCAGATAATCCACCAGGTTAGGACACGAACGTGGCACCTAGAGGATCTCGGTTCAGTTTTTATTTTTCAATTTATTAAGGCTTATTATTTGATTTACTCTATTATTAAAGTTTGTATTATTCTATTTCAAACTATGGCATGAGACTTAGGATTTGGGGTTTGCTTTATTTCGCATGACATTCAGATTAAATTATTAGGAAATTATGTTATAATTATTAATTAGTATGCATGAACCCCGATTTTTATTAAACACAACCAGATCACTTTTCCACTACTAAATTAGAATTAAGATTTTGAGGAAGAATAAAACTGTTTGTAACTAAATTTTTACTAAACCAAACAAATGTTTTATGATGGTTGTTTTCAAAACTTCGATAACCCTGTTAAGCTATCTCGGTGGCTGATGTGATCTTCCTAATTCAGATCTAACGTTTAGGCCGGGTTGGGGAGGTTCATGACTTTAATTTTTCATTTTTTTTTTGAAATTCTAACTTATTAATGCTAAATATCTCCATTTTGTACTGGTAATTTTTCATAGATGCTTTTTGATTGAATATGCTTAATTATCGTATGTTATTTATAAAAGCTAAACTTAAACTTCAATTGGTATATAACTCTAATTTGTACTCTTAATAAAATTCTGACTGAGTTGGTGTCATGAGTTAACTAGGCAGCAACTTGATTAGGAAAATTACAAAAATGACATTTCGTACTTTAAATTTACCACTCAATTGAGGTTTTATTTTAATTTATATATATATTTTAATTTTATTATGCACACTTTATTATCTCTATTAATTATATCTATACTTATAATTTATTAAGCATTTTATCAAGTTGGTTTCACCCATCAACCAGGTCCCAACTCAGTTAGGAAATTACTAAAAAATCATTTTATTTACAAAATAAGTTATATGGTTACTTGGGTGTTTATCTTTTCATATATATATTTTATAAATCAATAATCATTTGTCCATAATGGGTTTTGAACCAAGGACACCATGCATGTAAAACATTTTCATTTACTATTTGAATTATAACAATTTTTATTTTTATATGAAACATAAATAAATGTATTTGTTATATGCATTTTTATAAACACACTTCTGTGTCCTAAATACGTGATTTTCACACCCATACGTGTTATAAGATTTCTTATTAATAATGTTGTTAATTGAGTTATTGTCACAAATTAACTCTACATGAACTCAGGATTGATGACAAAATAATGATAAATAATTATTTTCATTTAGTATTCTTTTTAATATTTATTGTATGTTATTTCTAAACACCTTTTTATTTTAAATATGTGATTTTCGCAAGTATATGCGTATGATAATATTTTTAGTATTAAAAATGTTTTTAATTGAATTGGTGTCTCATATTGTTAATCATGATAAACAATTGTAGTGTATTTAATATTGTTAATATGATGTATTTATGTGTTTAAAATTCATTTTACTCACAATTTAGTCTAACTTTATTTTATTTTAATATCGTATATATTTCATATGTTATTATGATTAATTAATTTCAAATCATTTGTTTCATTATTTATTATATGTTATTTTAAATTAGCAGCGTTCTAAATGCATAGTTTCCACACACATACGTGTGTGATAGAATTTCTAGTATAGATAATGTCAATGATTACATTGGTGTCATAAGACAACTTGATATTTAATTTTTAAAATATAGATTTTTAATATTGAATTTTCTTTTCACTAACTTGATAACTTTTTGATATGTTATACTAAAATGACAATACAATGATAAACAATTGGATTGCATATTGCATATGTGTTGTTATTATTAGCATATTTTATTACCATCATCAATTGTATATATATTGATAATGTTGTTGGTTGAGTTGGTGTCACAAGTCAACTCAACACTAACTCAAAATTGATGACATCACCATAATAAACAATTGTAGTGTATTTAGTATTATTAATATGATGTATTTATGTGTTTAAATTACATTTTACTTACAATTTGATTTGTTTTTTATTTTATATTGTACATATTTTATAGTTATTATAAATTTATTTCACTCCATACATGGTTTCCAGAAGCATACATGTATGATGAGATTTCTATTATTAATTAAGTGATAATTAAAATAGTTAGAGTTCTATTCAAGTAATAATTCTATTTTATATCAATAAGCGTAATTTAAAAAAATTAACACAACTTTTTTACTTAAAATTTTTTAACTAATAATCATAATTATAATAATTTTTTATATGTTATGCTTTGAATTCTATCCAAGTATATAATTATTTTTAAATTTAATTTAATAATATGATATTCTCGTAAGTTTCAAAAAAAATTCAAACTTATTCTTTTATGTATATTATGGATAAATCTTACATGGGTATTAAATATAGATATTATGTATTTAATGATTAAATTTATCTCATAAATTAACTCAGCACAAACTCAATTTTTGAAATTAATTTTTTATTTTCTAAAACGGTGCTAAATTATGGTATGGAAGCACCAGAGAAAGAGCACGCCGGGACGTCGACTCTCTTCCCTTGGAATTATTATATTTATATATAAGGAGTGGGACTGGGGGTGGGGGGCATGCATACTTAGGGTTTATCATATAAAAATTGCAGAGACAAAGGCATCAAGTGGGAAATCTGAAATTATCTTCTCAGAGCATTGATGTTGGCGACGAGAAAGAAAAGGTTATGTCACTGATGACTGGCTGACTGAAATTCTGACATTGATTCATTCAACTTTTTTATGTCTCTCTCCCCTACTGCATGCTTCGCACAAAAGTTAGCAGTTCTGCTCTTTCTTTTCTTTTCCTGTTTCTAATTCAATCCCCAGAGAAATATATAAACACATATAGCTTTAACTTGGCCCTCCTTACATCTGACATGACACCCCAGTTTAGTATCAAAATTTAGATAAATAACAAAAACCCCACCATTTATATAAATCCAAAATACCAACTTCATGATTTGACATTACAGATTCTGTACTATTAACTTCTTTTCCAACAGACAAACCCCGTCCTCATCTACACCCCCATTTACCATTACCATTAACCATTACCATTAACTTCCTTCTAACTTGGTATTTGAGTACAATTTTAGTCTGGAGTAGTGGGGCTTGTCTATAAATAAAATATACATGACAATACCATGCCCATGTGGTGGTGAATTGGTAGCCCCACTTTTATGATGGGCTCGATTTGGTCATTTGGAGGAGGGGCATCAAGTGAGTATACTACTGTGTGCTCTAGTGGGGATTGCACCATGCAAAAGGGACCCCCATTTTTCAATCTTTCTTGCTTTTGTCTTCTTCTATTTTTAATTAATTATTTATTTTTAACTACATTTTTCTTCAAAGGAATCGACAATGGATAATGGCCGTGCTTCATACACTTTGTTCTTTTGTTTGTTGATGCTAGGATTTCATGACCTCATCCTGACAGAAGCACTAATTAAGGTAATAAAAATGATTAATGGCCGAGTTAAGCACTAATTAAGTTTGATGTCCTTTAACCTAATGAGATATTGATTGATGTTTACCAATCCTATAATGGCCAGTATCACTCACTATTAACGTTGTTGACAATACATCTAGGGTTTTTATTACCATTTCTCTTGGTTAGCTCCCTTGGTCTTCAATTTGACTTCGAAATAAATATGTGAAAATTTTCCATTTCCATAGGTTATGTTACCCCTGCAAAAGGGCTAACTTTTGGGGGCTCCTTTTGAAGACTTACCTTTCCATCATAAAATTTAAATTGATATTTGGATGGTATCATTATCCAGGATTTCTTTCAATTAATGCTCAGATAATAACTATTCCCAGTTGACAAGATTGACAAACATGGCAGCAGTCACCAAATATTTTTTTTAAATAAGAGGTAGAGATAGAGTTTCCAAAGATCTAATCTAAGACCGGTGATGATTGAAAATCTGAACACAAGTACTTTACCACTTCATTCATGGTTGAATCACTGCTGTTAAAAGTATTTTGTTAGTGTATTTAAGTCATTTTTGTTAGTTATTTAAAAAAATTATATATTTTTTAATTTTTATATTCGTTTTATGGTGTATATTCAGGATTTGTGGTCGTTTTTTTAATAATGTTGTCTTAAAAATGTAACTTTTATTTTTCTTTTAAGAGTATAATAAATCTTATTACTGCACTCAACACTTAGGGATAATTTTTTTAATATATCCCATTAATACTAATGTTATCAAGAGAATTGTCTTCTTAAAAGCTCCATAAATAAATTAAAAAACTGTCACGTAATTTTTCAAATTTAAAATCTTAAAAAATTAATATTTCTAGTATATTAGAAAAGTAAAGTTTTTTATCCAATCTAAAAGCATGCCCCAAGAAGACAAAAATTAAGTAAAAAAGAAAAAGTGTTTTCATGTAAAGGCTGGGGAAGTGTTTTAGGAAAGGGAATGAGATTGAGGCAGGTAAATGATACAATAATCAAGGAAGAGCATGCAGTGATTAGTCCCTTGAAGAATATTTGTAGGGGTTTGTTGGGCAAGCCCCAAAGCATTGTGAAAGTCGTTTGTCTGCATCTCAATTCCCAAGGCGGAATCTGCATTGTTATAAATATTGCTGCATGACATGATTTTTGTGCCATCAAGTTCGGTGAAAAGAAAAAAGAAAAAATAACTTAATAACCGAACCAAATACTATAAACTACAATTATTTTTGTTCATCTGATCAAAAGCTTCTTAACGATTTGATATAAGCTCTGAACATGACAGGTTCTGTATATTTTTCTAAATAACCCAATAAAATAGTAAAATACTATAAAACTAATCATTCTGTCATCCATCCATCCATGCCATTGCTGTATCTGCAATTACAATATAATTAACTTAACTATACAAAACTCCTAACTATTCGACCCTGCATGCATTGGTGATGAGATAGGTTGAAACAGAAGCCAAGAACGTGCATTTAAAATGAACCAGAAGTTGAAATATTTGAGGTGGGGGGGGGGAACTCATTGTCCTTTGTGCAGAGCACTAAATCAATGAAATGTCATATATTGCTTAAGTGGTCCTAGATTTGTAGCTAGATACAGTGGAAAAAAGTGGCTGTCCACTCTGAGTAGAAAGAGAGAAATGAGAGAAAAGAGCAAAGGGATAAGAGGTTAAGACCTCACCATTATTGTTAATAAAAAGAAATTACACATTTAATATAATTCCGCTCGAAATTACCATCTGGATTAAACATATATAAATGCAATCACTACAGCAGAAAGGAATTACATCTAAGGGATAAAATGTGAAAACCAACACACATTTAGTGTTTAAACATATGATATATTTATTATATATATGATATGATATGATGATAATGGGAACTGTCTTCTACTCACAAGGATGCCATTGTGTTTCAGCAGTACCCATTAGACTTTTGAGAACCCTGATCTGCATATCCCTGGTCAAGTTTTGCTTGCTTGCTTCCCTCCAGCTTTAGCCCAAAGTGAATGTGAGGAAAATGTGCCCACTGCAACATAATTGGCTTTAGGGTTTAGGTAAAGTTAAGCTTTAGGGTTTAGAATTTTAATTTCTAATATTTCAGTCTATATTTTCATCAAATAATTGGCTTCGAGGCTCCTCTTTACAACATATAAAAGTACATATCTATATATATTAAAAATATTTAAAGAACTCCTAAACATTTTCTTATAATTTTTATTCTATCTGTTAATTGAATTTTAGTTTGATTGGCATGTGTATTGTTAGCAATATAGAAAAACGTAGGTTTAAATATGTCATTATCTTCCTATTTATAAGTTGAGAAGATTATGAGTCGTCTTAGGCATTATATAAAAAAAACATATACATATTTAAACGTGCTTGAATTCATTTATTTTTTTATTGTTGAATAAAAGCTTTTTCTTCCCATTTTGAGTGGTATGATTTATGATTGACAACCGAGGACCAACTAGTCTACAGTCATGAGCTAATTGTGAATTTTTATTTATTTATTTATATCATTTTATCTCTTAATAGGTTTGGTAACTTAGCTATTTTTTCATGGAGATCTTTTAACTAAATTAATTTTCATTCTTCTCAAAAGGGATACTAAATGAGTTTGAATGTAGATATCATCTCCTCTCTAATGGATATATTCTTATATTTATTGTTAAAAAACTATTACATGCTTTATTTATTGATTTAACTTAATTTTTTAATGCAGGAGTTTGGCAGCCTTTTTCTAGCACTCGTGCTAATAGTTCTAAACAAATATGGTCATATATTACCAAAAATGCTTCAGTGTAGTTGGTTACATAATTGGGTTTCGTATCAATATTTGCCTATGCCACTAAAGAAAAGAATATTAGACAATTAATGATATATATAGGTCCAGGAATTGCCTAACCTAATATGTTAAAAAACCACTCTCTCGCCATATTTCCTATGCTAGTTTCTACCTCATCCCACATGTTCTCAGTATTTTACTTCTCTCTATCTCTCAAAGCATTTTCATTTTGATTTTATTTTTTATTAAACCAATCCATTTTTAATTTTTTAATATTGCACATTAATTTCTCAAAATTTTTAAATAAATTTTGACATTAGAAAATCGGATGATTTTATTTAATTTAAGACAAAGGGAGCAGGTAATTAATTATCAAGAAAAATATATATTAAATATATATTTATGAAATATATATTTAACATTTTAATCATAGTTGGAGTGGTAGCACTCATGTGCAATTCTTCATTAATCTTTGTTTTGAGCTCAACGTTTGTTTTATTTTAAGTTGTGGTTTTTAGTTTGTTTTTTTTTAAAAGATTTTATATAAAAATATTTAAAGACAAAAATATTATTATAATAATATTCATTATTTTTAAAATATTGACATCGATTCCACTAAGGATTTTTTAATATTTCTCATTATTGGTTATAGATTTTGTTTAGCTGATGTTATGCATTATTAGTTGATTATAGTCTTATACATATACGATTTAGGATAAGGCATAAGTAATCAAAAATATCATTGCCTTGGCTATTCTACATACATGTATTCGTAACCATGAGTAGCTTAAGAAATAAAAGCTTAATTAAGCCCTGAATTGAAGGTAGTTGAGAGGCTTAATATTGTGCTACCATGCTAACAACCTAAGTAAATGTCTCTGCATATGTAAAATTAAATTGAAATGGTAAGGAATTATGGCATACCCTATTAATTAAATGGATTAATTTCCTGTAAAGGTATTATTAATTGAATACAAAAACGCAAGTGAGTATGTATTTGCAGAACGTTAAAAACTTACATTTTTTGCTGCTGTGCTGAAAGCTTCCCTGTGACTGATGTCTGGATTACTAGCTTTGATCCTTTGGATTTCCTCCCTATATAAAATAGTAAGAACCCAGAAAAGGAAACTGTGAGAGAGAGGGTTATGATCCATAACGAAAGTAATTAGCGACGAAATTTGGGTTATAACTTACTTAATGAACCTGTTATATGCAGAAGGAACACGTTGTCTCTTCTCAGGGGCTGCATTTTTTTTATCATATAGTTAATTAAACATCAAATCATAAAGCTTAATCAAACAAAACATTTATTAAAGCTTCCTATCTCTATATTATTGCTTTTTTATTCTGGTTCTGATTAATAACATATATAAGTATGATCATGGATATTTTCCGATAAATGTCTTAAACAATATATACAATCGAAAAGGTCGAAATTTTCTGGTGGGATAGGCAATCGACTTTACTTTGGCCAGCAAAATCTTCACAAAACAGGTAGGTATACCAGCCTGGGGACGTACTCAATAATGGCCTATCTACATACAAGCAAACCAGAAAGGCAAATAGCGTTGCTTTGAATTCTTTGTGATAATAAAACTGCAATATGATGATTTAGCGTACGTGATGATATAGGGGGTAAACTTTGTTATGGGATAGGGGTGGTGTCTAGGGAATTGTTAATAATTAATGAGTTAAACTAGTTGTGTGTAAGGTCACCATCTTGGGAGGGGCCATGGTTGAGAGGAAAAATCAAATGAATTGCTTAAGGTGTTTGTGATAGGTGATAGCTAGCTCCTCAAGTGGCCCTGTATCATAATGTTGTGTGATTGATTCAGCCTCGTTATTTACTATATTACGGCCTTTTGTGAGGGGAGACGTTTATCCATCATCAAAAAGGCATTGGTAGTTGGTTCAGCATTTAACACACTTTGGTATCAGCTATGCATGTAAAATTTACTGAATGGCACCTATCTCAATGCATTTGAATGATACACATTATATATAAAAGATTGAGAGAGTGAAACAAACGGCGAATAGGTGGCATTCTAGTTGCTTCTTGCTCTGTAGAATCAACTGCAGAAAACTTGTTGCATTTGGAAGAGGATCCACATTCCTTATTTGAATGATCTTCATCAATGGTTATCTGCTGTTTCTACAAGACAAAACAAACAAGTAAATCATCCAAAGAACTTGTCCCACAAAGCCTTTAATAACATTTAAGTAAAGAAAAAGGTAAAATTCTATTGAACCTAAACTTGGGGCATAAGCTAAAGATTTAGCCTCAAAAAACCCTATAGGAGAAACTAAAAAGTTGGAGAATAAAGCAGATGAAAGAGGTTGAAATCATCTGAAACAAACAATGATTGACTCATATCCTATCTTATGAACCCATAAAATAATATGCTTTGGAACCTTTGGTCACTCAAAGGGAAAGTGTAATATTATATATTATTCCTTGTCTTACTACTAACATTCTTTGTTAAATTATTATTTTATTTAATTAATATTTGAGGAAGTGATAAGAATGTCCCGAAAAACCGGGGGGGGGGGAGCACCAAAAAAGAAGCTGAAATTACCTGAGCATCTTGACTGGGAACTGTTTGAAGTGAAGTTCCCATATTTACAGACAGCAGATTAGCACAATGCCCACATCTAACAGTCACGATGTTGAACGCACTGTTGCATGGAACACTAACCTGCAAAGGTTACCATTTCGGAATTGTTAATGGTTATTAATGTCGTGACACCTGCTCAAAATGCAACCATGTCTGAAACTTTTAAGCTTTGTCAGCACAGCATGCCATCAACCCTATCTTTCTCTTTTGGTCATTCAAAGCTGTTTAAAACAATTCCAAACCCTAAGCAAGAAATCCAAGCCTCATATCTATTTAGATTCCAAAATTCCCACATACAGTCTTCAGATCTGCCATATACAGACCCAGAATACCCCCAAAACACTGAAGTTTCATAATATAGAAACTTGGAACATCCCAAGCCCTGCCAAATCAGTTTGACGCAAGGAGAAACAGAAGCGAAAGCATTCATGAACTAATCCTTTCAAATTTTAATGTGGGTCTCTTTTATATCAGATGCCAAATTACATGGGCAAATAATTATAACTATTAACTTTAAAGGACTTCTTCCAATATCTGCTTTCCTTTCGGTGCGCCTGACACCGCAACCAAGATTATAAAAGATAGGAAAAACACACACACGCGCATATGTACAAGCCCTGATTGACGTGAGAGAAAGAGAAAGATGAAAAGAACGTGACTAGATTGTATTTTAAATGTATTTTTTGTTGGTTTTCAAAAGGGTTTTGCTTAACAGAGGCATGTTTATATATGAATGAAGAAAAAAATAGTTTAGGGGTACCCCATGATTTCTCTCTTGGCCAAGCTCTCTCTCCACAACCTCTTTGTGTAAGGAAAGAAAAAAACCCTTTTTGTACTTAAAAGGTCAGACCGACCCCAACCTATGCAACCGATTATATAATAAAGAAGTTGATGATGATATCATCGAATATCGATCATAAATAAAGTGCGTTGTTCCAGTGCTTGGTTAGAAAACAAAAGCAACACTGCCTTAAAGAGGAAAAGATCTTTGAAAAACCATTATTTTAATTTCCAGCTTTGACCAGAAAACATAAACATGAACTTGCATTTAGAGATGACTCTAGTAAATCGGACATGAAATACCATAACCATGAGGTTGAAATGCAGAAAATGAAAGAAACTCGTCAATTTTTTGACTTGTACATTGACCTGGAAGAACCCTAGGCCTAGCCTACCTGTAGCTATCTCGGGAAAGTTTTATCACTCACTTGCCCAAGCTTTCATTTACTTGCTCATGAGAGATCAAACTTTGAAAGGGCCGTCCAGAATGCTTTCACTTCGCTCCGAATACAACACTTGTGCTTGTTTTAGATGGGAATTCTAGATCGTTGCTTTTAGTCATTTTCCAAGTTAAAATCAAGAAAAATCTCACGATCCATCAACCATGAATCATGTAGGTAACGTGGATTTTTTGGGGCATTTTCCAGGTTAAATCAAGAAAAATCTCCCACTTTGTTCTTCGAGAAAATAACGAAAACTATTTCAACAAACAGAAACAAGCCAGTCATGGCAAATTCAACTCACTTTTACAGAAAGGAAAGACATTTAAAATAAATAAATAAAGTGAACATAACAAACACGTTGAGAGGTGAAGAAAGAAAGAAATATATTGTAATGGAATTCAGTGCAGTACCGCTAAAATGGTGTTGCAGAAGTTGCAGTGAACATACCAAACACGTTCAGATGTCAAGCCCATTGACATTTTTTCCCCTCTCTTTTGGTTTCTCAATACCTTTTTTCTCCTAACTATATAATGTTCCTCAACAACAAATGAAGGAAAAGAAAAAGAAAGAGTAGCATAAATGGATCAAGGTTGAAGAGGAGAAGAATAGTAACAAGAAAGGGAAGATGGTAGGACGACAAAGAACAAGAAAATTATTGGGTATTGCTTGTATTTTATATGAATCAATTATAGGAGACAGAGGGATTTGAGAAGTGTACAAAAAATATGATATGACAAGTCCAGTCCAATCGGGAGAGAGAAATTAGGAAGAAAGTAGTGAAGTAAATATGGTGGGAAGGAAATGGAAAGAACGGCAAAGAAAGGAAAGGAAGAGAGAGAGAGAGAAAGGGGTGTTATGATTGATGGAATGAGTGGGTGAAAATCGTCCTGCTTTGAGTAGCGGACGAAGGGGGGTTGGCGAGGGCGGGGGCGGGGGCGGGGATATATTAATGCTTCCGAATGTTTTAAGCCGAAGTATACAAGAAAATGGGTATTATCTTCAATTTCGAGTTTTAATTCAAAGTACGAAAATAAACTTGAAAATAATTAATAAGAGGATGATTGCAATTGTTAGGTAATTTGTATTTTCAAAGAAAAGATATAGCTTCTAATTTTAGCGATGATATTGTTGGGAGAGATAAGCATAAATCTTAAATATGAATTGTAAAATGAATATATTAAATATATAAAAAAAAGTTTGAAAATAATTAATAAATGGTTAGGTGCAATGATAAGATAAATTATACTTGTAAGGGGAGAATCTACGTTTGAACTTTAAAAATAACATTGTTGAGAGGAGTAATCACAAAAATTCCAAACACAGATATGAATAATATAAAAAAAATCTCAAAATAATCGTAAAGATAAATAGTCTTCAAAAGTAGGTAATACTTAATTTTTATTTATAAAAAGTAGTATATACTTTTTAAATGTTAAATAAATTTAATATTAAAAATAATGGGTGTTTTACCCAAAAATGCCCTTTAAATAATATAATTACGGAAATGGGCCGTTTATTGCGTTATTTACCGGATTAGGCTGTTTTCCACGAAAACGCGTCCACGTAAGCGCGATTTCAGAGTACATGTCAACAAAACGCTTCCCTGGGGAAGCGCTTTGTCCACATCAGCAAAAAGCGCGTACTTGAGGGTGCGCTTTGTTGACGTGGACAAAGCGCTCCCCTAGGGAAGAGTTTTGCCTTTTTTTAGGGTTAGGGTTTTATTATTTAATTGATTTAGGGTTAGGGTTTTTATAGTTTAAGGTTAGGGTTTTGTAAGGGTTTAGGTTTTTTTGAGTTTTAAGGTTTAAGGGTTTTAGGAAAAAAAATTAATTGAATTGGGGTATAAATTAACTATTAATTTTAAATACTAAATATTAAAATAGAGTTTAGGGTATTAGGGTTAATTGATTAAATTATGGATTGATTTAGGGTTTAGGGTTAATTGATTAAATTTAGGGTTAATTGATACATACAAGAAAAAAATTCTCAAAGATAATATGATTGCAGCAAATATACATACTTGCGCTATGTTAAATTTAGGGTTTTGAGAAAAAAATAATTGAATTAGGATTTAGGGTTTAAAGATTAATTCATTAAATTAACTATTAACTTTAAATACTAAATACTAAATTAGAGTGTATTAGGGTTAATTCATTAAATTAGGGATTAGGGTTTAGTTTTTTAAAATAAATTTGTGTTTAGGGTATTAGAAAAAACATATAAGCAATATAAATTTTTTTGTCATAGGTTTTAAGGTTTAGGGTTTTTGCAAGAATAATTCTAAGCAGACATTTCTGGAAAAATAGTGTCAGAAAACGCTTCAAGCAGGATGCACTGTCAGCAAAATTTTCGAAAAAAGCTCCTACGTGGACGCTCTTTTGCTACAGTAGTTCTTAGAAAAATAATTTTGAGTAGACGTTTCTAAACAAATAGTGCCGAAAACGCTTCAAGCAGGATGCACTGTCAGCAAAATTTCTAGAAAAAGCTCCCACGTGGATGCTCTTTTGCTACAGTAGTTCGTTGAAAAATAATTCTGAGTAGACGTTTCTCAACAAATAGCGCCGAAAATGCTTCAAGCAAGATGCACTGTCAGCAAAATTTCTGGAAAAAGCTCTCACGTGGACGCTCTTTTGCTACAGTAGTTCGTAGAAAAATAATTCTGAGTAGACATTTCTGAACAAATAGTGCCGAAGTTTCAAGCAGGATGCACTGTCAGCAAAATTTCTGGAAAAAGCTCCGACGTGGACGCTATTTTGCTACAGTAGTTCGTAGAAAAATGAGGCTATAAATGAGCCAAAATTTATTCTCAGGTTGCATAACTTACAACAAAAAAATTAGAGAGGCTAAGAAGAAAAGAAATTGAAAATGAGTGAACGTATTAGTGCTGTTATTTACTATGATGGTGAGGTCCGTAACACCGAGAACGGTGTTGCTTTTTTATCGGGGAACACAGCGAGACTGGTTTTTAACTAGAACATAAATTTGACAGAACTTCGTAAAAAAATTAGGCGCAAAATCTTCAGAACGACGCCAATGAAAGTTTTGTCTATTAAGCATCGATTTTGTGCTTCAGTTGATCTTGTGACATATGACTCAATCGACATCAAAGGCGCTCGTAGCTTGGAGGCAATGGTGCAGACTCATCTCGCTAGTGGATCACCCTATCTTGAGTTATATGTACAATTTTTATCTCCAAATGATGCATTTGCAGCTTCAACATTTACTGCTGGTCGAGAGGAATGCACAACCCCTACCCGATACTCCGTTAGTGGGTGGAAAAACACGGAAGTGCCCATGTTTAGTAGCAGTATGGAATACCCAACCCTTGCACGACACTCTGTTAGTGGATGGGACATGCACCTCAGTGGGTCGATGTTTGAGGCTGGAAATACGTACTGGGGAATGACATCAACTTCTAGTGGTTGGCAATCCACATCTGATTGGAGACGTTGTGAAATGTCCATAAAGAGGGATGATATACTCCCTACGACGTCCACCAGCGAGGGGACCTTTTACGTTGCACATGATAATGGGTCAGATAATGAGTCCGATACGGATCCACCTCGAAAGGCCGGCCTCGATGATGCAGAAGTTGCATTATTTTCTGAACCAGTGCCTGTTCCGACCATACCTGAAGATGTTAAAGGGGGTTCAAATGATGAAGAAGAAGATCCACGATTTAGGGCATACTCGCCTCCAGCCCACATGCATAATGTTAATCTATCTCAAGATGATGCGTTGAAGTTTCCAGATCTACCACACAAAAGGCGTGACCATACAAGTTCCTCATTGGATTCAGGTGAATTAGAAGTTGGTAA
The DNA here is from genome assembly GCF_007990345.1 of Gossypium hirsutum. Lineage (NCBI taxonomy): Eukaryota > Viridiplantae > Streptophyta > Magnoliopsida > Malvales > Malvaceae > Gossypium > Gossypium hirsutum. Next base: position 21,914,196 of record NC_053430.1, on the reverse strand, counting down.
GGAGTTTTCCAATAAAGATAGTTTTCTTGGTGCATTAAAACAACATAGCATCATAAACGGGGTTAACTACAACGTGGTTAAATTCAAATCCAATAAGTTTGAGGCCAAGTGTGCAGTGCAAGACGGTACATGTTCATGGAAAATAATGGCCTCGTTGAGGAAAAAGACAGGCTTGTGGGAGATAAAAAAGTACAAAGGTCCACATATATGTGCTACCGGTACAGTATCACTAACCATTTAGATTTTTTTAATGGTATTGTTATTGCATACTGTTGCATTTTTTAATGTACTTCATTGACAGGTGTTTCGAAAGATCATCCCAAGATGAATTTAGATATGTTAGCTACCTTAATACTACAGACGGTGAAGGCTGATCCCAGAACTTCAATACCGGTCTTAATTACCAATATTCGTAGCCAGTTGAGGTACACGCCCTCTTGCCGCAAGGCTTGGATAGCTAAGCAGAAGGCATTGGAAAAAATTCATGGTGGGTGGGACGCTTCATATAATGAAGTGTGGCAGTGGTGTTAGGTGCTAGAGAGATATGTCCCAGGTTGCGTAACAGACCTTGAAACGGAACCTGTGTACTACAACGACCGGTTGCTCTGTGGATGCCAAGTATTTAAGCGTCTGTTCTGGACCTTTAAGCAATTCCAAGATGTATTTTTATATTGCAAGCCATTGGTACAAATTGATGATACCTTTATGTACGGTAGATATACCCATCGGCTATTGCTAGCTGTGACACAGGATGGCAGTGGAAGAATCTTTCTACTTGCGTTTACAATAACACCGAGGGAGTCAGCTAATGACTGGGAGTTCTTTCTTTATAGGTTAAGGAGGCATGTCTGCCCCCAACCTAATATCTACGTCATATTGGATTGAGGCACCAGAATACTAGCAGTAATTGAGCGACAAGGAAGCCTATGGCATCGCACACACTATCGGTATTGCCTAAGGCACGTTGCGTCCAACTACTACGGGCAATTTTGATTTATAAGTAAAAAACGACAAGTGACCAACATGGGTATTTAATATCTATTAATGTAATTTCGTTTATAATATTGAATTTATTTTAAATGAAAAAGTGGTATGTAATTTTCACTATCAACTTATATTGGCAGGGTATGACATAAGTAAGGACCGTTTTCATGAGATGTTGGCGGTTTTGCGTTCAGTTAACGAAGAAGGCGCAGACTACCTCTGTAACATACCTTTCGAACAGTAGACACAAGCATACGACGACGGCCTACGATATGGTCATATGACTTCAAACCTGGCTGAATGCATAAATTCTGTTCTAAAAGAAACATGACATTTACCGATAACGTCGGTTGTTCAAGAGACATATTTTCGTTTAGCGGCACTATTTTCGAAGCGAACAGCGAGTTATAAAGGCCAAATACAAGGAGGTCTTGTATGGTGAGCAAAGGTATTGCAAAAAATTAACAAGGCGAAGGCGCGGGCAAACACCATGCACATAGTCTGTCATGATCGAGACAACCTATGGTTTCATGTGACGGAGTTTGACAGACTGCACGAAGGTATTATTGGCGGGCAATATCGTGTACACTTGAGAAATAGGACTTGCGACTGTGGGAGGTTTGCCACACTTCGTTATCCATGTGCTCATATAATTGCAGCTTGTCAGAATCTCCATCTAGATCCCATGAACTACGTCGACAAAGTGTACAAACTAGAAACTGTGTACAACATATGGAGACACGTATTCCCATTTGTCCCAGATGAACATAACTGGCCGCCTGTATCGCTTGCTCCGTTTAAGCTATTACCGGATAGAGAATTACGTCGCAAACCAAAGGGTCGACCTTGCTCTACTAGAATACGTACCAATATGGATATCCGAGAAACAACCAATAATCAGAAGTTGTGCGGATAGTGTAGGAACCCAGGTTATACAAGTAAATCATGTCCAAATCGAAATAGTTGATAGTTGTCGTAAAAAACTATGTTCTATTATTTATATTTTATTAAATGAAACTATGTTGTATTACAATTGTCTTATTCAAAAGAACTTTTATTTTTATTAAATGAAACAATATAAAAAAGTTTGTAAAAATATATTAAAAAAATCAATGTCCGTGGCGGTTGGAATCAGTGCCACATAGGGGTCGTCGACGAGTCCGTGCTGGTTTCCTTATTCGATCAACTTCTAGTGAGGGTTGCGGTTGTAATCATTTGGTTGTGGCTATTGGGAGGGTGACCCACCTTGATAGAATAATGATTGCGGCGGTGTTTGCGTCACTCATGGCGGAGGTGTTTGAATCCCTTAAGGTGATAGAAATTGGTAGAAAGAAGAGCTCCCCGATGGTGCCTCGTACGATCCCTCATGCAACGACGGCCTATAGATCAAAGGTTGACTTGGAGTAATCGGAAATAGAAATGATCCGGGCCATAGATTCCAACCTGCCATAGGACTAGGAAAAGGAAACATATAAGGGTTAGGATACATATAAGGGCTAGGATACGCACCTGGCATGATCTGAAAAGGCTGTGATGTAGGTGTCGTTTGTTAAACTGTTGGGCCTGATGATTGTGTGGGTGCTGTTGATGGGCCTGTGTCGTCGTCCCTCCTTCTTGGATTTAAAGGGCCCCGTCGTTCCCTTTGGGCACGAATTTGTCGTCGCCTCTTCTCTTCCGACAATAAATATGGCTTGCCATGGATCCTAAACCATGGCATGTATTCTGATACGCACGCTAACTCTAGATCGATGATCGGTTCCCGAATAGGTATATAATCTTACCAATTTTTCCATATTTCGATGTAGTGTGACCAGAATCTAGGCCAATCCATATGCAGTTGCCGTAAGTCGACTTTGTGCTCATCATCAAACACATCGGGTGCCATGAGAATCAAACACATCGAGTGCCACGAGAATCGGTTGTCGGAATCCAAATTGCCGCAATACTCTATTTGACTGGTGCATCTCTACGGTAGCATAGTTCACCAATGGGACCTTCACATGCCAAACGTTTGGATTTTGAAAGAATTCATCTGAAATTATTGCCCGAATTGCCGGATCCTCGTATGGTGTCCATTGAAACTATATGAACATAATAAAAATATTATTTATACACATAATACATAATACTAAATACGAAACGACTATTTTATTATGTATATATATTTTATTTAATACTTACTTCTGCTTCCAATCGTTGGTCTAATAGAAGCCGTATATCTTCGAGAGAGGTAGGTAATCTGACGTAACTCGCCGAATGGTTCCACCTAATTAAATAAATTTTTAGCATAAAATTATATTCTAAATCTACGTAATAATTGTAAAAACTAATATAAAACTTACCTCATTATGAGCGGAAATGTATATGGGTGGTCGACTCGAGGACGTAAAAATGGAAAGCGAAACCGTGCTCATGATTGCAGTAGTGATAGGAAACCTCCTATTTTGGCTTTGTTCGGTCGCGTCGCCCCTCACATTTCCTTGTACAATGTTGCCAACACGGCAGACTCCCAACTCAATTCGTCGGCTGCTCTAAAATCTACGAGTTTCAGCAGCCATCTCAGATGTACGAGGTTTCTTGACAAGTCCAACATCAAATAACCTCCAATCATCTCAAGAATATATGCCCGAGAATATCGTATTCTTTCGAGTTCAGTCGAATCATTATCCGGCTCCGGAAATGTGTCTCGTAACCATCCCATCTCGATTCACCTCCGTTAATTTTATCCAGCATAGTACCTAAAAACTCGTAGCATATGGCTCCCCAATCAGTAGATAATGCGGACCCGGTGACTGCGTACCCATCCACCGGCAATCCCAATTGCAAATTCACCTCTTCTAGAGTGATAGTACACTTTCCGCATGGAAGATGAAAAGTGTGCGTCTCGGGTCTCCACCTCTCTATCAATACACTGATTAGTTTCAGGTCCAACTTGCACCCCCGGCCTATTGTGGCCACGTGCCAAAATCCCTCTTCCCGCAAGTAATTCTCGATCAACGGTGATGGAGGACCAGACATATTACGGATGTAGCATTGCAACACCCGATCTACAGACTATTATAAAAATTTATAAAACAAAAATTAATTAAAATTGCATAAATTAATTAATGCAAACATCATAAATGAAAAAAAAGCTGTATTGAAATTGTAATTATAATTGCATAAATGAATAAAATATTAAATAGTATTGCAAATTTAATTAAATTTGCATAAATTAAAATAATATCGAATAGTATTTAAATTTTAAAATTATCACTTACCATTGTCATTTGATCAATGGAGATGTGCTTATTATCGAGACGGATTAATTCTCCGACCATTGCTAACACGATCGGATTTTTTTAATTTAAAAAAATTAAATTCAAAAAAATTTTAAACAAAGAATTTTGATAGAAATTTGATAGAATTTTGAGAAAATTTCAATGAATTTTGATAGATTTTTGAAGGGAATATTGAAAGAATGTTGAGAATTATGAGAGAATTGTGTGAAAAATAATTAAAGGGAAAGGAATTTTGAGAGAATTATAGAAATTTGAAAGATTTGTATGAAAAAATGATTTGGGGGGGTTTTATAGGGTTTTTTTTTTGGACCGTTGGAAGCCAATGGGCAAAACGCTCCCCTGGGGGAGTGCTTTGTCCACGTCAGCAAAGCACGCCCTTAAGGACTCGTTTTTTGCTGACTTGGAGAAAGCGCTCCCCCAGGGGAGCGTTTTGTTGACGTGGGCACTAAATCGCGCTTACGTGGATGCGTTTTATTGGAAAACGACCTAATCAGATAAATAACGCAATATACGACCCATTTCCGTAATTATATTATTTAAAGGACATTTTTGAGTAAAACGCCCAAAAATAATTAGATTATTCATAAATACTAAAAAAATACTAAATTTTTTTGAATTAAATTAATATATAACTTAGGGAATAAATTATAGTAGGATGATCTTAAAAAAAGCATAGTTTTTAGGTACCAATAAAATAGTGTCATGTCATTAAATTTGAAAGATAACCAAGTATTATTGTACATTCATATATATCTAATATCTTCTCCAACTTAATTTAACTTTAATTAAATTACTTAAAATATTTAATTTTTAAAATTATAAACAAATATTTTTTCTTTTTTTTTACAAATTTTAATCATTTTGTTTTTCTTTTTCATAAGTTAATATTTTTATTTTACTTTTGTGCAATCAATTTAAAAAAAAATTAGTAATTTTTGTGAAATTTTTTCTATGCCATTAACACATAATTTTGGTAATTATTTTACTTTGAACCCCGAACCTAGAACCTAAATCTTAAACTCAAACTCTGACTCTTAAACCATGAACCTCGAGATTTAGGGTTTGGGTTTGGAATTTAAGGTTCATGGTTCAAGATTTAATGTTCAGGGTTCAAATTCGAGTTTGGGGTTTAGGATTTAGGATTATGGGTTCATGTTCAAGGGTTAAGGTTACGAGTTATGAGTTTAGGGTTCATGGTTTAAATATTTGGGGTTACGAGTTCATGTTTAGGGTTCTAGGTTTTTGGTTCGGGATTCTATATGCAGGATTCAGAGTAAAAAATCATCAAAATTATGTGTCAATGGCATGGAAAAAATTGTTGAAATGTAATTAAATAATTGAAAAGAGACCATGAATATTGTGGTGAGAAAGATTCATAAAATAATTTCTCTACGGGTGAGTGTACAATAATAATGTCATATATTTAAATTTTGATGATGTGGCAAAATTTTATTGATGCCTAAAAACCTTAATTTTTAGGATCTTACGTAAGTTATACCCTATAACTTAACATATATATTTTTTAAATTGTGGTTTTTAACTTATACAATTATTATTTATCTTCTAATTTTTCAATATATTCAAATTTTGTATTAAATTTTAGCTAATTAATATATACAACCATCATTGAGTCTTTAGCTCAATTGGCATCGATATTGTTGTCAGTACAGGAGGATGTAGATTTGAGTACGTTAAAGTACATTATTCTCTTATTTAAAAATTAATAAAAGTATATAAATAATTCTAAATATTATATTAAAAATAGCACAATTAAAGCAGGTTAAAACTTATATAATTACTGTAAAGAAATTTGAAGAGGATGATAGCAGGTTAAAACTTTTTCATTTTTTTTCATAAAAAAAGAAGAAGAAAGAAACGTTGTAAAGAACAAAAAAAAGTTGAAAGAAAATGTTATAAATTTAGTGTCTGAATTTATAATTATAATTGTAACGAATATTTACAGCTATATTAGAAAGTCAAATGACATTCAAAGTCCGGTGAGCATTGCCTTAATGATAAATCATTGCTTTGCACCTAATTTTATGTGTTATAGTATTTTTATTTAGGTGTGTTTGAAAACAATTCAATTTGAAGTTACAATGCCACATCACAACTAAAATTTGTTCCCTTGGTTCAACGGAATAATTACATTTTACCTCCTCCAACAATTAAAAGATTTATTTTAGTCCTTTTTGACCTATGATTAAATGAAAAATTCATAAATTTAGTCCTTTTGAAAAATTAATAATTTAATTTAAGCATTTTTAATATAAATATTTAAGCTTCCCCTCAAATTTTATAATCTTATCTCGGTCCCTCCTAAATAAAATTTTTGACTTCGCCCCTAGTTAGTCACGACGTAGGTGAAAAAAGTTATGCAATAAATTTATTTGTAAAAATTGATATAAAAAGAAAATAAGGCTTTGATTGAAGTGGTAAGATTAAGATGTTAAAAATTAAGATGTTTTAAGTTCGAATCTTATCATGTAATTATTTTTCTATATTTTTATAAAAAATATATAAAAAGACAAAATTACTCGCATTGCAATATTTCTTGCTTTGCAAAAGAATGTATTTTTAGTAATTTTACAACTGAGTTGGGATCTAGTTGATAGGTGACATCAACTTAGTTAAAGAATTAAATAATAATAGCTAAATTATAACACACCAATGATGTGAAAAATTTTATGGAACAAATTTATAAAAATATTATATAAAAACCAAATGTGACTTTAATTTAATGATAAATTTATGCCCGTATAAATTATAATGTCTTGAGTTCAAATCTTGTGATTTCTATTAAGTGTATCTATTTTTTTTAGATTTATCAAAATATTTAAAAAAACACACAAATTCCCTCAAAAATAATATTTGTTGTTTAGTAAAAAAATGAAATTTCAGTAATTTCATAACTAAGTTGAAACTCAATTAAGAGATAACATTAACTCAATCTTAATAATAATATGAATATAATTATGAGAAGCAGAAAATGTCACATTAGTGTTCAAAGGGATAAATAAAATTAAGCAAGATAACAAATACTTATTGTTTAGTAAAAAAATAAAATTTCAGTAATTTCATAACTAAGTTGAAACTCAATTGAGAGATAACATTAACTCAATATTAATAATAATATGAATATAAATATGAGAAGCAGAAAATGTCACATTAGTGTTCAAAGGGATAAATAAAATTAAGCAAGATAACAAATACTTATAGTTATATTATTAAAATATTTATATTTTGTACAATAAAACATCTATTAATTATATTGTAATAAATATTTTATATTAAAATATTAGTATATTTTTAATAAAATATTAAGAATATTATTTAAAATTATTATTAATGCTAATCCTTCTTATTAAAATAAAAAAATTAATATTAAATCATTTTATTTAAATAATAACTAATATTAATAATCTATTATAGATTCAATTTAAATATGTATGTTGAATAATATAAAAAATTATAATATTCGGTATTGATATTTTAATATTTTAAAAATTAAATTAAAATCTATTATTAATATGATAATATTTAACTCTATTCAAATTAATTTTTATATAAAAATTATGTGACTTGTAAAAAATATTTTTCAAAAAATAACTTATGCTTTTCAAGAGAAAGTCATTTTCTAGAAAAATGAGTTTATTTTCAATTAACCAATAAATCATTTTTCATTGACCAAGTTCTTTTCTATAAAATGAACACAAAAAAATACATAAAACAATTTCCATAAGTTATTTAACGCGAAACAAACACACCTTTAGGGGACTTTTGGTTTGTTAAATCTTAGATTATGCCCCTGTAACCTCCCCAACCCGGCCTAAATATTAGATTCGAATTTGGGAGATTACATCGACCACCGAAATGGCCTAGTAGTGATCAAGAATTATAAAACAGTTAATTTAAAGAATTTATTTATTTTGGAAGAAAACTCCATCTTATTTTCACAAAAACTCACGAGCTATAAAAAAATCGATTTAATTTTACTTTCCTATGTAACGGTGATTACTTTTAAAAAAACTTAGTTAATTATTACTCAAAATTTATCTACAATCTAGTAGCGGAAAAGTGATATTCAATTTAGATTTAATCAGATTATATGCATAAATAATTAAAAACCATATTTCAGTATCCTAAAATTAAATTAAATGTCATGCATACTTTTTAAACTGAATTCCTAAGTCTCATGCCACAAATTGAAATTAAAACAATATAGTATCTGAATAACGAAAGTATCAAATGATAAATCTAAATAAAAACAAAATCGAGCCTAGTCCTTTTGAGTGTCGTGTCCGCGTCCTAACCTGGTGGGTTATCTATAGAGATGGGAATAAAAAGGGAGTGAGCTATGAAGCTCAATGTGAGTTCCATCACAAGTAAACCAGTGCAAATGCTTAAGTATACAGAAACACGATGCATAGAACAATACACAATAACAATTTTAGAATATCGATTTTTCATATCATTTCAACAATGTATACATATATATATATGTCATCTCAGAAAATCCAATTTGCATGCACATGCTTTATGAATGCCATACAGTTTTGGTTTAATAGAAAAGATCCCACCCTACTGCTACATACCACAATGAGAGTTCCCCTGAACTCCAACCACCTACATACCGGGTTATGGTTTAACAAAATTCACAGATGAAACCTGCCACTAGGTTACAGGTGCACAACAAAATATTGCAGATAAAATCTGCCACTGGACTGTAGATGCACAACATATTTGCAAGTAAAAGCTGCCGATGGGTTGTGGATGTACAACATGTTTGTGGTTAAAGGATAAATATTGCCACTAGGCTGTTGGTGCACAGCAAATTTGCAGATAAATTGCTACTTCTTCCTCTGTACATATTGTCCCACCTATGCAATGCATTATGGCAAGCTCAAAATGTATCAATACGGTTGATACATGATATTCGTGACAGGTTTTAAAGATTTATGAAAGGATCGTTCTTGAAATTAACTTATTATCACGATTAAGGCAAGTGTACCTATCGAACAGTAGTATAGTTCAGCAAGACCGGATTGTCGAACCCAAAGGAACTACGAGTACTAATATTTACTTCCTTTTTATTATCTAGCCTAAAACTTAAGAGGATACCTAAGGAAAAATCCACCTAGACTTCACTTGTTATTTGACTCTGAATCAGATGATTTATTCATTTGACTTAATCCGTAGAAATCCCTAAATTATATTATTATCCCTCTCGAGACTAATAACGTCTAACCCTAGGTTGAATAATTGAAATCTCTTTCTAATTAACACCCTAGAATTGCATTAACTAGATCTATGGATTCCCTTATTAGGTTTCACCCTAATCTGGAAAAATCTTGTCACCCTATCTCTAAGCGCGCAATTAACTCCGCTTAATTATGACAATTTTACTCTTAGACAGGGTCTATTCCTCCTTTGAATAAGAGCGTTAACTTGAATCAATATCTTGGAATATTAAAACAAGAATTAAGAACACATAATTAAGAACAAGTCAAATATTTCTCATACAATTTAGATAATGATAACAAGATCTGTCTTAGGTTTCATTCCTTTTAGGTATTTAGGGGGTTTAGTTCATATTTATGAAAGAAAACATCTCAAAAGCATAAAGATGACAAAACATAAGAAAACCCAAAACTCCTGAAAGAACTTGAAGGGAGATCTTCAGTCTTGATGATGAATCCGGCTTTTGAGATGGATCAATCAGCTTTCTTTGAGTAATTCCCTGTTTCCTTCTCTGCGTCCTCCTTCTAAGTGCCTCCTCAGGTGTTTAAATAGACTTTAGAATTCCTAAGAGCCCTCAAAATTGGCCTTTTCCGAATTGGACTAAATTTGGGCTCGGCAGGGACACGCCCTTGTGACACGCCCGTGTGCAATTACTCCAGCCCGTGGTCAAAGCTGTTGAATAGGCACGGACGTGTAGTCTACCCGTGTAAGTCGTGCTTCAATCCTACCAAATGGACATGGCCGTGTGACACGCCCGTGTGAGGAAGTCCAGGCCGTGTTGATTTCCCACGTGGGTCCATTTTTTCCGTTTTTGGCCTGTTTCTCGCTCTTTTTACTCTCCTATGCTCTCCTAAGTATAAAACATGAAATTAAAGGATTAGGAGCATCGAATTCACCAAATCTAAGGAGAAACCATTCATAAATGAGCTTAAGCATGGGAAAAAAATATGTATAAATTACAGTTTATCAAAGACCCCCGCACTTAAGCATTTGCTTGTCCTCAAGCAAAATCCTCAACTCACAATCAAAATAAATTCTTCTCAATTTATAATCCCTATCAATAATATCTCAAAATAATCCATAAATATTCATACATTGAAAATTCAACTAAAAGTTTATCAAAATTTCAAACATTCCAAGTTGAGCATTTTATCACGAAAACATAGGTGTCTCCCCTTATCTAAGTGATTACCTTTGAACAAAATATCGCAGAGTTTAACATCCTCACTAAAGATTCATCAAATCACTCAAGGTATTTAAGGATATCAATAAAAGCACTCATTAGTCAATATGAAAAGTTATTACCATAGGCTCGCTTGAAAATCAAATCTCCATCACTATATATTAAGCTGATACATTAATCAAAAAGGTCTTTTAGAGGGTTGTAATGTGGCTTTCGTTAGGGGTGTGGTCACAAGCTGAAAGAAAAGGTTAGAATCAAGATTGAATTGAAAATTCACTTATCTAGAAAAATAACTAGTCATCAATTGAATACAAGTGAGCTTCTTCTCAGAATATGGAATTAACATTCAAGCTCAAAAATGACGAATTACAACTAATATGTATTGAAGTACATTCGTTTTTTTTAAGAACAAGTTAAATATTTAAAAGAGCAAAACATAGCTAAGCAATTAGTTCAAAGATATTCGTGACAGGTTTTAAATATTTATGAAAAGATCGTTCTTGAGACTAATTTATTATCATGATTAAGGCAAGTGTACCTATCGAACAGTAGTATAGTTCAACAAGACCAGATTGTCGAACCCAAAGGAACCACGAGTACTAGTATTTACTTCCTTTTTATTATCTAGCCTAAAAATTAAGAGGTTTGGTTATCTAAACTAATTACTAAACTAAGAATGCATAGAAAGAAAACTTGGGAAAATACTTTTGGGAAAATTCAATTGATTGAGACAATACCTAAGGAAAAATCCACCTAGACTTTACTTGTTATTTGACTCTGAATCAGATGATTTATTCATTTGACTTGATCCGTAGAAATCCTTAAATTATATTATTATCCCTCTCGAGACTAATAACGCCTAACCCTAGGTTGAATAATTGAAATCTCTTTCTAATTAACACCCTAGAATTACATTAACTTAATCTATGGATTCCCTTATTAGGTTTCACCCTAATCTGGAAAAATCTTGTCACCCTATCTCTAGGCGTGCAATCAACTCCGCTTAATTATGACAATTTTACTCTTAGACAGGGTCTATTCCTCCTCTGAATAAGAGTGTTAACTTGAATTAATATCTGGAATATTAAAACAAGAATTAAGAACACATAATTAAGAACAAGTCAAATATTTATCATACAATTCAGATAATAATAACAAGATTTATCTTAGTTTCATTCCTCTTAGGTATTTATGTAACACCCCTAACCTGTTTCCATCGCTGGAATGAGTTACGAGATGTTACCGAACCAAATACTTTTTCATAAATTTTCATGCATCTACTTCTATCATAGCCATTTCATTAGGTACTTTAAACCATCACATAAGTTTACGACATATAACAACCGTATTAAAAGATTTGATGTTATGTTCCAACATAACCAGATGACTCATTATGCTATCTCAAATTAAAATACTAAGATCAAATACAATAGTCAAATTACAATTGTTCACTTATATAAATGTATCATAATCGAACCACTCCAAACATAAATTCGATATTTCTAACATTCTCAGCGCTCAAGCTTATATATATATATTTTTATATCATGCATTTTTAGTATTAAACATTATAACCAAGATGAATAATACCATGATTAAACATAACCAAATTCAAACTTAATATTTAAGCCATATTCGCATGGCTGGAAGTATACATATCAAAATTCAAACAAAATACATTTTAGCCTATACATGCCATAATGTTCACTTAGACAACTAAGAAGAGGGTACCAAAATGTTGCAAGTTGGTGTGATGACTTCGACGATGGTCCAAAGCACGCAAAATGGGTCAGAGCATCTAAATAGGAGACAAGCAAACACACAATATGAGTATTCAACTCAGTAAGTCGTAAGCAATGAAATGTAATAGTTAACTAACTAAAAAAAATAGAAATCAAAAGGTTCACATAATGTCTAAATTATCAATTCACTACTAGTCAACTATCACCATTAAATCTAAGTATTATATAATCAACTTCACACAAGAAGTGCTCGAATAAGAAATTCTTATACCCATCATGCCATATTAACTCTCACACATGGTTCTTTAGAAATCCACATGCGAAACGACAGTTTAACTCTACACACCAATGCCATATATATTCGCACACATAGTGCCATAAAATTTCCGCACACTTAGTGCCATATAATTTCCGCACACTTAGTGCCATATAAATTCCGCACACTTAGTGCCAAGTCATTTTGTTATTACAAAATGATTGATTTAATTAACTAAATAGAATCGGCCATTACCCTTTTCAATCAAAGAATTTTTTTATGAGGGTAATTCTTTCATGATATGCATATACCAATTATGTATAAAATAAACAACCTTAATTGCTTATAGACTTACCTTGTTTCGAATAAAATGACCCTAATCAGCTACTTGATGTCCTTCGACTTGCCCTTGCTTGATTCTCCTCCTTTAAGTTCTTGAGCTTAATCAAAATACATTAACTAGTTTAATTACCTTGCTAGTTATTTATCTCCAATAATATTAATGATTACATAACACAAGAAACTCACGGTAAAATTTTTATATTCTACCTTATGCTTTTATGCTATTCGGCTACCAACCACCTAATATCACTTTATTAACAATAATCCAATCAATACTTTAATTACACTCATATATAAACACATATATATAATATATACACGGCAACCACCCTTGCTAATTACTCACATATATATTTTACTGATTTTCACTTCATCTTACAACCATTATTGTTCAAAACATTAAAACCTTAACTAAAACTTATAAAGTGTCTCAAGGCCGATTGCATTCTTACTTCCAAAATAACATAGCCTATGATATATTTCACTTCAATGTATATTCATGAATCAAATTCAACCGTATAAGCCAATATCACCCATTTGATCAATTATAGAGAATTAAAGATAATATCACAAATGTGTACCCTATATGGCCGATTATACATAATCAAATTTAACATCATCTATGTATTTACTCATATGGCCGAATATACATACTCCAATATAATATCAGTTTCATTTCATTTAACACTTAATTTTTTTACCACATATCAAATTGACCAAATATTTCTAACTAACAAAATTCCTCATCTATTCATGCTATTATTCAAAAACACATATGTCCATTAGCTAGTTCATTCTTCACCTTCTAATATATCCATTCTAAGCCTCAGCATTATCTCTTAACATCTAACCATAGTAACCGTATGTATATTTTGTCACTAAATAAAGAAAATCAACATATGGGTTGGAATATGAACTTAACTATGAACTAAATTCTCATAAAATTTAATGAAAATAGCATGAAATCTTACATTAATCAACCCCTAAGTTGGCCGAATACCTTCAAAAATTTTCTTTCCTCCCTTACTTTAGTTTCGGCTTTTGCAAGGAGAAGATGAACACTCTCTTACCTTCCTTTTTTTAATTAATTTTATTTTATCATTTACCATATTAAAATGTATTTAATTAGACTTAGTGGAGTAACATCATTTCATGGCCGGCCACTACATGCATTAAGGGTAAATTGACATGCAAACCCAAGCTTTCTCACCTTATTGTTATTGGATCCTTACAAATTACCTATCATCTTTTCTCAATTTCTCAACTAAGTCCTTTCAAGAAAAATTTGCATTCCTAAGACTAATTTAAAACACTTAATTTTTCATACATACACTATCACACATAAATATATGCAATTAAAATTAAAATAAATTTCTGTGACTTGGTTTTGTGGTCCCGAAACCACATTCCAACTAGGGTCTAATTAGGGTTGTCACAATTTAGGGGGTTTAGTTCATACTTATGAAAGAAAACATCTCAAAAGCACAAAGATAACAAAACATAAGAAAACCCAAAACTCTTGAAGGAACTTGAAGGGAGATCTTCAGTCTTGATGATGAATCCGGCTCTTAAGATGGATCAATCGGCTTTCCTTTAGTAATTCCCTGCTTCCTACTCTATGTACCTCTTCTAAGTGCCTCATCAAGTGTTTAAATAGGCTTTAGAATGCCTAAGAGCCCTCAAAATTAGCCTTTTCCGAATTGGACTAAACTTGGGCTCAGCAGGGACACGCCCGTGTGCATTTACTTAAGGCAATGGTCAAGGCTGTTAAATGGGCACAGACGTGTAGTCTACCCGTGTAAGTCATGCTTCGATCTTTCCAAATGGACACAGCCTTGTGACACGCCCGTGTGAGGAAGTCCAAGCCGTGTTGATTTCTTACGTGGGTCGATTTTCTCCTTTTTCGGCTCGTTTCTTGCTCTCTTTACTCTCCTATGCTTACCTAAGTATAAAATATGAAATTAAAGGATTAGGAGCATCGAATTCACCAATTCTAAAGAGAAACCATTCATAAATGCGCTAAGCATGGGATACAAATATGTATAAATTATGGTTTATCAATAGTAGCATTTAATTATGCTTTTAATGGAACTATACAGTAGCAATCAATATGCTTATAACAATTCAATAAAATAGCAAATAATATGCCTGTAATAAAGCAACTCAGTAGCGAAAGTCATGCTTATTAAGTGTTAGATTTAACGGTAACATAAGGTATACTATACATACAATTACAAACTCTGAAACAATAAACATATGTATTGTTCACAATTCATGCAAATATATATATAGATTTCATATTAAATTAGTCAATCAAATCATGGATTCTAACATAATTCATATTATCAGGGACTAAATTGAATAAATTAAAGCTTTAAAAATAGTTCAAAAATCATTCAGGGACTAAACTCATAAATTCCTAAAATTTCTTGGCAAAACTATAAAATTTGATAAATAGGTGACACATGGCCGTGTGATCGGACCATGTGGATGGGGTACACGGCCATGTGGCTAGATCTTGTGACAGACTATGGTCGTTTAGTATTTGCAAAATCAACCTACAAGGTAGACATGGCCGTGCAATAGATCGTATAGAGGGTCATAAGTCATGTGAGAATTGAAATAACCTGGGGTTTCAAGGAGACATTGTTGTGTAAGGGGTCGTGTGGTCCACACGGGTGGCTCACACGCCATGTGGCTTGCTGTGTGGCCCTATTCCAAGGCACGGTTTGCCCCAATTCGCTTGTAAAAGAACAGACACCATATATCACCAGGATATCGAGCGATGTTCCTCACATTCAAATCTAATTTAAGGTACCTAAATCGGGTCCTTCAAATGACAATTATACAAGAGTTAACATTTGATTTCAAGATTCGACAAGAATCAAGAAAGATTGGGTAATCGGTTAACAAGATTAACGTGGATCGATGTTTTTTCAGGTTTTGCAATTCTACTAATTTAAACGGAAGTATTTATTGAAATTTTGATGAAGATACGGGTTAGGGACGATGAGTTTGAAAACTAGTAGAAAAACAAATTAATAGATATTGATTTTGATTCGAAAAAATGAAAATAATTTTCAGTAGTGGAATGAAAATTTTGGTGAAAAGAAAAGGGGAGAAAAGAAAAGAATATAAAAAGAAAAGAGAGAGAATTCAAATTGAAATTGAAAATAAATCAAGATTCTAGGGTAATTAGGAAAAGGACTAAATATTTAGAGTTTTCAAGTCTTAAGGGATTGCCTGATAAATTACCCAAATTTGGTCACAATTTAAAATGAAATGGAGGGGAATGGCGAGGCTCAAACACAGGTAAGCAAGACAAAAGAAGTAAATGCTTAACCATTAGGTTGTTGCCCACTTTTGTTAAATTTCTATTACAACTAATATTTATTTTAGCTCATCTCTATTATCTTTAAAATCCTCATCGTTATAAATTTTAAGACGATGTCCGTTTACCTTGAAAGTGCTATCGGTTGGATGACTTACCTCTACTGTGTCATATGGAAAAACGGTTTGCACTACGAATGGGCCTGATCATCGTGATTTTCGCTTCCCAGGAAAAAATTTGAGCCTTGAGTTGTATATCAGGACAAGATCTCTAGCTTCAAATTGCCTGTGTTGCTTTAAACGAGCATCATGGCGGTGCTTCGTTGCTTCCTTTTATAATCGTGAATTCTCATATACACTAGCTCGCCACTCATTTAGCTCGTTTCACTGCATCAACCTTTTCTCTCCTGCAAGTTTGAGATCAAAGTTTAGAAACTTTATAGCCTAGAATGCCTTGTGTTCTAGTTCAAACAGTAAATGACAACTTTTCCCATAAATAAGTTTATAAGGAGATATTCCTATGGGGGTTTTAAAAGCGGTTCTATAGGCCTATAAAGCGTCATCTACTTTTGTCGCCCAATCCTTCCTATTTGATTCTATGATTTTCTCTAGGATGCATTTAGTTCTCGATTGGTGACTTCAACTTGTCCACTAGTTTGAGGGTGATAAGGGGTAGCTATCCTATGATGCACTCCATATTTCTTAAGCACTTTATCAAATTAAGCATTACAAAAATGTGTACCCCTATCACTAATAATTGCTCTAGGTGTTCCTAATCGAGAAAAGAGCTTCTTGAGAAATCTCACTACCATCTAGCATCATTAGTAGGTAAAGCTTGAGCTTCTACCCATTTTGACATATAATCGACTAGGATGTATTTATTGCCATACGAACTAGGGAATGAGCCCATAAAATTGATACCCTAAATATCAAATATTTCACATGATAGCATATATGTTTGAGGCATTTCGTCACGTTTAGAGATATTACCTATTCTCTGACACTTATCACAAGAAGTAACATACTTATTAGCGTCTTCAAACAGTGTGGGCCAATAAAAACCTGATTTGAGCGCTTTATGTGCTGTCTTAGTTCCATTGTAATGTCCTCCTGTTGAGCTTGAGTGACAGTGTTCCAGGATCTTACTCGCTTCTAATTTTGTGACACATCTCTGAATTACTTGATCTGCACATACACGAAAAAGAAAAGGATCCTCCTAAAAATAATTTTTCACATCAGTAAAGAATCGCTTCTTTTGATGATGTGTTAACCTTTTTGGAATGATGTTAGCAACTAGATAATTTGCAATATCTGCAAACCAAGGACTTTCAGAGTCAGTTATAACTAGGAGTTGTTCTTCAGGAAATGAGTCATTTATCTCACGTTCATCAAGCTCCTTAAGATGTGGGCTTTCTAATCTAGACAGATGATCTGCTGCAAGATTTTCTGCTCTCTTTTTATCTTGAATTTCTAAATCGAATTCATGCAATAATAATATCCATCTTATTAGTTGAGGTTTTGCATCTGATTTAGAAAGGATATATCGAAGAGCTGAATGGTCAGTGTATACGACAACTTTAGATAATATTAAATATGGTCTAAATTTATTGAATGCAAAAACCACAACCAATAATTCTTTCTCAGTCGACGTATAATTTTCTTGTGCAGCTCTCAATGTCTTGCTAGCATAATAGATCGGTTGAAAATGCTTGTCTCTTCGCTGTCCAAGAACCGCACCTACTGCAAAATCACTCGCATCACACATTAGTTCAAAGGGTAAATTCCAATCAGGTGCAACTACAATCGGAGCATTAATTAATTTATCCTTAAGAGTATTAAGTGCTTCTAAACATTCCTGATTGAAATTGAAAGGCACATCTTTTTCTAGTAAATTCGTTAAAGGCTTAACTATTTTAGAAAAATCCTTAATAAATCTTCTATAAAATCCAGCATGTCTTAAAAAGCTTCGACTAGCCTTAACTGAACTACGGGGAGGTAATTTCTCAATAGTTTCAATTTCCTCTTTCTCAACCTTGATCCCTTTGCTAGAAATTTTGTGGCCTAGCACAATCCTTTCACGAACCATGAAGTGACATTTTTCCCAATTCAGTACAAGGTTCATTTCCTTACATTTCATTAGAACTCATTTTAAATTTTTAAGGCAAAAATGGAAAGAGTTACCGAATACCGAGAAGTCATCCATAAACACCTCCATAATGTATTCCACGAGTTCATCAAAAATGGCCAACATGCATTGCTGAAAAGTAGCAAGAGCATTACATAATCTAAAAGGCATTCCTCAATAAGAAAACGTGCCATATGGACATGTAAATGTCGTTTTCTCTTGTTCCTCAGGAGCTATTGGGATTTGGAAGTAACCAAAGAGTCCATCTAGGAAGCAATAATACACATGCCTAGATAATCTTTCCAACATCTGATCAAAGAATGGTAAGGGAAAATGATCTTTTCTGGTGGCATCGTTCAACTTCCTACAGTTAATGCAAACTCTCCATCCCATGACTGTTCATGTTCGGATCAATTCATTCTTCTCATTAGCCACAACAGTCATGCCTCCTTTGTTAGGGAGATCCTGCACAGGACTCACCCAAGAACTGTCAGAGATAGGATAAATAACTCCAGCATGTAGAAGTTTAATTACCTCAGCTTTTACAACTTCTTTCATGTTAGGATTCAGTCGTATTTGAGCTTGCACACAAGGTTTATATTCATCCTCCATTAGAAATTTATGTGTGTAAAAAAAAGACTAATCCCTCTTATATCAGAAATCTTCCAAGCTATAACTCTTTTATGCTCCTTCAACACTTGAAGTAACTCGTCCTTTTCGGTTGGCTATAAATCTGAAGCAATAATCACTGGTAATGTGGAATTATTTCCATGAAACACATATTCTAGGTGATTTGGTAGTTGCTTCAATTCCAATTTAGGAGGTTTTTCAACAAAAGGTTTTAATTTTAATTTATTGTTTACCTCAATACCCTTATAATTCTTCTTTCTCAGTGAAGACTCATTAGAATTTAATTCAACTTTTGTCTTACCTAACATAGAATCATCGTCATTTACCTCCTCTCTTTGGGTAAGACACAGTTCCAACGTGTCCTTATGAACAATTTCCTGTAAAGAATCTTGAGTAGCATGATCAATAGAATCAATAAAATAGCAGGAGTCATCTTGTTCTCTAGAAAATTTCATGGCATCATAAATTTTAAAAATAATCTCTTCGTCACCTACCCTAAGCACAAATTTACCATCACCCACATCAATAACAACCCTAGCAGTGGCTAAAAATGGGCGACCTAAAATTAAAGGCACCTCAACATCCTCATCCATGTCAAGCACAAAAAAATCAATAGGGAATATAAATTTATCTACTTTTACTAGTACATCTTCAATAATACCCCTAGGATAATTAACAGATCTATCAGCTAGTTGAATACTTATCCTAGTAGGTTTTGGTTCCCCAAGGCCGAGTTGCTTGAACATTTTGTAAGGCATCAAATTAATGCTAACGCCTACATCAGCTAGTGCCTTTTCAACATTTAAACTACCAATTAAGCAGGGAATAGTAAAGCTTCCTGGATCTTTCAGTTTGGTTGGCAGTTTATTTTGGAGTATGGCCGAGCACTCCTCGTTGAGTTCTACTGTAGACAACTCTTCAAACTTCCTTTTATTTGTTAGAAGCTCCTTTAAAAATTTTGCATATGTAGGCATCTACGAGATAGCTTCAACAAAAGGTAAGTTAATATGCAACTGTTTAAAAAGTTCAAGAAATTTATCGAATTTTGCATCCATCCGGTCTTTCTTCAAATTTGATAGATATGGGATTGGTGGTTTATATTCCCTCAACACCGATTTGTCACTGATTTTGGGTTTTACCTCCTCATCCTCTTTCCTATCAGCTTCTTGTGGTAGCTTCTTTTCATATTCAGTTTACACTTTTCCACTCCTTAGGGTAACTGCTTTCACGTGCTCTTTTGGGTTGGGTTCGGTGTTACTAGGCAAGCTCCCTTATGGTCTCTCTGAAATCATCTTAGCCAACTGTCCTATTTGATTCTTGAGCCCTTGAATCGATGCTTGTTGATTTTTAAGTGCAGTTTCAGTGTTTTGAAAACGGGTTTCTGCCACTGAAATAAACTTCGTCATCATCTCTTCAAGGTTCGGCTTTTTCTCTTGCTGGTAAGGTTATTGTTGGAAGCTTGGAGGGGGTGGTGGTCTCTGATTTCCTTGGCCTCCCCATGAGAAGTTTGGGTGGTTCCTCCAACCTGCATTGTAAGTGTTACTGTAAGGATTATTTTGAGGTCGAAGATTATTACCCATATAATTTATTTGTTCGTTCTCCATGCTGGGGCTGAAGGGTAAATATTTTTAATTGCCCATTCCTCCTCCACTCGTGTCACACTACATCACCGGATGTACCTGCGTAGAACCACATAGACCGTCAATCTTATTATTCAAGAGTTCTACCTGGTTTGATAACATGGTGACTGCATCTAGGTTGAAAACACTGGCCGATTTCGTGGGCTTTGTTCTCATGACTTGCCACTAATAGTTATTCAGTGACATCTCCTCTATAAATTCGTAAGCCTCTTCAGGTTTTTTGTTATTTATGGTTCCACCGGTAGCTGCATCGACCATTTGCCTAGTTGAGGGGTTCACACCGTTGCAGAAGGTCTAAACCTGTAACCATAAAGGTAACCCATGGTGAGGGCACTTTCTCAATAAATTATTGTATCTTTCCCATGCATCATAAAGTGTTTCTAAATCCATCTGCAAAAGAGGAGATATCATTCCTCAATTTAGCCGTTTTGGCTGGCAGAAAATATTTAAGTAAAAAATTTTCGGTCATTTGTTCCCAAGTAGTGATTGACCCTCATGGTAACGACTTCAACCACTATTTAACCTTATTCCATAATGAAAAAGGAAACAACCGAAGGCGAATGGCATCGTCAGAAACCCATTGATCTTAAAGGTGTCGCGGAATTCCAAAAAATTTACTAAATGGGTGTTTGGATCCTCGTCTTACAAACCATCAAACTGAGCAAATTGTTGTATCATTTGAATCATGTTAGGTTTTAGTTCAAAATTATTTACAGAAACAGCAGGTCCAACAATACTCGATTCAGTTCCTGTTAAAGTAGGCTTAGCATAATCATACATAGTACGAGGAGCAGGATTCTGATTTACTAGATTTGCAGCAACTACAGGAGGTAGCGGATTATTCGGATTGTCCGCCATCTCTTCGGGTATATCGGTCACGTCCTCTTGCTCTTCCTCTATATACTATAGGCTTCGCCTTATTTCTCTTCGATTTCTGCGAGCCGTGCTTTCTATGTCACTGTCAAATAGCAAAGGTCCTGACGGGTTCCTTCTAGTCATAAACTAGAGATTTCTGCCAGAAGCAAATAATAGGGAGATTAGAAGAGAAATAAAAATTAAATTAAAACAAAAAGTAATTTGTAATAAAAATAAAAAAAGGCTAAAGTAATAAATTCAAGCGTTCCTAATATCTTAGTCCCCAGCAACGACGCCAAAAACTTGATGGTTGCTAAACTGACTAAAAATTCGACTAAGGCAAGCGTACCTATCGTACAATAGTATAGTTATGGTGAGACCAAAAATATCGTATACACAAGGACAAAAAGTACTAGTAATTACTATCTTTTTATTATCTACCCTAAGAATTAAAGGGATGCTTTTAAACTAAGATTAACTATCTAATTAACTAAGAACACGACAGGATAAAAGTTGGAAAATACTTTTGGAAAACCGATGAAGAAGACAATACCCAAGAAAGAATCCATCTAGACTTCACTTATTACTTTTGAATTAGACGATTTATTTACTTGACTTAATTTGTAGAAATCCCTAACTTATGTTAATAACTCTCTCGAGACTAAAAACTAGATGACTCTAGTTTGATTAATTGAAATCTCTTTCTAATTAAAACCCCTATTATCGCATTAACTCGATCTATGGATTCCCTTATTAGATTTGACTCTAATCCGGTAGATTTATGTCGTCCTATCTCTAGGATTGCAATCAACTTCGCTTAATTATGAAAGATCTACTCTTAAACAGGGACTTTTGCTCCATTAAATAAGTACATCAAAAACTGAATTAATATCCTGAAATATTAAAGCAAGGATTAAAATTCATAATTAAGAATAAGAACAAGTAATTATCATATAATTCAAAAGATAATAAGATTCATCTTAGATTTCATCTTCCCTAGGTATTTAGGGAATTTTGTGACAGCCCTAAATTGACCCTAGTCGGAAAGTGGTTTCGGGACTACAAAACAGAGTCATAAAAATAATTAACAGTTATTTTCTATGCTTATTGTGCGTGAACATGCATGTGTGAAAGTTCCAATCTTTAATTTATTCATTTGAATGTGAATTTATTTAATAGGACTTATGTGAGACAATTGTGAAATGTGATAGGTAATTTTAAAAGTGGTCCATTAATGCATGTTATAAAAAAAACTTGGACTTGCATGTCAAATACCCCTTTTTGTTAATAGTGGCCAGCCATGATGATGATTTTTATTAAAATATGTATTAATTTTTATTTGAATGGTTTTATACTTTATATAAAATAAAGGAATAATAATAATAATAATAATAAGGAAAATGGGTGATGAAAACAAAGCTTTATCTTTGTTCTTCTTGGCCGAATGTAAAGAGGAAGAGGGGAGAAAAGCCATTCGGTCATCTTAGGTCTACATTAAGGTGAGAAGTTTATGTTAATTCTTGAAATTTTGGTTAATCTTGAGTTAGATACCAAGTTCTTTTTATAACCCATGTTGAATTTTTGATTTTGGGAATGACTAGAGCTTTCGGCCATAGTAGTTAATAAAGGTTATGGTTGTTGTTTCATGTAAATTTAGATGAATAATGGTAGATGAGTGTTTGAACTATACAAATGATCATATGGGAGCATTAGATGCTAAGGGAAAAGAATCGGCTATCTTGTTATGTGCTATGACCGAATGTGAAGTTGGTTATGTTTGAGTAATGTATATGCTTAAAATTGATGGAGTAAAAAGGGGTTCTTAAAATGTGTTAAAAAGAATTAGGTGTTAAATTAAAAGTTGCTAAATTACCAATGTTCTTGCCGAATATGTGCTTGTTTAAAGAAGAGTTTGTTATTGAATGTTTAAATAATTTAGATAATTATAAGTTAAGTTGAGCTTGAAAAAAAAAATAAATGTATAAGTGTGGTTTAATGGTTTTAATGGCAAGTGGCTATCTTGGTGAAAGGCAAAATTTGGTCATGGAGTTCAATGTATTCCTTATTGAATCTTGATAAATTTTGTTCTAAGAGTTATTAAAGATGAGTTTGAGGTGGCTATTAGAGTTTTGTATGATTCTTTTTACTAAGTAGGGTGTTCGGCTAGGTCCTCTTTAAACAAATGTTTCGGCATTAGCTAAGGAGTGAAAATTTTGATAGTCGATGTATATGTGAATTGTATAGTGCTGCATATATGTGATTTATTTGGTAATATTTGTAGTAGTTAAACTAGTGTATAAAAAAAAAGATAGGCTATATGAGTTTGGCTTGTGTATGTGAAATTGGTAAAAGTTGAATAATCGTTTATTAATGTCATATGGTCATTTTGAGTTTGAGTTATAAGTGACTTTCATGGCCTGATAACTTCTTGCCATTTTCGGTCATGAATATATATATGAAATTGAACTATGGCATATTTACAAAATATAATACCTAATGAGTTCGATATGTGATTGCCGAATGTGAATAATAAGTAAACAGAATTGGTCAAAATATTAAACACCTCTATTTGTATTTATTAAGCTCAGGAGCAAGGGGAATCAAAGTTGAATAAGGGAAAAGAGAAAGCTAT
The DNA here is from genome assembly GCF_007990345.1 of Gossypium hirsutum. Classification (NCBI taxonomy): domain Eukaryota; kingdom Viridiplantae; phylum Streptophyta; class Magnoliopsida; order Malvales; family Malvaceae; genus Gossypium; species Gossypium hirsutum. The sequence goes on along the minus strand of NC_053430.1, from coordinate 21,889,955 downwards.
AGAGTAGTCAATCCACAACCGTCCCAATATACCGAGGTAAGTTCGGATAGTCACATTTAGTGCATCTTGATAATGTCTTGATATGTGAATAATAACTGTACTATGCTTAATTGATTCTTTTGAATATAGTTGTATGACGAATAAATTATGCTTCAAGCTTATAGCAAAAAAATTTTATAGTTGGTGCATGGCATATCACTATTCGAATGAGTAAATAAACCAAAACTTTGAGATGTTATGTGAATTGAATTCATTGTAAATAAACATGTATGGTGCTCATTGAAGAAATATATCCGGACTTATAGTCCGCAGGCTTTGTGCTGGTAATAGATATCCGGGTTAAATCCCGCAGGCTTTGTGCTAGAAATTGGACTCGAGTTTTAAAAACCTAGCAGGCTTAATGCCGGTGATTTGAGTAAGATTGTGATTTCGAATGTTCGGAGGAAACCACCATTGAATATGTTCAATGCATTAAGTTGGTCAGGTATGTATTATATACTTTTATATGTTAGATTGATCGAAATTGAATCATGAATACGAAATGAGAAGTATATGTGAAAATATCATATGTGTATGTGTGTATTCGGTTATGGTGAAAGGTTACATGAGATTAATTTGGTGATATACATGTTAAATAATATGAATGCAAAGAATGTGTAATAAATCTGCTTGGGGCAGCAGCAGTAACGTGATCTCGGAAAATCACCATAAATTGTGGGAGTTGAGTTAGAGGCTGAATAAATTATGTCATGAAATCTTAATGAGTCTAGTTTTTTTATAAAAGAAACCGTGTAAGCAAAAGAATTTCCAATAATGAGATATTTGAAGTGGCATGGAACAGAGTCAAAATGACTTCGAGGTCCCCTGTTCTGTTTTCAGAAAATCATTATAAATGGTACAAAAATGGTTATAAGATAAAATTTATATTTTTAGACTCCTTAATGAGTCTAGTTTCAAATGAAATAAACGATAACATATTTTGAATTTTGTATAATGAGAAATTTGATTCGTAGTGAAGAGTGGTCAGAATAGTCAAACAGTGAAACAGGGGAAAACTTAAAGAAAAATATGGTATTGATTGGTCAAACCAAAAATTCTGAAAATTTGATGGATGGAAGATATATAAGTCTATTTTCAGGGAAAATTAACGGCACTTGATTTGGAGTTTCTTAACTCCAGTTATAAATAATTTAGTGACTGTTGCTCAGGAAGACAGCTTGTAGTGAATTTGTGATTTTGTTGCAAACATGGTTAAAACTTGTTAATGAGATGCTTTTCGAGTTCTTATGATCTTATTTTTTATTTCAATATTTGGTTTTAATTCATTTTAGATTCAAGTGAGGTGAATTTGCTACATATGCATTATGTTCATGGATACTTGGCCAAAATGGAAATTATCTAGGAATGATTTCTTGAAAATTTGAATAATCGATCTATAAGTAAATTAATTGTTTGCATTGCTTAAAACTTACTAAGCATAGTAATACTTACTTCGTTACCTTAATTCTCTGTTTTGTAGATTTTGTTCGTCAGCTACGGTCTCGGGGATCTCAAAGTCGAAGTCGACCACACTATCTAAGCTTCTTGGTACTCTAGTAGTTAAATTTCGATAATGGCATGTATAGGCTTGACTTTTTGTTGTTAAATAACTATCATTTTGATGATGTATATATGGGTAGCCATGCGAAAATCGCTTGATAAGTTACTATATGTGTTCCAAATGGTTAATGTGAATGCGTGGGTGAGATTTGCTTAATGTTTTCAATGTCTGATTGAATTGAACTTAAGAATAAATCGCTATACCTAATTATCTTGATATGACTCTTTTTGTATATGATAATACTCTTTAACCCTCCGGCGACGGGTACGGGTTAAGGGTGTTACAAATTTAGTTCATAATGATGGGGGAAAACATCTCAAAATTGGGAAAACAACAAAATATAAAGAAACCTAAAAACTTCAGTAGGAATTGAATGGAGATCTTCAGTCTTGAAGTAAATCCTGCTTACGAGTTGATTCCAATGACTGTCTTCGAGTATTTTCTGCCTTCTACTCTGTGTCCCTCCTTTTGATCCTCTTCTTGTGTGTTTAAATAGACTTTGGAATACCCAAAATAGCCCAAAATTAGCCTTTTTCGAGTAGAATTAAAATAGGTCTCGACAGGGACACGACCGTGTGGCACGCCCGTGTGATGGTGCTCAGGCCGTGTGTAATTCTGACATGGTTTTAAGTCGACACAGCCATGACACACAGGCGTGTGGCCTACCCGTGTGTCTCACACGGGCGTGTAGATTACCCGTGTGGAAGTGTCTAGGTCGTGTGAAGCACTGAAATAAACCCATTTTGCCCGTTTTTGGCCTTTTTCTTGCACTTTTTACTTTCCTATGCTCATCTGGATATAAAACATGAAATTAAAGGATTAGGAGCATCAAATCCACTAAATCTTATGATAAATCATCCAAAAATATGCCAAGCATGGGATTAAAATATCTTACTTTTGAGGTTTATCACTTCTCAACAAGGTATTCATCACTTCTCCGCATTACGGGGCTAACGCTTCTATCCATGTTCCTTAATAGGTGATCTTTTCAACTTGTGCAAGGAATGACCACTTTGTACGTTTTCGGAAGGTTGTATAGTCAGTTCGTTGGCTTTCTGCGTCAGAGGTTGACGAGTCTAAGAGACAAAATGGCGTGGTATTCGTCATTGAGAAGTGATGATCTAGCAGAAGATAGTCCCACAAAAGCGATTATTGGCTAGTGTCAGGTTCCACCAAATCTTAAGTCTAAATTCTTGGAGCTGGTGGTAGTTGGTGTCCTCTTCCACTATAATTGACTTATTCTGCTTGAAAAGGGTCACTTAAAAGCCAAGGATCGAACCCAAGGCGAATCGAGACAATCGGAGGTTAGAAATCCACCATAAGAAATCTTTTTCTCAATTTTATTTTTACTTTTAATTTTTGAAATTTCAATTAAACTTTTAATTTCGTTTTTATTTTATTTCACTCCCAGATCAAAACTTTAAAAATTTATTTTTTATTTTTTTTTCAGGAACGCAGGTTTCCTTGGCCACGATTCTGCCCAGGATTTTGAGAAACAAACATTCGTGTCATCCGGTCCCTCAGGATTCGACCCTACTTCCTCTTTACTGTTCTTTTTCATTATTTTAGGAAATAGGATATTTTTGGTGCTCTCAACGATCGCATCAATGATATTTTGTATGGGCGTGTGGACTACACGACCATGTGCTACTGTTATGTTAGGGTACTTCATTTTATAAACTACATATAACCTTCCACACAACCTGCCACAAGATCGTGTCTCTCCTATAAGGCAATTCGACCACAATCTTTCACATGGCCATGTGACCCCTGTTTTATAGTTTTGCCCAAAAATTTTTGAATTGTTCTGTTTAATCCCTGTATACTCCCCGTACTATTTTTAGAGTTTTATTACTCTCAATTTAATCCCTAATAATATTTATAATTGAAATCTATGATCTAATTCAGTAAATTATTACTGTTATATGCATAATATGTGAACAATACATGCCTAATGCCTTTGTATTACTGATTGCATATTCAACATGCCTCTTGATGCCATTATACTGAATACATGATAAACATGTCTTTTGCTACTGTATTGATTTGATATAAGCATGTCTATTGATTTGAACGGAGGAAGTGTGAGCAATTTTCTGCATCGATGAGTGGTTTATCTGCAACGTACTAGTAGCTTTTATCTGTATCAACAAGTGGTTTATCCACAACATACTAGCAACCTGATGAGTAGTTTATGCATAATGTACTAGCAGCTTTTATTTGCATCAATGAGTGGTTTATTCACAACGTACTAGCAACTTTTATCTACACCAATAAATGGTTTATCCACACCGTACTACCAGCTTGTCTGCAAACTTTTTATCAAAAACCACCCACTATTTTTATTTCTAGTAATTCATCCTATAGGTGCTCAAACGTTAAGACCAAACTGAACTAGTATTAATTGAGCTTTTTAATAATTTAACCGTTAACCAAACAGAAATTTTTCAAAAAAAATTAACCGAACAAAAATTAACTGAATATATATATTTTTTGGTAAAAACAAGTATAAAACATGTCAAAAAAATAAATTGATAATGTTCACTAGACTGAATTATCCGAATTAATCAAATTAAAACTACATATAATTGTTAACCGATTACCTAATTTCGAACTGAATTAACCAATAATCAAACTTCCAAAAAATCATTAATCGAACTCCGATTGAATTAGATCGATTAATCGACCGATTAATCGAATTAGATCGGTTCGGTCAGTTAATTCAGTTTTAATCGAAATTTCAACACCTCTAGTTCATCCATAGTGTGGTGTAAGGTAGAGGAGTTCTGGGGAACTCCTACTATGGTGTGTAGCGGAGTTGGATAGGAACTATTCTGATAAATTAAAACTACATCGCCATTCATGAACATGTGCATACATAAACTATGAATTCTGAAATATTATGATATTGATGTGTTGATATAAAGAATTGATACTCTGAAACACTTTTTGAATGTGATTGTTTTGTACGAGTCATCTACTATTTGCACTAATTTACTTGTGATAGGACTCATACTGAGCTTCATAATCTCACCCTACTTTAATTTCAATCTTTTTAGATAACTAGCAAGGTTAGGGCACAGACTCGGCATCCGAAAGGTCTCGGCTTGGTTTGTTTTTTTTTAAGTACTTTAAGATTATTATTTGAAATTTTGGTCATTTAGAAACTATTTTTTTTAAACTATGGCATGGGACCTAGATTTCAGGTTTATATTGCATGCATGACATTTAATTGATTATGTGATGTTGAAATATGGGTTTTAATTAATTATGCTTAAATTTAGATTTTTATTAAAACTATGATTAGATATCACTTTTTTGCTACTTGACTATGTAAATGAGGTTTGAAAAAGCATATATTTATATAAAACTGGAATTCAAGTTTTGTGAAACATTCATTAAGATCAATTGGCTTTGAAACTAAATCGTAGTCTTTTTGAAACACGCTAAGTTTTCTTCAAAAATGAAATAAAACGTTAAAAAACACTGATTTTAAACTCTGATAGTTTTGCTAGGCTATTTCAGTGGTTAATATAATCTTCTGAATTCAGGCTGAATGTCTAGGCTGGGTTCGAGATGTGACATTTAATGGTATTAAAGTTACAGATTTTAGAAAACTCGAATTGTGGATTTTTGAATGAGTTTTGCATGTCTTAAAAATGGGTATTTTGAGAAAAATCATGCCGCAAACTTTTGAAAAAATATTTTCTTCAAAAAAATTAAATCCGAGACTCTAATGTCAATCCTAACTTAGTTACCGTTATTTTTGAAAACTGTAGATAAACCAAAAAATGATAGTATTTATGTTTTAAAAAAACTGGAAATTTGGGGTAGAGGAAAACTGTTAGTGAAGTTATATAGTTAGCCCATATTTTTAACACCCAGTTCGCCTTATCTAATTCTACTTTAAAATTTAATTATAAATTTTATTATGATGTAATTAAGTTTGTCATTAACTCGACAAAAGTCAACAATAAGTCAATAACAAATATGTTTTAACATATTTTTAAAGGGTTAATATTTTTAGCTCTATGAAATATGTTAATAATTGATCTCATATTGAACACATTTTTGAAAAGGGGGTAATTTTATTCGATTTCTTTTAACTTGATTATTAATTTATTCGTTGCCATTTCTCGGAAAAAGAACATGATTAATTTATTATTGTCTTCTAAAGTTATTTATTGATAATCGTTTATTAAATTTCATTAGTAGAAAATCTTAATTTTAAAGCCAGTTATATAATTTTAAAAATGAGCTTGAGTTAATTCTAAATTGAATTTTTTTTTATTTTTAGTAATTATAATGATTAGCCTAAAATGAAATATCTTATTTTGGAGTTAATATGTTTTTATTAGACAAGCTAATTTAAAATCCTAAAGTATAATTTTAATAACACGGGAGCTAATTAAAATAATTGTAGGTTGTAGTCAGTTTTACTTGCACCTTCATTGTATTAGACTTGATAATAAATTAGGGGAAAATGCCTTTATAATAAATTTAAAATTTTGGGTAATTGTGAAATTTGCAATATGAAACATCAATTTTTAATCCTTGGATTATTAGACCATTAAAGCAATCATTGTTTCATTTAGGTGCTATATACATGGCCATATTTTATCTAAATAATTTTTCTGCCATTAAAAGTTATTTTACACTAATCAATTTCTCATGACACTCTATTTCAAGCAGATTTTAATTAATGTTAGTATTATTGAAATTTTAAAATCTTCTCATCTTGGACTCAAGTTTCATTGATTTCGATTTCATCTATTGTGATTTTTGTTTAAAAAAAATGTATTATATATTATAAATATATATAACAAGTAATCTAAGAAAATCTAATTTCCTAATAGAATTTTATCCGAACCTAATTTAAACATTTAATAATCGATTTGCATCTTAATATTATAATACTAATCTCATCCACACAGTTTATTGAATTGCTTTTCAGTACTTTATCCTTGCAAAAGCTTGAATGCACTTCAATTGCCTATTTTCTCTTTTCGTTTAGTATTTACATTATCATGTTAGTTTTTTTAGGCAAAATGCGTTAATCTTTCTAATTCCTCATGAAACTATAATACTTAGGAGGACTATAATACTTAGGAGAATTTCTTATGTAGGTTGATGCAACATATGTACTTTGCTTGTATATTGCATTTGGTTGTTGTTTAGGCCTTTGCTCATGCTTGTGTTTTAATTGACTTAGGGGTTGTAAGTAACTTTTCCATCTGTGAGACGTGTAAAGATGTCACAGCAGTGAGGTTAATGATGTGGAGGTTTAAGGAAAAGCATTGTCACCGCATGGGAATCAGAGTTGCACAGTAGAAGCGTGGTGGTTGGTTTGAAAAAAGGGATAATGGATTTTTATTTTTGGCCAAGTGATTAACATGTCAGTAGGAAAATTCCGGGGATGGATTTTCTTCTTAGGAAAGGAGAATTGTCACATAAAAAAAAGGTTAGTATAATTAAGATTTGTGAAATTGTGAGTGGTCACGCCCTGATGTATAAGGTTATCATTTTAAGTTTGTTAATTAAGAAATTTACTGGCCTAATGGTTAAGTGTTAGACTCCTACCTAGAGAACATAGGTTAGAACCCCCTTCCTCTCATATTTTTATTAATTTTGGCAATCAAGTTGTCACACCCTGATTTTTATGGTGATGCTGTGAACATTTGAGTATAAAAATGATATCTGACCAAGTGGTTGTGTGGTAGAATAATTTATCTAGAGACCTAGGTTTGAATCCCTTCCTCTTATTCCTTTTAAATTTGACAAAGCCTTGTTTAAATGCCCAAATTGCCACCCCGAAATTTATATTCGGTTAGGAGTTTGAATTAAGAAAGAAATGAGTGATGGACTCAAGCATTAGAGCCCTTCCCTACAGACCCAAGTTCAAGCTCTTCTTCCTTTTTTTATTTCGTAAATTTGTCAAATACGCCTCAAAACATATATATACTAATAAGTGTCTAAAATAAACAAGAAATGAGTAATCGCCTCAATTGTTAAAGTGTTAATACTCTTACAGACCCTAGGTTCAAGTTACCGTGATCTCCCCCTTTCATTTTAATTTCAAGTTTGGAAAAACTTGGGAAAATTGCATGTGCCGCCCCTAACCCTAGGAATTTAACCAATTATTTCCTAATTAGATTTTTATATTACCCCTTTTCAAATTCTAATTGAGTTTGCTCTCCATCTTTCTATTTCTTTTCTTTTTATTTTTTTTCATTTTCTTGACACCATATTTTCATCCTAATTATTGATAATTATTTTCTTTCTCAAATCAATTCATCCTCGATTTAGTCATTCTTTCTATCGGTTTTGTAATTACCGTCAATAGCATTTTCGATGTTTAGATCCCGAATTTTCATAATATTTACTTATATTAAGTTTGATTAATCAATCGTTTACGTTCTTGCCAAATCTTTTGTTAATCTTGCTGTAACACCCTAAATCTAGCCTAGACGTTATAGCCGAATCTGGAATGTTACAATAATACATTAAAATCTATACTTTCCAAAACGTGACTAGTTATGAACCAAAAATCAAAGTTTTATAAAACTTGCCACAATTCTTTGATAGAAAAATTTGACACCCTTAAAACCCTTATGCGAATTTATCATCTGCTAACTTAAAATCCCAATTTTTTGAAATCATTGTGCTTATGTTGCTTGCTTCATAAAACTCATAATTCTGAATAAAACTTTGCAGCAAAAATTTTAGAGTTGGTAATTTGAAAACCGTGATCTCGATAAACGAAAACGTACAGTTCGCTAATTGGGCGTATTTTGAATTATTCGTTGTAATTTTTCATAAAACCCATTTCAAATTTACAGCGAAAAACCCTTAGCTTGTTTTAGTTTTGAAAACCGAAATCTAATTTGTTAACTCGTGCGATTTGCAGTTTTATGCTCCAAAAGATTAAATACCTACGAGTAAAGCAAAAAACCAAAACAAGCCCAAAAACAAAACCAAATTTGAAAAACTTAGTCCGAAAATCAAAAGTTTGAAAATCTTGATTTACTAACCAAAATAGACCATTTAATGTGGAAATCAATCCGACTCCTGCACGCTGTCCATTCCTAAGCCTGAAGATCACCTGAAACGTATTTAACAAATAAGTGAGCTAGAAGCCCAGTGTATGATTTGGCCCACAAATTGAATTTAACTTATAACATGCATAAATATAATTAATCAAAACAATTTTTTTCTTCTTACAATGTTAGCATATGTGAATAATAGATCAAGATGTCATATATCCAGAAACAAGTATCAGATTAGAATGTCATATTTTCTCAAAACATATATCAAATACAAATGCACATTCATAGTCAGATACAAATGCAGACACAAATCCTACCCTATTCGCTACACACCAATTCTGACCAACCAATCACACCAAATAGGACTACAAGAGTCCATCCAACCAATCACAATGAGTCGTGGTGGTATGCCACTCATAAATGTTGTAGTTGAGCTGCCAAATAGATTTTACAGTTTAACTGTCAAATTACAGTAATACTGCCAAAATACACTTCCTCCGTCACATATCAAATCCCACTATAATGCACATGCACTAACATGCTAACATATAATCGTAATGAATTAGAAATATGACATGCTTATGTAAATGTCATTATCACAAATTATATCATATAGGCTACATCAAATTTTTTTAATCCGAGTCAAGTATATCAAACGTAATCATGCTTTCGAAATTATCAAAACATGAAACATAAATGTATTTCTCACATGCCTTACCCATAGCACATATCAACAGATGTCGTATATCGAGTCTTATTTACCAAGCGGACACACAGAAGGTCTAAATACGAAATTTGGAGTCATAAGGTCTAGGTGAAATTATCCCCCCCAAAAAAAGGTCCACACAGCCCAACAAGTCAGCCCCTATGGCCTATACGGCTTACCCGTTTAGACCGTGTAATCACACATGCCTGTGTGCTCCATACGGCCTGACACACGACAGACCACACACCCATGTGGTGCACACGGCTAGCCACACAATAGTGTGACATAGTGAAGTTTCAGAACAACCACTGGTTTTCAGGTTTTTTCGAGTTCTAATCGCATTTTTGGGTTAGTGTCACACACATGATTTGGTCTCGATGAAGATTCATGATCGAGCAATCCCGTAACCTAAACCAATAACTCACACAAATTAATCAACATGATTTTTTTTACTAACCCTGATAGATCGAGTTGATAACACCAACGTCAAAAGAACCTTTAATTACAGAATAAAAACAACTCCTACATGGAGAAACTACTTACCCTTGAATGTAAGGGTGACTTAAAATGAGAACTTAGTTCGCCGGAGGTTCTACCGTCTCACGATCTTCTCCTATTTGCATCAAAGCAAAAATACTTTCATAAAAAAATACCCTCTTTGCAAAGCACGTAAGAATCACACAATAAACATCAATAATAAATAAATAAATAAAAACTTACCTAACCTTAAATATGCATTGAATTCTGATCAAAAGAGAAAGAATAAAAAAGAAAAGCTTTGAACGATAGCCATCTTTGGGAAAAAGGGTAAGGAAAAAAATTGCAAATGAAAATTTGAAAACCAAAAATAAAACAAAACAACAGGAAAAAGAAAGAAAGAAAAGAAGAAAAACAAAAAGAATGAAGAAAAAGGGAGTGGGAACGTGGGCATAGAAATGGGGAAAAAATTAAGGAAAACAAATTATTATTATTATTATTATTAAGAGAATAGAATAAATTAAAAATTAAAACTAATTCAAACTAGCCACAACCCCATTACTTGATCCTCATCCAGACAGACTTTCTAACCGTACAAAATTAAACCCAAATACCACTACTTGGGTGACACACACTAAATCCTCAATATAGATTATAGAAATCCTAAAAGTTAACTTGTTAATATTTAAAATGATCACCATTATAGAGACAATGTCAATATCCCTTTATTATTAATTAGATTCATTGCAATCATCAATCATGCATGCCAAATTTGATTTAACATTATTCTTATTATTCATTTTCACATTGCCTCTCTTCTGTTTGATGGAATCTTGATAGAGTTTAACTAAATGTTTAAGTGTACAACATGTATATAACTAATGATCTTCGATAACATAAGTTATCTTAACTCCTTGAAGAATTCTTTTAATGGAATTTAACATCATGTATATTCTGTCTATTTCTATCAAATTGACCGAAACATTATGTACTAGTTGCTCATGAATAATATTAAAAATATATAAAAAATTATTACTTTTATTATATATCGTAATACATAATAAAAACTTAAGGTGTGCCTGTTAAAATTTATCAGCTTTAAACTTTAATCAATATAAAGTTACCAACTTTAAAATTTAAAGAAATAAAAGAAAAAGTAAAAAAATGTATGTAACAAACAAACGAAAAGGAAAAAAGATTATTATATACTTTTAAGTTTTAAGTCTCTACTTTTACTTTTGAGAATTTAATTTTTGTACTTTTTAAATTTAAAAAATTACTTTAAAATTAATATATAACATTTTAATCGAAAAGTTAACGATATTAACTATTTATATTAATTAATAATATTATAAAAATATAAAAATCAAATTATATTAAAAATTAATATATAAAAATTAAATTTTAAAATTTGAATTTTGAATTTTGAATTTTAAATTTAAATATAATAGATTGACCAAAATTAAAATTTAACTATATTTATAATTAAAAAGCATAAGAAAAACAAACCATGGTTATCAATGTGTCAATAAAAGGAAGGTCCGGACCTTCCCTCTATACAAAGTTATATAGATAAATATTATTTATAATTTTTAAAAGATTAAATTGAAATTTTATATTTTTAAGAAATTAAAGTATAATTTCAGTTTTTATTAAATTAAAATCTTATAAAACCTAAGAGGTAAAAATAAAATTTTACACTTTTAAGAGGTGAGTCCCTTCCAATACTTGGTTTCGCCCCTATTTATGACAAGTGTACATCCTTTGAGTGACAAATCAGAATATTAATTTCTTTATTTTTTTTAATTATAATTTCTTTACATTGTTTTTCACGTTTTTAATGTTGACTTTTAAGTGATTACATCTTTAAATAAAAGCTTAAACAATAAAATGTTATTTAAATTATATTTTTTTTAAATTAGTACTTAAATTCTTTTTTTTTCATCAAAATTGATACCTAAAATATTAAACTATTACTCATTTTACCTCAACTGTTGTTAGTTTAGTTAGAAAAAAAAATCAGCCAATTACAATTTACCACAGAAATATCTTTTTTTAAATATTAGTAAAATTTATAAATACATTTAAAAGTAGTTAAAAAAAATTTATTGGGATTTTCTTTGAGAATTTTGGGTTTTTCTTGGTTTTCAATTAGATGGTCTCAAATTGTTGGACAATTACTAGGAAGAACCTACAATGAAATCAAGAACCTATAGAACTCTTGTTTGAAAAAGAAGCTTAAACAGAAAGGCATTGACCCTGTCACCCACAAGCCACTCTCCGAGGTCGAAAATGGCCAAGGAAATGGAAGCAACAGCCATCTTTGGTGGGTCATCATCCAATTCACCGATACACACAGCCGCTGCCGCCACCACCAAAGCTCTCCTCTAACTGGTTCAACCCTGAATTTTCACCACCCATGACCGCCTCTTATGGACCCTTCTACCATGGAGCCACCACCAGTGGCTCAGCCAATAACACTGCTTAGGGATTGGTTCAAACACAAACTGAAGAAGAAGAAGAAGCCAAATGGACTGAGTTCTTAATAACCCTTTATTAATGGCGGCTGCATTACAAAATCAATGGTACCATAATTTTTCTTTTCCCTTCATTTTATGTATATTAGTCTGATAAAAAAGTTTATCAACATTACAAGTTGTGATTGATTGAATTTTTTTTAAAGGATTAACTGTTAAGATAAAATGGATAATAATTTAATAATTTAAGTATTAGTCTTAACAAAAAAAATTAATACCAATTTAAAAAACTAATATAATTTAGTTACTATTTTATTATTTAAGCATTAAATAAAACAAATTTCCTTTTAACTGATTCAGGTTTATTACACCAATGTGGACAATGTAAATTTGTGGCATTTTAATGGAGAATTTAATATTTTATTTAATAATGAAAAAGTGAATTAATTATTAAATAATAAGTTGGTAAGATTTTTTCTATTTATAGGTGGGTTTGGGTTAGTAAATGGACAATTTCGTTTATAAATACTTTAGTGTTTATGCGTTTTACAAATGCATCCCTCTCCATCATTTTTAATTAAATCCATGTAAAAAGGTATTTTTATAAAATTACATATTCAGCCCCCTTAATATTAAAAGTAATTTTAAGAAATTAATGAAATTTATAGTAATTATTTTTATTACTATTTATTAACTATTGTCAAATTTATTTAAAATATGTTTTAATTTTATATTTAAACAAACAATTTTATAAAACTAAATTTTTATAATAAATTGTATGCATCTTTTGAATATATTTTTATTAACTAATTTATTATAGTTTAATTAAACATAAATATTTATTTAATATATTTTAACTTATAGATATAATTAATCAGTACATAGCAAGAGTAGGCAAATTAGTATAATATATTACAAGGTTCACTCATAAATAGTAAGTTTCCAATGTATTTACATTCTAAATAATTGACATGTGACAAGGAAAGAAAGCAAGCATTAGTTGAGGGGGAAATTTCAACATAAACTCCTCCATCTTTTTTTATATAACTTTTTAATGTTATTTGTAGGTTGTATTTTCATAATAACTCATTTCGATTTGATTATATTTAATAATTCAGGAATTCAACTTATAAATTCACATGATAAACTATTATAAATTTTAAAACCGTTTAAAAATTATCATTTTAAGGTTATAACTATTTTTAGAAATTAAATACGATATTAAAATTGAAACAGATATTTAAAAATATAATAATATTACAATAAAATATCAATGGTCACATTATTTAAATTTAATTAACAATCTACATATTATTTTTAGTGTTGTATAAAAGAAATTGATGAATGTATTTTATTATTAAATAGTTAACTTCTACTTCATTGATTTTAAAATATTTTTAAAAAAGTTAAGGAACGAAATAATTGGATTAATTTTAGAGAAATATCCATGTCAATTTCACTAAAAAAAAGTAACAAATGTAATTTTAATCAAATGCAGGGGTAGCAGTCAAAATAAACTGCAAAACTCCCAAACAACGAAGTAAATGGGAGATTTCAATTATTTTGCATTTTATGGAAATGGGTGCAAATGTCAACCCTTAGCCAAATAGGACTTGGTCAATCCTATGTTATTTATGCAAATAAATTCACGACAACCTCGCAATGTTGACCGTTGAGTCGAAAGCAACAGAATTATTTGCGCGAGAAAGGAAAATATCTGATAATAATATGGATAAAAGACACTTAAAAATATCTCAAGAAAATCTTTCAAGTTTATTTATCAAGTAAATTTTAAATAAATAATAATTATATTATTATTATTATTATTTATCTATGTGTTTTTTATGTAGTTTATTTTTGGGTTAATTGTGGTTTACACTATAAATTTATCCAAAAGTATTTAGTTAGAATTTGTAATACTTCAAATCCGACTTCAATGTTATGGTTAGATCTAGAGACATTATGTAAAATAGTTATAAATCTGACTTTTGTTTATTGAAAAAAAATTGTGAACTTTTGTTATTTAAAAGCCCGTTTCATTTGAGAACGTGTTTGACATAATTATTTAATTAAAAACATTGTTTGTTTACATTTTCTAAATAAATTGAATACTTTACAGCAAATATTCTTAGATCATTATATTTTGAAAAACCAAGTTTGTTTTATCGAAAACAGTTGGTTGCAGAAAAATAATTGTTTTCGGTAAATCATTTTGTCAACTGTCATGAAAAAATCTATAATAAAATCCAAAACCGAGATAGTTCAAAAATGTCCAATTACAAAATACTTAATCCAATTTAAAATAGTTAAAGAATCGAAATACTAGTAAAACCGAGCTCTCGTCGTACCAACCGCCTAGGTCTGAGGATTATCTAAAAATATCAGTGAAACCGAGAGTGAGTCTTGAAACTCAATGTATAACCTTAAACTTAACACAATAAAATACATATCAGACAGATTTATCAGAAACAAATTTATAGCAAAGCAAAGCAGATATAACACATAATCTTACTCCTAGCCGCTACACACCAACTCCATCCATCCCAACACACCATATGGGTATAAAACACCCATCCATCCTTAAACACCATTTAGTGTCCACAAGACACTTTATAGAATAGTTGCAGTTGAGCTACCGAATCAATAGGCGATTTATCGCCTTTTACAGAATCACTTCCTCCACATGTTATTTACAACCCAACCCAGATGTAGATACAAAGTATAGAAATTATCATACCTATTCAAAGCAAAAATTAAACGTGACATAGCTTTACATGCACAACATAACAAATACGAACCACATACTTATCATACTTATACAGATTTATTACTCATTTGACATTTCCATTACTTTTACGGATAGTAGAATTAGTATCAACAAAGTCCAGATTTCATGTCCTATAATGTATTTAGTCTCATACCGACCCTATAGAAGGCCCACGGTCGTTTGAGATGATGTGTACAACCCTAAGGAAAAATCCTAAATTTCGAGCCCACACGTCCGTGTGGCTCACACGACCCAAATAGCCCAACCCGTGTGGCCTACACATGCCAGTGTGGTCCACATGGCTCAAAATAACCAAGACCGTGTGTCGCACACGGCCCAGCATACAATCTGTCACACGGCAATGTGGCGTCGACACTGCCTAATTTTGACTATCTCCGTTCCCTGTGTTCCAAATTTTTCGTTACACACCTTGATTGATTCTTATGTGAAAACACCCACAAGACTTTTTAAACCTATACACATCCAATAGAACCCAAATCAACAACATTACCGAGAGAGATAAAAAAATATATAAACCTTCAATTACATCCTAAAAACAATACCAAACCAACCATTTAAAATTCAAGAACATAATAACACCTTATCACTTAACTAACAATAATATGGTGAAAATTAATTTGTCCGAAAAACACCAATCGTCTCATTACTCTCCACTTACCACCCACAAAAGAAGAGCACACAATTATAATCAATTCTAAAAGCCAATAGCACATCGCAATTTTAATGCCACATACAAAACTTAAACCTATTAAAGATAGAACACCAAATTACTTGACGAACGACCCGCACAAGAGTGAAAAGTAGGATTGCAGTAAGAGAACAAACCAAATTAAGAATAAAAATTAAATGGCAGCCCAACGCTGATGGAAAAACTAAATAGTAGGAACAACAAAAGAAAAGCAAGGCAAAAACCAAATTGAAATCAATAGCAGGGTAAAAAAGACGGCACAATGGAGGGAATGAAGGAACCAAATAATGATAATAATAATAATAAAAGAAAAAAGAAAAGAAAAGGGAACGTGGGAGAAAAACAAATTTTAAATTAAAATATTATTTACTTTTGAAACAAAAAGATAACTATCAAGATACATTCCTAAAAACAAGGTCAGCCATCTATACCCACAACTAAACAAATATTAACTAACGAATTTAAATTAAATTTAAACTCAACCTTAATTTGACAAAACATATAATATTTCCACGTGCTCACAAAAACATTTTTAACCCAAGACCTCAAAGACACACTTAAAGTATTAAGTCACTGAAGCAAATTTTTATTTTATGACAAAATTTAACAAATTAAAATTTATATTTTTTGGAATTGAACTTTTTTTTAAACTTAATTTGTATTTCGTTATCTAGGTTGGTATCTCCACAGTAACACTGTTATTTTGTGCTCATGCGATACTCATAGTCAATTTAGTGGTAACATGTGGTAGCCTTTAAGTATGACATGTGATAAGCATAAATTACAAAATCTTTAAAAATATATAAATTAATAAAAAATTTATAATTTTTTTTCATATCAAGAATGTACTTGGACATATGATTATCCAAAAACATTTGAATCTAGATAATTGTTTGTTTATAATCATTCCAGATATAATTTTTAGTAAGCTTATATTTTTTTAAATTATAAATATCAGGTTATTTATATTATTATTATTCATTATGGATGTGATTTTTAGTTTTTTTATATAAAATTTATAATTTTCTAATTTTTATCAATTTTATAAATTATATACTATAAATTTTTATATATTTTAAATTATTATAGGCTTTTATATATTTTTAATTATATATTTTATATTTTTTAAAATAAGGACAACATAAAAACTGATCTTTTATAATAAAAATTAAAAATATATAAATTTACTAAAAATACCTCTAGAATGAATATGAGCAAACGAGTATCCAAATTCATTTTATATAAGTTTACTAAAAAATACCTCTAGAATGAATATGAACACCCATTTGCCCAGGTTCACTCTTGATGTAAAAAAATTATAATTTTTTATTAATTTATATATTTTAAAGATTTTTAAAATTTTTTATTTTATGTCTGGCATATAGTATACTAAAAGGAACCAACCTAGATGACAAAACACATGTTTAAGTACTAATTAGGTCAAAAAAATATTTGATTTTTTTTCATATAAAATTATATTTAACTTCGATTAAAATTTAATATTTTTCCTAAAAAATTTAGATATTTTAAAGTAATATATAAACCAGTTATATAATAATTTTAAGATGAATTCATTAAATTTTTTTTATATAAAACTAGTTAGTTATCATTATGTAGAAGATACTAATGGATGAATTTGATTAAAATATAAAAAAAATACATCTCAAAGTTAATTTTATAATTAAATTAAAGTTAAAATATTTAACATGTATTTGCGTCAAAATTATTAAAAGATAAAGAAAAAGTAAAAAAAAGACAAAGAAAAATATAATTATCATCAATAACTTCTTCTTTTTTTAAATATACTCACAGTCAATGAGGCATTAATTTAATGACAATGTTAAGACTTTGGGAACTTTAAGATCCCAAAATTGAGTATCACTCACTGTAAACCATATGTAGGTTCTTAATTTATATTTATTTTTAAAATAACCCAAAATATATAGGGTTAGATTAAATAAATAACAAAGAAGTGAATTAGGCTTGATGATTAGGTACTTGTAACACTCCTGACCTGCCCTAAGAGTTTCAGCTATGTCAAAGGCATTACATTTGATCACCGGAGTAATCCAGTAAAGCCATTTTTCTACTTTGAGTTGGATTGTATGAAAATTGCCCTTCTGTTTTTTAAAAAAATATTCATTCATTAAGCCGACTTTACCTAACAATTCAACTACAACATTATTAATATGAAGTTTTAAAAAATAGTTAAAGTTAAAAAGACTTTTCAAAACTTAAAGTATATGTAAAGCAGCGGAAAATTTTGTTATGAATAATAGTTTTCTAAACCAAATAGCATGCAACTATCAGAGTATTAACTACGTATCGTGCTTAAAACTAAAAACTAAACAATCCCAAACTTAAGATATAAATGCATGAAATAATTAATAATTACAAGAAAAAAAACAATTAAGGGAAACTATGATGGAGCCTTTAAGATAATAATAATAAAAAATTAGTTGCTAACCCGAGGCTCCTCCAATGCCACTCTACGTCCTAGTTTCCTATACTTCTTGAGATGTAAGGAAAATGGAGAAATGAGCTTATGACTGCTCAGTGTGAGTCTAGTTTTTAAACCACAACATATGATCATACTAACACTAAAACATTCAATTTATAACAACATATCAATTAAGCATAATATAAGGAACATTCCAAAAATCAATACATATCTAGGTTGTGTTCATGATGTAATGCAATTTTAGTTTTAATTTCCCAGCCATCCATCCTATCCGCTCTCGAGCATCGCTTGACACATTAAAACACATGTAAAAAACTGACCATCATCGATTTCCCGATAACGATGGTTGTTCACTGTTCATTTGTGACGATAACTTTTACTACAGTTGCCTGGTTTTGATGGCTTTTTAAACTATCATCCTAATTTCGATGACATTGCCGCCTATTTCGTGCAGTACTAACTTTTGATGTGGACTTAAATTGCCATTTTCTCCTACGGAACTCCTTTATCCTCCATACTTGATTTCATGTAATCATGCACATAAATTCAACATGTCATGATATTTATCGATTAATAGTTGATTATTATGCTTGTCAAGCACATTTACCTTTCAATATGGTGTATGAATTTTCATACTAACAATCATTGGCATGTATTTATGCAATTAATTCATATCAATTGCACATATGCAATTACTTCATGCAAACTAAAACAATTTCACATATACAGTTTCTTCGTGTGAATTAGCATTGGCATATTAACATGCTTAGCTTGGCTAACACATACGTTATAGGTTCACATAAAGGGTTCGCACATATAGGGTTCGCGCATATAGGGTTCGCACATACAAGGATCGTACATATAAGGTTCACACATATAGGGTTCGCACATACAGGAACGCTTATATACTGTTTAGACGTAAGGTTTCTCACATTCAAGGTTCACACATATAGGATTTATACATGTAGGGTTTACACATACAGGGTTCGCACATATAGGGTTCGCACATTTAATTCACAAAGTACATAACATGGGGTTCACATACTACGTCATACTATATAACATGGGGGTTCACATACTACTTCATACTATATAACATGGGGGTTCACATACTACTTCATACTATATAACATTGGGGTTTGCATGCTAAAACTTGTAGAGTTCACATCTATTCACTAAGGTACATATGGGGGTTCGCATTAAGAGGTTCGTCTATAGGGTTCATATACAGGGGGTTCGCATACATGGGCTCATGTACAGGGGGTTCACCTATACAGATTACTTACTTTTTAATATTTCCATTAATCATGCACAATGATTTAAGTTTAGATCCCACACTTGATTTGAAGACACAAAAAGCTTAATCGGATAAGGGGTTCGACAATCTACTAGGAGGAGAGGGATGCGATTGGAAAATCTTGAAATCTTTTAAGAACCCTAACTGCAATGAAGGTTTCGATAATGAAGAAGAATAAGAAGAGAGAATTTTGAGTGATTTTCTTGAAAAATCTTCGAAATATGAATTCTAGGTTTTGAAAAGATTGACAATTTAGAAAACTATTCTTCCCTAATTGCAATAAAATTAGTAATTAGTTTAGAATTAGGGTTGATTTAAATTAAGCACTAAAATAAAAAAAAATTATTTTTGGGTTAGGCTGTTTGAAATTTTGACACTTTTATGGGGTAAAAATAAGAAAATAAAATATTTTGGTTGAAACACAAGGGGTTTCGAACTTGGGATCTAAGGGAGAGCTAAGGCTTTACCACTGAACCAGCAAGCTCATTCTTGTTAATTCATTATCAAAATTAATTTCTAAGGAATTCTAAATTCTCTTACCCTATGCTTAAAAAAAATCTAAATTTTATCCCTATGTCTTCTAGCCTTATTTTTGGGATGTGACAAAAAATAATATCTTTCTTACCTTCAGTTATGAAGCCTTCCGATTGCTGCAAGTAGATGTCTTCTTATAGGTCACCATGAAGGAAAGAAATCCTTACATCTAACTGCTCTAACTCAAGATTATCCGATGCAACAAGAGCCAAAGGCGCTCGAATGGACGTATGTTTTACAATAGAAGAGAAAAGATCATGAAAATCAAGTCTCTCCACTTAACTGTAGCCCTTTGCGACCAACCTTTCCTTATACCTAGTGTTGCTCGAACCTGAACCCTCTTTTTTCTTGAACACCCATTTGCAACCAACTATTTTCTTTCTGATGGGTGGTTTAACTGGCTAGCAAGTCTCATTCTTTTGGAGTGATTCATTTTCTTCTTCCATAATAACAAGTCATTTGTTAGAATCAGAGGTCTGAACTGTCTCAAAATAAAATGAAGGGTCAGTTGAATCAATGCTCTCTGCAACACTTAGAGCATATGCCACTAGGTTTCTTTTATAGAATTTCTGTAGTAGTCAGATTTCTCACATTTTTTGTCATGAGCCAACTTATAATTTGTTAAATGAGATGGTGAGGGTACCCGAGAGTTAAATAAATTTCCAAACTGATCCAAAACAACATTCTAATCACGAATATCGAAATTTTGTCGTGACGTCACGATGTCCTATGTTTTCTTGTCGGAACGTCACTCATGTTTGTTGTAATATTACGACGTGCTTCTTATCGTCACGAAGTCACCCATTGTTTCTTCTAACTTTACCTTGCTTGAGACACTATGGATTGTTTTGTCTTTAAATGCAAGCAACCATTTTTCCAAATGAATGATAGCAGATTTATTGAACATAACATCTCTATTGACAATTGTCTTGTTGGTTTTTGGGCACTGCAATTTGAAACCTTTCATACTAGTAGAGAATTCAATAAATATGCACTTTACAACCCTTAGTTCAAGCTTTCGTTGACTAACTTTTGCATAAGCAAGACAACTGAAAATTCTAAAGTTAGAATAATTTGAAGGATTATCTAACCATATATCTTTTGGAATTTTTTTGTTCAATGCTCAATGGGGAGATCAGTTCACCAAATGGCTTGCCAAATTGATAGTTTCAACCCAAAACTCCTTCCCTAAACCTACACTAGAAATCATACATCGAGCCTTTTCAAGCAAGGTTTTATTCATCCTTTTAGCAACTCCATTCTACTGTGGAGTATGACCAATTGTGCAATGTATTTCTATCCCTTCCCGTTTGCAGTAATATTTAAAATATGATGAATAGAACTCAAGATCATTATTTGTTCCCAACCACTTCATCGATTTTCCTATCCGCTTTTCTAGCAGTGTTTTCTATTGCTTAAAGATTTTAAAGACTTCATTCTTCTGTTTCAAAAAATAAACCCAAACTTTCCTAGAGTGGTTATCAATAAAAGTTCGGAAATATCTATTACCTCCTTTTTGATATGTCAGGAGCCGAACCCTATAAATGAAAATGAATATAGTCGAGAGTCCATTTTGTTCTGTGCACTACTGAATCGAAACTTACCTGTGTATGCTTCTTGTAAGTGCAGTGTTCGAAGAATCCTAACTTTCCAACTCCAGTGTCTTTAAGAAGACCTCTTTTACACAATGTTATCATACCTTTCTCGCTCATATGACCAAGTCGCATGTGCCAAAGTTTGGTTAAATCAGAATCTATGGAGAAAGAATCACGTAGCGTTGTTGCGACGTTAGGTTGCTTCTCATCGCGATATGGCAATGATTTCAACTCTTCTTCGATAATTGTAATCGCACCAGTCATTGTCGACCTTTTAAAATGTAGAGGTTCCCCTTCTTTTGTCTTCTAATCACAAATTATAGGTTGCCTTTAAGCCGTTTGACTCGATAAAAAATCTGCAACCATTCGAGTCTAAAATTCTAAAGAGATGAGATTTTTCTTTAGATCAACACATACTTGACATCTAACAGTGTCCATTCAATCTCGTCGTGCATCCTGGTTTGTATTATTTCAATCATACTTATAGAATTATTCATCATCAGCAGAACTCCACCTTTAACTGAACTATACGTGGAGAACCAATCCTTGTTGGGACACGTAGTAAGAGCACCCTAAATCAAGGATCTATTTGGATGTAAGTTTGGAGCTTTCGCTTGTAGACACCAACAAGAAATTATCATTTTGTCCTCGGCTATACTAGTATCAGCAACTTTGGCTTTCTGCTTTCTTTTCTCGTCGTTTTTGGCATCCATCTTGTTTTTATTATGAATTTTGTAACGTTCTTCTTTAATTTTGCCCATCTTCTTGCAATAGCCACATTGTTTATCGTAATTCCTATATTTTGATTTTCACCTAGACCTACTTCGATCTAATTTTCTAGATTGTTGTCTCCCCTTTGCAACTAGAACTAAGGCTTGCCCATCTGACTTTTTATTTTGGCCTAACTCATTATCGAGTTTGTCTTTGCTCAAAAGATTTCCTTTCACGTCTTCGAACGAAAGATTATCTCTCCCATAAATTAAGGTCTCCTTGAAAGTTTTATAAGAAGGGGGCAAAGAACACAACAACACAATTGTTTATAACACATAATTTGTAAGGCATAGGTGAATTGCAGATAGAGCTTTTTCATCAAGCTCTTCCCATTCTGACTAGTCTGCATCCACGGGGTTTCTTCCATATAACGACTTTTTTTAGACCAATTTGGACCAATATTGTCGTTCTACGAATTTGCTACAGATTGAAATTTGTGATTCCATCGAACTTCTTAATGTCGAGCCTTGTCAATGCCATCTTTGGATGGGCTGAATGAAAAAATCGACCAAGATCTGATACCAGTTTGTTGGGGATCGACCCATGTAAGTAACAAAAAAGAAAAATAATGAAGAAATTGAAAAGATTGGACACACAAATTGTACATGGAAAAAAATCCTCCGAAGGGAATAAAAAACCATAGGCAAAAGGAGATTTTAGTAATAAGATAAAAGTAAAATATGGAAAGAGTAAAAACAAAGAAAACTCGAAACCTCGAAAGTAAAACCCTTGCAAATTAAAAACATAATTCTCTCCCAATTGTGTTATTTTCTATCCTATTATACCTAGAGTAACTAAGGCCAATTTATAGGCTAAAATTCATAACTTTTATAATTAGAATATCCTTAGGTTAATTAGAATTTAAGTGGGAAACCAAAACAAAGTTTAACTGAGAGAAGAAAATCGACAAACTTGAGGAACACATCGCCATGTCTTGACGTGACGTGACATTAATTTGGTCGTGACGATGAGGTGTCATGTCGTTGGAACGAAGGCTTTCTTCTCGTCGTAATCTCATTAGGGAGGCTGTTATTGTTTTGTTTGAAATGTGATGCATACTCCAGTTATTGAAATGTTATTTCTCAAACTAAACATATTTAGAAAATTATTTTTCAAAGTATTTTTTTTTCGCAGAAATATTTCGATACCTATGGGTGTCAAATTTTAGTGTAAGCTTTTGATTACTAATTTTTTCCTAGATAAGGGAGTGGACAAGGAAAGAGAATTTCAATTGAAAAGTTTGAGTTTAGGCCCCGATTCTCACAAGTGTTGAGTTCAACTTTTGACTCTCTTTCGTTTCTAGTTTAATATTTTGACTATTTTTTCTTACTTAAGAGACACATATAGACGTCAAGTTTAGCTTTATTTATTGGCTCTCATTCAAGTTCGGATTAATATTTCAACTATTTTTTCTTCTTTGTTTATTTTATTTTATTTCTTTCTTTCTTATTATTTATAGTATAATTAGAGTGCTTCAATTACATTAATATGGGATTCACTAAGTACAATGATTACCAAAAACATACTACATATATATTTACAAACAATTATATTTACTAGACGATTTTTCAAACCCACCTACTGAAATCCCATTAAAACTAAGAAATCTGTTGTTAATAAAAATAAAGAAAAAAATATCTTCTTAATGTATAACCCCAACCTAACATTGAAGTAAAACTATATGGTAAACTTAATTTTTTAACTTTGTGGTCCAGAAATTCAAACAATGATGAATCCCACCTAAAAACTTAACCTTAAGATTGAATGATTCTCTCTCAAGCTCAAAAAATAGGTTTGTATAATAGCTACTTCATAAGGAAAGATTGTTTGCAAATCTTTCATGACAAATTGAATTTTGCTTCAGATGTAAATAGAAAGATTGTTTGCAAATCTTTCATGACAAATTGAATTTTGCTTCAGATGTAAATAAACACACATTAATGCCTTATGTTTGCATACTATTTGGCTGGTGAGATAATCACTTATTCCTCTCCATTAATGATTTAGATACCAAATAGCTTCCAACACTTGACTTTGACATTCTAATTTCCTTAAACTACTATTTCTTATATATAGAAATGTTGAGTTTTAGTTAGTTTTTTTGAATTTCAAAAAAATTCTTTTTTAAAAAAATTATATTTAAAGTGGGTCATATTCTTAAAATTAAGTTTTAATAATAAATTATATTAATTAATAAATAAATATAATAAATATTATTTTAATTTACATTTTTTATTAAAAACAAATATTTTTTATTTTACTTCATTTTAGCTAAGAAAAAAATAATAGTGTAATCTTTAGTAAAAATAGAATTTGTTGTAGCTCTATTTCAAATTTGATATTTTACAATATTAAAATAATAAAATATTTATTTTTTCATTATTTTTATATATTTTTATAATTAAGTCAATTGACTTGTATCTTCATAATTAAGTTTTCATTAGAATTAAAATAATATTTTTTGTAAAAACATTGTATGGTTTGAACATAAAACATATTTTACATATTAAATTATGGTACACTCATGATATGGATAAAAAATAAAATTATGTAATAAATATATTTATAAAAAATTATATAAAAAATAAATGAAACTTTAGTTAAAATGACAAAATAGATACATTAAAAACTATATTGTCTCAAATTCAAATTTCAATATGTGTATATTTTTACCATAAGTTCTTAAGAGGACATTTGGTATGATAGAAAGTAATTACTTTTGTGAAAATTTAATTGATGAAAAATGATAACGACGTTTAGCATGTTAAAATATATTAACTTTCCTAGAAATGTAACGGTTGTTTTGGAGTTACTTTTTCTCAACTGTGGGAATATGGTTCCTTCCATGTAGTTGGAAATTTAACTTTTTTTCTTTGAGACAAAATTACATTTTATTTATTTATTTATTTTACTTATTTTTATTCAATAATTCTTTCACCACAAAATCATAGAAAAACATTTAATTTTATTGTTTAAAATATTATCATTTTAAATTTTATATTATATTCTAATTTAAATACAATTAAAATATATATTTTAAATTTCATCTTATAATAATTTTAAAATAAATGTATTTTAAATAAATATTATTTAAAAATAACTAGATTAAATTACATATTTATTAATTATAAACTAGCTTGGTTAATAATGAATACTGAAAAATGTTAACATTCATAAATTTTATGTTTTATTCAATGAGGAAAATTTCAAAATTTACAATCACATTTCTAGTAAAGTGTTAAGTAAACTAAACATATTAATATAATTTTCTTGAAATTTTAATTAGTCATTTTCACGTAGATATATTTTTTAGTATAATTATAGATATCTTCATTTATTTTACGATCTAAAATTAATCTTATTTGAACTAAAGCGGTATTAAATATAATAATGGTACATCTTTGATAATGATAGAAATGAAGTTCCCACCATTACAATCTTCCCATGATAAAGTACCAAAAACCTATTAAAAATAAAAAAAACTAAATAAATAAGATATATGTCCATTAGTTAAAACTTTCACATATCAAATAATAATATTATATTATATATTTTAAAATAGAATGTTGTGAATTTAAGCACTAAGCCTATTGCCAGAAACGAGTTAATCTACAGCTGATACCAATATTTGATCCTATGTGTTAGTATCTAGTATAAAAAATAAAATAAAACGTTGCATACATAAATTATGATATTCACCATATATGTCTCAATTGTCGTGCATGGGGGAAGTTCCTTGTCGAACATAGGGATCCACATGCAATGTCTGGGCCAGCTGTCCGTATAATCCCTATCCAAGTGCCAAAACATTAAATTCATCAACACCACCGATTATAAATATCTTTTACTAAGTTAAGATGTTAATCGAAAATTTTTTAAAATATTTAAATTACAACTTTAAAAGAAATCCTAAAATAAGTAAGTGGTTAAATTAAAAATTTCTAATTTCGGGTTTGATGCTGAATCTTACTTTTCTATATCTTTTACATCACAAATCTAATATTTATATTATTTATGGACAGTCACGTGATGGTCTGCCTACAAATAGATTTTTTTTCCCTAAAAAAGACTTAATGCGTAGACATCAAACAGTTGGCTTCAAAATTTTCGAGGATTTTTTTTCAGTACAGAGAAAATTACAGTTAAAAAATTAAGAAAACAAGTTGTAGATGCAGATAATCAAAATTTAATTTAACTGGTATAATTATCAAATATTTAAACGTTAACTTACAAAATACTTTGTATAAATAACACAAAATGATAAAAGTTTCTTTTTGGAAATCTAATCACTAAAGTTCGAGGGCATTCCTATTTTAATTAGTGAATTTTCTTGATTTGTCACTTTTATTTGGTCAATTACAATTTATAATTGTTACACTATTAAAATGTATTTAGTCATCAAATAAAATTTTTTCATGACTTTTTTTATTAGTATGATAATAGATTTAACCCTTCACAATTCACACATTTTGTTAATTTGATTCCAAATTAAAAAAATATTAATAAAATTTAGCTTACAATATTTATACATTATATCAATTTAATCTTAATTTTAAAAATTCAAAAGGTACACTTAAAATTTAAAAAAATATATATAAAATGGGAAAAGTACACAAAAATTTTAAAATATTTAGAAAATAAATTATGAAAAATAAAAAATTCAAAAAATAGACGTATGATAATTTTTTGAAATAAAATATTTACATCCTTCTTAAACATCGATGATTCAACATTCAAAAAAAAATATATATTTAATATATTTCTAAAAATCAAACTCTTCCCACATTCTACATTTTCAAGCAACTCTCTTTTATCAATTACATCATATTCTTTATGCCCTTGTCATGTCTATGTTAGAGGAGAGAATAAGGAGAATGAGAACCCAAAATTACAATTGCAATCAAATGAATTGGGTAAAGTTGAAATGAATCGGAGGAATATGGAAGAAGGATAAGGTGGGTCAATGAAAGTTGGGCCAAGTAACTAGTTCATGTGTGGTGGACCTACTTTGGATATGAAAGTTAGGCCAAAGAAGTTGATGTGTGAAGATGGGGTAAAGAATGAGTTAGAGATGAATGGGCTAGATGATACGTGATATTCGTGACAGGTTTTAAATATTTATAATGAATCGTTCTTGAAACTAACTATTATCACGACGAAGGCAAGTGTACCTATCGTACAGTAGCATAGCTTTAGCAAGACCGGATTGTCGAACCCAAAGGAACTAAAAGTACTAGTAATGACTGTCTTTTTATTATCTAGCCTAAGAATAATAGGGTTTGTTTTAACTAACTAATTAACTAAACTAAGAATTCACAGAAAATAGAATTGGAGAATTACTTTTCGAAAAACGATTGAATTAAGACAATACCTAAGGAAAAATCCACTTAGACTTCACTTGTTATTTGACTCTGAATCGGACGATTTATTCATTTGACTTGATCCGTAGAAATCCCTAAGTTATATTATTATCCCTCTCGAGACTAACAACGTCTAACCCTAGGTTGAATAATTGAAATCTCTTTCTAATTAACTCTCTAGGGTTGCATTAACTCGATCTATGGATCCCCTTATTAGGTTTCACCCTAATCCGGCAAAATCTTGTCAACATATCTCTAGGCGCGCAATCAACTCCGCTTAATTATGACAAATGTACTCTTAGACAGTGTCTATTCCTCTTCTGAATAAGAGCTTAACTTGAATCAATATCTTGAAATATCAAGACAAGAATTAAGAACACATAATTAAGAACAAGTCAAATATTTATCATACAATTCAGATAATAATAACAAGATCTGTCTTAGGTTTCATTCCCCTTAGGTATTTAAGGGTTTTAGTTCATAACTAAAAAGGTAAAAATCTTAGAAGAATAATGAATACAAAACATAAAGAAAAACCGAAAACTCCTGAAGAGAAATTGAGGGGAGATCTT
This sequence comes from Gossypium hirsutum, assembly GCF_007990345.1. NCBI lineage: Eukaryota > Viridiplantae > Streptophyta > Magnoliopsida > Malvales > Malvaceae > Gossypium > Gossypium hirsutum. The sequence continues at coordinate 21,861,583 of NC_053430.1, read as the reverse complement.
CAGTCTTGATGATGAATCCGGCTTCTAAGATGGATCAATCGGCTTTCCTTGAGCAGTTCCCTGATTCCTTCCCTCTGTGTGTGTCCTTTTCCTCCTTCGCTAGGGTGTATTTATAGGCTTTAGAATGCCTAAGAACCCTCAAAATTGGCCTTTTTCGAATTGGACTAAACTTGGGCTCGGCAGGAACATGCCCGTGTGACACGCCCGTGTGTGATTGCTTAAGGCCGTGGTCAAGCCTGTTAAATAGGCACGGGTGTATGGTCCACCCGTGTGAGTCGTGCTTCGATTCTACCAAATTGACACGGCCGTGTGGTCTGCCCGTGTGAGGAGGCCGTGTTGATTTCGTATGTTAGCCTATTTTTTTCCGTTTTTGGCCCGTTTCTCGTTCCTTTCACTCTCCTATGCTCACCTAAGTATAAAACATGAAATTAATGCATTAGGAGCATCGAATTCACCAATTTTAAGGAAAAATCATCCATAAAATGTGCTAAGCATGGGATAAAAATATGTATGAATTACGGTTTATCAAATACCCCCACACTTAAGCATTTGCTTGTCCTGAAGCAAAATCCTCAACTCATAATCAAAATAAATTCTTCTCAACTTATAATTTCTATCGATAATATCTCAAAATAATCCATAGGTAATCATAAATTGAAAATTCAATTGAAAGAACATCAAAGTTTCAAACATTCCAAGTTGAGCATTTTATCATGAAAACATAGGTGTCTCCCCTCATTTAAGTAATTACCTTTGATTCAAAATATCACAGAGTTTCCAATCCTCACTAAAGATTCACTCAAGTCACTTGAGGTTTTTAAGGATAATAAATGAAGCACTCAATAGTCAATAATAAAGAGTCATTACCATAGGCTTGCATGAAAATCAAATCTCCACCACTATAAATTGAGATGAAACATCAATCAAAAGGTCTTTAGAGGGTTGTAACATGGCTTTGGTTAGAGGGTGTGGTCACAAACTAAAAGAAAAAGGTTAGAATCGAGATTGAGTTGAAAAATTGCCTAACTAGAAAAATGACTAGTCATCAATTGCGTACAACAGAGCTTTTTCTCAGAATATGGAATTTAACTTCTTTAGCTCAGAAGATCACTACTACTAATATGTATACATGTATATATATATTAAGAACAAGTCAAATTACAAAATAGAATAAAACATAGCTAAGCAACTATTCTAACTCAAATCTCGACAAAAATAGGGATCAAATTAATTTAGGGGATTTCAACAATAATGAGTTATGGGTTAATATTGAGGGTAAATTAATGAATGAGTTGTTAGGCTTAAGGGGGTTCGCTAAGGGTTAATTGTGAAGGTAGGCTTTTATGGAGTGAGTGGGTTAAACCTAAGTGCCTTTCTCATTTTGACATATCAAATCAAATGGTGTGGTTTTGACATGCATAATCAAGCAAGTTCTAGAATAACAATTCGATACTGACGCACTCATAATGAAAGTGAGCATGAAAGAATTTATAGATGCTCTTGAAGGCTCAAGATCTCACAAAAATTATGGCTTTTTGATGTTTAAACTTGTGAATTCCAACTCAAAATAATACCTAAACTTGGGGGAACAACCTAAAAGTTTTTAATTCTTCAAAAATCAACTTATCATGCTTGATTCCCTAATGTCTTAAACAATCAATGCATAAATGCCTATGTTTTAATTCAAGATATATCAATAAACATTATAGACTAATTGGAATTCATTTTAACAATGATATGAGAAAATCGCATGAGAATAAAACAAAATTTAGGGATTTTTCTGATATAAAAATGAATACCCCCCCACACTTAAGATGTACATTGCCCTCAATGTACAAAGATAGATATATAGAAAAGAATATAAATATAAGATAGGGAAAGAAGTGAAACTTCCTGAGTGATGAATGAATTTCCTTGAACTGGAGTTTTGGAGAATAATCGGTGTGAGGGTGGAGAAGGATACTCCGGTGGTGGTAGAGGTTTATTAGTCCATAAGTCTTATGCCAAAAGAATATTATATCTGGTGGTAGCTATAGTCGTGGTCGAGCAAGACATGGCAATCGTCGAAAACCTTTCCTGGTGGAGTTTTTAGTTCCTATGCAAGGATGAGCTTTGGGGCTCTTTTTGACTGCGAGCAAATCAGGAATTCTTTAAGAGGTATACTGAAGCATAATTACTCGTAATGAAATAGATGAAGAATAGAAATTGTAAAAACTTAGGATGAAATAGTATTAAAAGGAAATAAAATAAAAAAATAATTTCAAAATATAGAGATAAAAATAAAATAAAATAAATAATAGGTGTTTATAGAGAAATTGGGGCACACGGTCATGGGGCATGCCAGTGTGCTCTAAGCTCAGCCCGTGCGTTTTGTATTTTTTGAAATTAGGTGCATTGGTGTACATAGCCATGTTGCACGGCCATGTCGATCTCTGTTCGCTTCTCTCACGCCCATGTTAAATTGACAGGTTTACCCACGGTTTCAAAACACGGGCATGTTGCACGCCTCTGTTATTTTGGCAGTTTCGCCCACGGCCATGTCACACGGCCGTGGCTACTTATCGCATCCCGTGTTGGGAAGAAATTTTTTCCCTGTTGCACACGGCCGTATCGAACGGTCGTGTTGCATCCTGTGGTATGTGCAAGGCCTACGGCACGCCCGTGTGCCTGGCCGCGTGGTTCTGAAAAGCCTGTGCTCAATGATTTGGTTAGTATGTTAGATTTTAAAAACTAAAATTTAAAGAAAGTAATATTGTTAGTGCTCGGGTTGCCTCCCGAGAAACGCTTATTTAAAGTCTAAGCTAGACTTTACCGTGTGAGTATACTTAAGGAGATTTGTGGAGCCGTAACTCCTCCCTGTCATCTTTAAATTTCTCACCGTTGTAAGGTTTGAGGCGATGTCCATTTACTTTGAAAGTACCTTGCAATGGGTGACTTATTTCTACGATGCCGTATGGGAAAACTGTTTTGACTATGAACGGACCTGACCATCGTGATTTAAGCATCCCAGGGAACAATTTGAATCTCGAGTTATATAATAGTACAAGATCTCCAGCTTCAAATAGTTTATTTTGTTTTAACCGAGCATCTTGGCGTCACTTCGTTGCTTCCTTATATAGTCTTGAATTTTCATATGAATAGGTTCGCCATTCGTCTAACTCGTTTAACTGCATCAACCTGTTTTCACCTGCAAGTTTGGGATCAAAGTTTAGAAATTTTATAGCCCAGAATGCTTTATGTTCTAACTCAAATGGTAGATGACAACTTTTTCCATAAACTAGTTTGTATGGTGATGTTCCTATAGGGGTTTTAAAAGCAGTTCTATAAGCCCATAATGTGTCATCTACTTTCATTGCTCAATCTTTCCTATTTAATCCTACAGTCTTTTTTATGATACGTTTAAGTTCTCGATTTGCCACTTCGACTTGGCCACTAGTTTGAGGGTGGTAAAGGGTAGCTGTTCTATGGTAAACTTCATATTTCTTGAGGATCTTTTCAAATTGGGCGTTACAGAAATGAGTCCCCCTATCACTGATGATTAATCTAGGTGTTCCAAATCGAGAGAAAAGTTTTTTAAGGAAACGTACCACTACTCTAGAATCATTTGTGGGCAGAGCTTGGGCTTCATCCCATTTAGACATATAATCGACAACAACTAAGATGTATTTATTTCCAAATGAACTAGGGAATGGACCCATGAAGTCGATACCCTAAACATCAAATATTTCACATAAAAGCATATATGTCTGAGGCATTTCATCACGGTTAGAGATATTACCCGTCCTTTGGCATTTGTCACAAGAAATAACATACCTGTTGGCATCTTTGAATAAGGTGGACCAATAAAAACCTGATTCAAGTATTTTATGTGCAGTCTTATTTCCACTGTAATGTCCTCCAGCTAGTCCTGAGTGGCAATATTCCAAGATTTTTAATGCTTCTGTTCTTGTAACGCATTGCTGGATGACTTGATCTGCACATATACGGAAAAGAAAAGGATCTTCCCAAAAGTAGTTTTTCACATCAGTAAAGAATTGTTTCTTTACTGATGTGTCAACCCTTTTGGGATAACGTTAGTAGCTAAAAAAATCGCGATGTCTGCAAACCAAGGTACCTCTGAGTCAGAAATAGAAAAAAATTGTTCTTCAGGGAACAAATCATTTATTTCTACTTCATCTAGCTCTTTAGTATTTGAATTTTCAAGCCTGGATAAATGATCAGCTGCGAGATTTTCTGCTCCTTTCTTATCTTGAATTTCCAAGTCGAATTCCTGCAATAGCAGAATCCATCGAATGAGACGAAGTTTTGCATCAGTCTTAGTTAACAGGTAGCGAAGGGCAGAATGGTCAGTATAAACGACAACTTTAGACAATATTAGATATGGCCTAAATTTATCGAATGCAAAAACCACAGCTAACAATTCTTTCTCCGTGGTAATGTAGTTCTCCTGTGTGACTATCAAAGTTTTGCTAGCATAATAAATAGGTTGAAAGTGCTTGTCCCTTCGCTGTCCCAAAACTGCACCTACTACAAAGTCACTCGCATCACACATTAGTTCAAAAGGTAAATTCCAATCAGGTGCTATTATAATTGGAGCATTAATCAATTTATCCTTTAGAGTATTAAACACTTCTAAACATTCCTGATCAAAATTAAAGAGCATATTTTTTTCTAGTAATTTGGTCAAAGGCTTAACTATTTTAGAAAAATCTTTAATAAATCTTCTATAAAACCCAGCATGTCCTAAAAAACTTCTAATAGCCTTAACCGAACTAGGAGGAGGTAATTTTTCAATGATTTTGACTTTAGATTTATCAACCTCAATCCCTTTACTAGAAATTTTATGTCCTAGCACAATACCTTCTTGAACCATAAAGTGACATTTTTCCCAATTAAGTACAAGGTTCATTTCCTCACATCTTATTAGGACTCGTTTTAAAATTTTAAGACAAAGATGGAAAGAGTTACAGAATATCGAGAAATCATCCATAAATACCTCAATGATATCTTCTACGAGTTCGTCAAAGATGACCATCATGTAGCACTGGAACGTAGCAAGAGCATTACATAATCCAAAGGGCATTCTTCGATAAGCAAATGTAAGGTATGGACATATGAATGTCATTTTTTCCTGATCTTCAGGACCTATTGGGATTTGAAAATAGCTAGATAGTCCGTCTAAGAAGGTGTACATATGCCTTGATAGTCTTTACAACATTTGGTCAATGAATGGCAATGGGAAGTGATCTTTCCCCGTCGCATCATTTAGCTTCCTATAGTCAATGCAAACTCTCCAACCTGTGACTGTCCTAGTTGGAATTAGTTCATTGTTCTCATTGGCTACCACAGTCATGCCTCCTTTCTTAGGAACAACCTCCACTGGACTTACCCAAGAACTGTCAGAAATAGGATAAATAATTTCAACATCTAGAAGTTTAATTACCTCGGCTTTAACAACTTCCTTCATGTTGGGGTTTAGTCATCTTTGAGCTTGCACACATGGTTTATATTTATCTTCTATTAAAATTTAGTGGGTGTAAAAAGAAGAGCTGATCCCTTTAATGTCAGAAATTTTCCAAGCTATAGCCTTTTTATGTTCTTTTAATACTTGGATTAATTCCTCTTTCTCCTTGGGTTGCAAGTTAGATGCAATAATAACTAGTAATGTAGAATTATTTCTAAGGAATGTGTATTCCAAATGGTTTGGTAATTGTTTGAGTTCCAGTTTGAGAGGTTTTTCAATAGAGGGTTTTTGCTTAAAATTAACGTTCCCTTTAATGTCCTCATATTCTGCTTGTCTTTGGGAAGATTCATTGAAGTTTAGTTTAGCTTTTATTTTACCTGTCTCGAAATTATCGTCATCTATCTCCTCTCCTTGGGCATGGCACAATTCCAACGTGTCCTTATGTATGATTTCCTGAAAAGAATCTTGAGCAGCATGATCAATAGAGTCAATAAAATAACATGAGTCATTCTGTTCCCTAAAAAATCTCATGGCATCATAAATTTTAAAAATGATTTCTTCATCACCTACTCTAAGTACCATTTTACCATCACCTACATCAATAACAGCCCTAGCAGTGGCTAAAAATGGATGCCCTAAGATTAAAGGCATTTCAACATCTTCATCTATATCAAGCACAACGAAGTCAATAGGGAATCTAAATTTATCTACTTTTACAAGTATAACCTCTATAATACCCCTAGGATATTTAATAGATCTATTAGCTAGTTGAATACTCATCCTAGTGGGTTTAGGTTCCCCAAGACCAAGTTGTTTAAACATTTTATATGGCATCAAATTAATGCTAGCACCTAAATCAGCTAGTACCTTATCAACGTTAAAACTACCAATTAAGCAGGGTATAGTAAAACTTCCTGGATCTTTTAGTTTGGTTGGCAGTTTGTTTTAGAGTATAGCTGAGCACTCCTCGTTAAGTTCCACTGTAGATAAGTCTTCAAACTTCCTTTTGTTTGTTAGGAGCTCTTTTAGAAATTTTGCGTATGTAGGCATCTACGATATAGCTTCAACAAAAGGTAAGTTAATATGTGGCCGTTTAAAAAGTTCAAGGAATTTACCAAATTATGTATCCATGCTGTCTTTCTTTAACTTTTCTAGGTATGGAATTGGTGGTTTATATTCCTTCGGCATTGGATTGTCATTACTTTTAGGTTTTACCTCCTCTCCTATGCTTCTGTCAGCTTCTTGTTGTGGCTTGTTTTCCGATTCAGCTAACACTTTCCCACTCCTTAGTGTAACTACTTTCACATGTGCTTCTGGATTGGGTTCGATGTTACTAGGTAGATTTCCTTGTGCTCTTTCAGAAATCATCTTAGCTAGCTGTCTAATTTGAGTTTCGAGCCCTTGGATTGATGCTTGTTGATTTTTTAGTGCTATCTCGGTATTCTGAAAACGAGTCTCTGACACGAAGATGAATTTGGTTAGCGTCTCCTCAAGGTTCAGCTTTATCTCCTGCTGGTATGGTGGTTGTTGAAAACCCGAAGGATGTTGTGGCCTTTGATTTCCTTGACCGCCCCACGAGAAATTGGGATGGTTCCTCCAACCTATATTATAAGTGTTACTTTATGGGTTATTTTAGGATCTAGAGTTATTGTTACCCATATATTGGACTTGTTCCTCCTTGATGCTAGGGTTGAAGGGTTGATATTCTGTGCATGCTCATCCTCCATTCAAATCACACCTCATCACTAGATGTACCTGAGTAGAACCACACAAATCGTCAATCTTTTTATTTAAGAGTTCTACTTGGTTAGATAGCATAGTAACCGCGTCGAGGTTGAAAACACCGGCTGCTTTCGTCGGCTTTGTTCTCACAACTTGCCACTGATAGTTATTCAGTGACATCTCCTCTATAAACTTATAAGTATCTTCAGGTGTTTTATTATTGATAGTTCCTCCAGCGGCTGCATCAATCATCTACCGAGTCGAAGGATTCAGGCCATTCTAGAACATTTGAACCTGTAACCAAAGCGGTAACCCATGGTGCAGGCACCTTCTCAAAAGGTCTTTGTATCTCTCCGATGCATCGTAGAGTGTTTCTAAATCCATCTACACAAAAGAAGAGATATCATTACATAATTTGGCTGTTTTAGCCAGTGAAAAATATTTTAATAAAATTTTTTCGGTCATTTGTTCCTAAGTAATGATTGACCCTCGTGCTAACGAGTTCAACCATTGTTTAGCCTTATTCCTTAACAAAAAGGGAAACAGCCGAAGGCGAATGGCGTCATCAGAAATCCCATTAATTTTAAAGGTATCACAAAATTCTAAGAAATTTGCCAAGTGAGCATTAGGATCCTCGTACTGCAAACCATCAAACTGAACAAACTGTTGTATCATTTGAATTGTGTTAGGTTTTAGTTCAAAATTATTTGTAGCAATAGCAGGTCTAACTATACTTGACTCAGTTCCTGTTAAATTAGGTTTAGCATAATCATACATAGTGCGCGGAGTAGGATTTTAATTAACAGCAATTGCAGGAGGTAGCAGATTTTCTTGGTTTTCAGCCATCTTCTCTGTTGTGGTTTGAATATCGTCCTCTTGCTCATTCTCTGTGTATCTTAAGCTTCACCTTATTTCTCTTTAGTTTCTACGAACTGTGATATCGATCTCACTGTTAAAAAGTAATGGTCCTGACAGGTTTGTTCTAGTCATAAACTATAAGAACCTGCCAGAAAAAGGAAAAAAGAAGAATTAGTAATAAAAATTAGAATAAAATTTAAATTGAAGTGAAAGTAAATGGCTAAAGTAATAAAAATTGAGTGTTCCTAATATCTTAGTTCCCCGGCAACGGTTCCAAAAACTTGATACGTGATATTCGTGACAGGTTTTAAATATTTATAATGAATCGTTCTTGAAACTAACTATTATCACGATGAAGGCAGGTGTACCTATCGTACAGTAGCATAGCTTTAGCAAGACGGATTGTCGATCCCAAAGGAACTAAAAGTACTAGTAATGACTGTCTTTTTATTATCTAGACTAAGAATAATTGAGTTTGTTTTAACTAACTAATTAACTAAACTAAAAATTCACAGAAAATAGAATTGGAGAATTAATTTTGGAAAAACGATTGAATTAAGACAATACCTAGGGAAAAATCCACCTAGACTTCACTTGTTATTTGACTCTGAATCAGACGATTTATTCATTTGACTTGATCCATAGAAATCCCTAAGTTATATTATTATCCCTCTCGAGACTAACAACGTCTAACCCTAGGTTGAATAATTGAAATCTCTTTCTAATTAACTCCCTAGGGTTGCATTAACTCGATCTATGGATCCCCTTATTAGGTTTCACCCTAATCCGGCTAAATCTTGTCAACCTATCTCTAGGCGCGCAATCAACTCCGCTTAATTATGACAAATGTACTCTTAGACAGGGTCTATTCCTCATCTGAATAAGAGCTTAAATTGAATCAATATCCTGAAATATCAAGACAAGAATTAAGAACACATAATTAAGAACAAGTCAAATATTTATCATACAATTCAGATAATAATAACAAGATCTGTCTTAGGTTTCATTCCCCTTAGGTATTTAGGGGTTTTAATTCATAACTAAAACGGTAAAAATCTCAGAAAAATAATGAATACAAAACATAAAGAAAAACCCAAAACTCCTGAAGGGAAATTGAGGAGAGATCTTCAGTCATGATGATGAATCTGACTTCTGAGATGGATCAATCGGCTTTCCTTGAGCAGTTCTCTGCTTCCTTCCCTCTGTGTGTGTCCTTTTCCTCCTCCTCTAGGGTGTATTTATAGGCTTTAGAATGCCTAAGAATCCTTAAAATTGGCCTTTTCTGAATTGGACTAAACTTGGGCTCGGCAGGAACACGCCCGTGTGCGATTGCTTAAGGCCGTGGTCAAGCCTGTTAAATAGGCACAGGTGTGTGGTCCACCCGTGTGAGTCGTGCTTCGATTCTGCCAAATTGACATGGTCGTGTGGTCTACCCATGTGAGGAGGTCCAAGCTGTGTTGATTTCGTATGTTGGCCCATTTTCTCCGTTTTTGGCTTGTTTCTTGTTCCTTTCACTCTCCTATGCTCACCTAAGTATAAAACATGAAATTAAGGCATCAGGAGCATCGAATTCACCAATTTTAAGGAAAAATCATCCATAAAATGTGCTAAGCATGGGATAGAAATATGTATGAATTACGGTTTATCACTAGAGAACAACCCAAAGAAGAAGGTTGCTTGAGTCGATTAAGGATAAGGATAATTTTGAAGGAACAATTTCTGAATCTAAGGATGATAAATGATGGTAGATGTTAAATAAATAAATATTGTAATACAGTTTGTTACAATTCATTACAAGTAAATTACCAATTATATATGTAATTGTAACAACTTTAAGAATTATTAGAAATGGAATTACAAGTTCTCTTCCTCTTTTTCAACCTAATTTCTTCTTATCTCATTTAATAACTCTGAAAAATTCATTGAATTCTCCATTGTCATTCTCAAGTTGTGACAGACTTGGTATCAGAGCTACCAAAGATCCATCAATGAAGTTGGGTAGATCGAAGAAACAAACCTCCATAACTGATGAAGCTAGGTTGAATGCTTTGAAGGGACAGATACAAGTGATCCAAGGTTAGTTGTAAAGTATGACTGATGAATCCAAGATCTCAAAATGGTAGAATAAGAAAAATGGCAACAGTGATGCTAAGTTTGTTAAAACTTAGGGTAACATCAGTAGGATATTGGAGTTTTTGAATAAGAGAATAGATGAATCTTCTTCAGCAACTCCTAAAAGCCTAAGAGCAAAAAAACTCAAGTATACAATCCTTTTCAATCTAAAGCTGATAAAAATAAACCAATGTAAATTACTATCATTGATAATTATGAAAAACATACATTTCACCATAATGAACTTGGGATATCACTATAGTACTTAGAGATAACATAACAGACATATCTAAAGAACTACACACCATAGACCATGACCCTAATAGTAACTTTACTGCCACTCCAAGGTACTTTGCTCCTAGATTTGATATTGAGTTATAAACTTTTGATAGAACTAATCCTAAGGGTTGGGTTAACAAATGTCACAAATATTTCACCATTTTTGCAACTATTGAGGAACAAAAGGTTGAAATTGCTTCCATGTATTTGGTGGGAAGGTAAAAAACATGGTGTGATAGGTATATTTAACAAAAACATAGCGTTACTTGGCTAGAGTTTGTTGCTGATTTGTGTTTGAGATTCAGTGACAAGACTTGCAATGATATAATAGAAGAATTTAATAAGTTACTGTAGAGACAAACTATAGATGAATATTGAGGCAATTTTGAATAACTTGGATCATTTATGTTGTAGTACAAAGCTTAATTGGATGAAGGGTATTTTGTATCCAACTTTGTTAGTGGATTAAGAGAGTAGATTAATAACAGGGTTAAGACTCATGCACTAACCCCTTTATTACAACATACAGATTAACCAAGCTACATGAAATGTCATTTGAACTAGAAAGCAAAAAGTTTAGAAAACCATCCAAACCTCTTGCTATTTTCATCCAAATAAATGTCACTCCACAAAACTTCTAGAAACTTAACACCTATGCTCCTAAATTCAACCAAACTACTTAATTGAATAAACAAACCCTATTGGACTAAAAAAGGGCTAATAACCACTATTTTAAGTATGGTAAAAGGATCATACCAAGGAACCAGTGCAAAGTTAAATAATTAAACTTTGTGGAGGTGCAAAATATTATATTACTAGAAGAAAATGAAGCAAAACAAGAAGCAATTAAGAGTACTAATTAGCCAGGAATGGAGAGTACATATAATGCCTTGGAGTTTTGCATTAATGCTTCGATAGTGAATGTGAGAGTTAGTTTACCCAAGAAACAATTAAAGGGAAAACAATTCATATTTTGGTGGATAGTGGTAGTACCCAAAATTTCGTAACTCCTAATCGGGATAAAAAAAGGCGTAGAGTTAGTTTACACTTATCCCCTAACTATCATAGTAACTAATAGGAAGAAGTTGTACAACACAACCAAGTGTAGACAACTAAATTGTCTAATGTTGGGGCATCAGTTTGAACATGACTTTAGAGTTTTATCTTTAGGGAGAAATTGTAACACCCCTTACCCGTATTCAATGCCAGAATAGGGTTACAGAGTATTACCGAATTCGAGGTGGTTCAGGACTAAATTGTCCGTAATACGAGCCTACGAGGCCCAAAACATGCATTCGAGGTGGTTCGGGACTAAATTGATGACTCTGGAAACTTTTGAAACACTTATAAAATTTTCTCAAAAATAAGGGACACACGCCCGTGTGGCCCAGCCGTGTCTCTCACATGGCCAACAGACATGCCTATGTCACAGGCCGTATGGACATTCGAAATTGGAGCACATGGCCATGTGCCGGCCAGTGTTGGACCTCGTGTAACACTTTGTCTTGAGTCACACGGCCAACACACACGCCCGTATGGCTAGCCTGTGTGCCCTAAAAATGGTCATACATGCTCGTGTGCCAGGCCGTGTAATAGGCTGTGCCAAACCTGTAGGGTATACTGGCTTATGCTAGACGGCCAAGTCACACGCCCATATGTGAGGCTGTGTGGACCATACTAACTTGGTTTTAAATTCAGCACCAGAGGACACACAACCGTGTAACATAACCGTGTTTCACACATGGCTAAAACACACGTTCGTGTCTCTGCCCGTGTGGACAAAAGTAGCCTATTTACCAAGCCAATTTGCCATCCAAACTTATACACATCTACACCAAATTCAAATGGCACAAAACATAGCATATAATAGGCATTCAATCAACCTTTCTTAGGCATATTTCATACCATTTCCAACACCAACCAATACAAAACATATCAATACCACAATATGCCATCTAAATTCATACCAAACTCAAATGTGAATTAGTGCCTAGATTCACTAGCATACCAATATTCATAATTCAACCATTTTCTATCCATAGTATCTACTATCAATAAGTATCACAAAACCTACTTTAATTACATAACATAAGCTATATGCACACTTTTATATACATAACCAAATCAACCAAAGTAGGCCAATTCTCATGGCTATATATAGAAACCAAAACATACTTATTCACAAGCTAACTCAAATGGCCAAACTCACAACCAAAATACATATCAAAATGACCATAATCCTATACATGTCATATGACCAAAACATAAGCTCAAAAGTATCAAAATGATAGTAGGATAGTGTGACGAAGTCTCCAATGATCCCCGAATTTGAGCTAGCTTTGAAGTCACTACAAAACATGGAAAAATAAATAAAGCAAGCTTTATAGCTTAGTAAGCTCGTATGAAATAAACTCAATCTTAACATGAATATAAAAATCATCAATTTGAACATATCAACATTTAATCAATTTAACTAACAAACCTTTCACATTTTCAAACATAATCTTATATATGAACTTCACAACTTCTTCGATTTAAGCTTATACGGTTCATGTACATACTTGTACCATCTCGTATCAATCTCATACACAACCACATCTTTCATTTACCCGTATACTCAGGAAAAAATTGCACCGAAGTGCCAATATCGTGGCTCAAAGCCAACTCAATCTCATAAAACATATACCACTCACACTAGAACTATCAACGGGCCTACTTACAGAAGCTGTGGGTCAAAACATAGCTATCTATTACTGCTCACACAATCTGCCAAGTAATCACAACACATGTCGATATACTCAGCCATCGGTAGGACATACAAGACTAGTACCTGGATCACATAATCACAATAGTCCCTAATGATATGTCACTAGTATCCAAATCTATTCCTAAGGTTCAACTGGGATTTCTAATGCCGAATCGTCGTCGAATCATTGTCGAACATGTCCGTAATCTCCTATTCACAGTTTATGAAATATCAAAGCATTTAAAATACATTTATAATGAAATTTATTACATACGAACTTACCTCGAATGTAAAAACAGTTAAACTGGTCAATTAGTCGAGAACTTTGTTTTTCGTTCGATATAGAACCGAGTTTCACTTTTCTTGATCTATATGTAATAAAAATTAACTTATTTAATCATCTTTCTAATTCAATTTAGTCAAAAATTCACTTTAAGATACTTTTACACATTTGCCCCTAATATTTCACATCTTTTACAATTTAGTCTTTATTTCATTAAAACACAAATTAATGTAATTTAACAACAACCCATGCTAGCCGAATTTCAACGAAGTCCCTAGCAGCCCATATTTTTCATTTATTTCACATTTTAACCATAAATTTTCCATATTTCACAATTTAATCCTTAATTTACATTTTCACTAAAAATCACTTAAAAAAACTAGTATAACTGTCATCAAACATTCATAATCTATCATTAAACATCAAAATACTCATGTATTCATAAATGGAAACATTTAAAATCTTTAACAGTTTTGTAAAATTGTAACAGCCTAATTTCGGTGATGTCAGAACAGTGATTTTAGTTTATGGTTGGCATCATGATAGGAAGGTCGCATGAAAATTTCGATATGAAAATTTTATTGATTGTATGGTTAATTAGGTAAAGGACTAAATTGCATAAAATGAAAAAGTTGGATTCTAGTAGTTATTGTTACCAAATAGCTATGAAATTCAAAAATTAAGGTCCTTATACGGTAATTAGACCATTGCAGTTAGTTAGTAGATATTTTAATGACTCATCCATGGAAAAATTAGAAAAGGAAAGGGACTAAATTGGAAATCACTAAAATTAAAAGATGGTAATTAAATAAAAAGAAATATTCATCTAATTTCATATCATCTTCCCCAAAATTTCCATGGAAACCCCGGGAGAGAGGAAGAAAACTTACCCAGGTTGAAAAGGTATGAAATCAAATCTCGTTTTTAATGATTTTTATATTTTTGAAATCGGGATAATCTAATCTCTCTATTTAGGGGAATAATTTGAAAAAGTTATCAAGGTATGGAATTTGGGTCATGGATGAATATGCTGAAAATTAGAAATTTATGGTAGAAAATGAAAGTTTGTTCATAGATAAACGACTTTTACAAAGTAATTTTTGATGAAAACTTGATTTAGGGACTAAAATGAAAAATGGTAAAAACCCATGGAAAATTCCAAATTTTGTGAAAAATGTGTGCTGTAAACATTGTTTATAAATTTCGGCTAGGCTTGGAAAGAGGGTTAAATTTCATGAATTTTATTTTTCGAGCCTAAGGACAAAATCAAAATTTTTGAGAAGGATAGGGGCAAAATGGTAATTTTGTCTAAGATGCAATAGAATGCAAATGTATATGAAATGTGATAGATTAATAGTCAAATTTATCTATATAGATCCGGAAAGACAAACTACGTAACTATATCAAGGAAAGCAAAAGATTTTGGATTAGTTGAAATTCAAAAAACGAACCATTTTCAAGGTAAGTTCATGTAAATTAACTATGTATGTTAAATGCTTGAATTTAATTGTATGATTGTGTTTATGTGAATGAGATAACATACATTATGAAATAATCATAAGTTGTGAAATGTGGACAAATTGCTATGTTTCGGTTGAATGTTGAAATTCAATAGATTAAGATGATATGCTCGAACGAGAATAATATTCCACATGTTGCAAAAATGATTTAGCTCGGACAGGTAATCCTGATATAAGCCACTCGAACATATGCTATGGATTGGATTTATCCCGGACGGGTAATCCAAATTAAGCTCTTTAGAGCATATGTCCTAAAAAAAGGATTTAGCCTGAACTAGTAATCCTATAACATCTTATGTGGCTTGAGAGCGTGCTTGTTAAGTTTGTGCCCAAAGGGGTACTTTTGAGTATACAACCGGATGTCCACCGGTATTTATGTGTGCTTGTATTAATAAATAAGACCAGTAAGTTTATTTTTCGTTATACGAACTTACTAAGTAAAAAATGCTTACTCCATTTATTTTTCCCTATTTTATAGTGCTCAAAGCTCGCGAAGGTTGGAAGTCGGTCGAAACAGTCATCACACTATCCACTATCTCATTTTGGTATAAATAGAAATCCCATTTTGGTATAATGGCATGTATAAGCCTAGTTGGCCAATTATGGCTTGATGATGATGTTTGTAATCTAGCCATTAGAATGGCTTGTAATGGTTGTTTGATATACTTGTAATGCCATGCTATGCTAGCTTTATATATATATTAAGTGGTTGTTTTTAGTATGTCTAATATATGGATTAAACCAAGGTAAAATTATGAACATGTATACATGTAGTGGTATGCCTTGTAAGTAATGGAATTTGCTTGAGAAGGATGCTTAAAATGGTTGGATTGTATTTAGTATGTTTTAGTGCAGGAACATGGTAAATTTGGGTGACAAATGAGGCTAGAAAATGGCTTGTTTTTGCCCACACGGGCAGGCACACGGGCGTGTGTCTTGGCCGTACACACGGCTTGTCCCATGGGTATGTGGTCCAACCGTGTGTCCCCTGCATCTTAAAAATGAAAAACAGAATGCTCAGAATTGGGCACAAGGGTAGAGACACGGGCGTGTGTCTCAGCAATGTGGTTTACATAGCCTTGAACACGAGCGTGTTACACAGCCGTGTGAGAACTGCACCTAAATTTTGAAAATAAAAATTTGCCACATGGCCTAGCACACGAGCGTGTGACTTGGCTGTGTGACTTGGCCGTGTGACTTCAATTTCTTCATGCTTTAAAAGTCAGATAGTTACACGGGTTAAGGACACGGTATGTGTAGTACACAACCTGACCACACGGGCGTGTCCCTAGACCACACGAGCGTGTGAGCCCTGCACCTAAGAAAAATTTTGGAATTTCGTAAAAAATTCCCTGAGTTCTCGATTTAGTCCCGATTTGATTCCAACACTCGTTTTGGGCCTCGAGGGTCCATATATGGGACGATATGTATCATCCCTAAAAATAAATAGTAATTTGCATAAATTAGTTGAAAAATATTCTAAATGTTTCGATAATACTCTGAAACCTTATTTCGACGACGGATACGGGTTAAGGGTGTTACATTTAGTGGTATTAGAGCTACAGCTTAGCCGATTCTCAGACTAATATAGCAAGTACGAGTCTAGCTATACATGCTATTATATAAATTATGATAGTGTGATATCTCCTGACCACTTTTAAATGTATTTTCATATTGTAACATCTTCCAACCAAGCTAGAGCCGAGACTGAGGAAGCTGATAGTGCTGCTCAACCTTTGTGCAGCAACCTGCATCTACTAGTAGTAGAAGGCCCGTATCTGAGGGCCGAAGTGAGGTGGCGAAAGTAGCTTTCTTTGAATTAATAGATGAATAGTTTAGTGAATATATGAGAATAAATCCCGATGTTCAACGACCTCCCCCATTTGCTTCACAAAATAATGAAACGCCACAGGATGCTAGATTTGTTAGAAATGGTAAGGCTCCGGTAGAAAAATCAGAAAACATGGGGCTGAAGAATTTAGGGCTACGACCGATGACGATCCAAAAGGGACAAGTTTTGGCTGGAAAATAATAATCTGGTTCTAGATGAGTTATCATGTACACCAGCCGAATCTTTGAAATGTGCGTTATCTTTATTGTAAGACACTGCCTATCATTGGTGGAAAACCTTATATTCTGTGGTACCTAAGGAAAATATTACATAAGAATTTTTCTAAGAAGAGTTTAAAAAGAAGTATATTAGTCAGAGATTCTCGGACCAGAAAAAGAAAGAATTTCTAGAGCTCAAATAGGGGAATATGACAGTGTCCGAGTATGAACAGGAATTTGTTAGATTGAGCAAGTATGCTAGTGAATGGGTTCAGACTAAAGTCGAAATGTGCAAATGATTTGAAGAAGGATTAAACAAAGATATCAAGCTGTTAATTGGAATTCTAGAATTAAGAGAATTTGAAGTGTTGGCTGAACAGGCATACAAGGCCGATGAATTAAGCAAAGAAAAGAAGCAAGCGAAATGGGAAGTTCAGGTTTCAAGTAAAAGATTTGTAAGCAAGGCGCAATCATCTACTTCAAAGAACTCAAAGAATTATCATAAGCGTTTTGCTACCTCAAGGGAATATTCGGGAAAGGAATGAAGCTCTAAACGCATTAACCCGAGGTCTTCGTCTCCCTTAACCACTAGTGTTAGGAGTGTTGGAAACCCCAAACCACGATGCAATGTTTGTAAAAATTACATTTCGAAGAGTGGCGGATGAGAAGTGGGGCTTGTTTCAAGTGTGATTCTCTCGACCATTTTCTTAAAGATTGCCCAAAAAGGGTTGAGAAAGACGTTGAACAGACCCCAAAACTGAGTAATCCCACCTCGATGGGTAGACCACCATGGTACTTTGGAAATTCGGTGGTAGTCGTAGTACTGCAAAGGATTTAACAGCTAAAATCTGAGGTTCGAGCTCCGGTAAGAACCTATGCAATACGTGGAAAGGAAGATGCTTCAGCACCAGATGTTATCACTGGTACATTCTCTCTACTTCATACTGATATTATATCTTTGATTGATCCTGGTTCCATGCACTCATATGTATGCACAAAATTTGTATTTGATAAAAATATGATTGTTGAATTCACCGAATTTGTGGTTAAAGTTTCAAACCCCTTAAGTCAGCATGTTATTGCGGATAAAGTTTGTAAAAATTGTCCATTGATGATAGAAGGTTATTGTTTTCTGGCTAATTTGATGTTGTTAACCTTTGATGAATTTGATGTAATATTGGGAATGGATTGGTAAACTCAACATGAAACAATGGTAAATTGTAAGCATAAATACATTGTATTGAAGTACTAGAATGGTGAGTTACTCCGGGTTGAATTTGAGAAACTAGATGATTGTCTAACGTGATTTCAGCAATATCAACACAGAGATGTATTAAAAAAAGGGTACTTTTGAGTATAACACCCCTCACCCGTATTCAACGCTAGAATAAGGTTACAGAGTATTATCGGGCTTATATACTAATTACAATTCATTTTGCATACATTTTCACATTACAAGCAATCATCAATCAATCTCAAACATATTGTCCCTAATACGAGCCTACGAAGCCCAAAACATGTATTCAAGGTGGCCCAGGACTAAACCGATGACTTTTGAAACTTTTGAAACACTTATAAAATTTTCTCAAAAATAGGGGAAACACACTCGTGTGGCCTAGCCGTGTCTCTCTCACGGCCAACAAACACGCATGTGTCACAGGCCATGTGGACATTCGTAATGGGAGCATATGGCTGTGTCCCAACTCGGGTCTGACCCCGTGTAACTCTCTGACTTTGGTCACACGACCAACACTCACGCCCGTGTGCCCTAAAAATGGCCATACACGCCCATGTGCCAAATCGTGTGCTAGGTCGTGCCAAACCTGTAGGGTATACTGACTTATGCCACACGGCCAAGTCACACGTCCATGTATGGGGCCGTGTGGACCATACTGACTTGATTTTAAATTCAGTACCAGAGGACACACGGCCGTGTAACATAACAGTGTGTCACACATGGCTGAGAACATGCCCGTGTCTCTGGTCGTGTGAACAAAAAGAGGCTATTTATCAAGCTAATTTGCCACCCAAACTTATACACATCTACACCAAATTCAAATGGCACAAAACATAGCATATAATAGGCATTCAATCAACCTTTCTTAAGCATATTTCATACCATTTCCAGCACCAACCAACACAAAACATATCAATACCATAATATTCCATCTAAATTCATACAAAACTCTAATGTGCATTAATGCCTAGATTAACTAGCATACCAATATTCATAATTCAACCATTTTCTATCCATAACATCTACTATCAATAAGTATCACAAAACCTACTTTAATTACATAACATAAGCCATATGCACACTTTTATATACATAACCAAATCAACCAAAGTAAGCCAATTCTCATGGCTATTTATACAGACCAAAACATACTCATTTACAAGCTAACTCAAATGGCAAAACTCAATATCAAAATACATATCAAAATGATCATAATCTTATACATTCCATATGACCAAAACATAAGCTCAAAAGTACCAAGGTGATAGTAGAATGGTGTGACGAAGTCTCTAACGATCCCCGAATCTGAGCTAGCTTTGAAGTCACTATAAAACATGGAAGAATAAACAAAGTAAGCTTTATAGCTTAGTAAGTTCGTATGAAATAAACTCAATCTTAACATGAATATACAAATCATCAATTTGAACATATCAACATGTAATTCATTTAACTAAGAAACCTTTCACATTTTCAAACATAATCTTATATATGAACGTCACAACTTCTTTGATTGAAGCTTATACGGTTCATGTACATACCTGTACCATCTCGTATCAAACTCATACCAACCACGTCTTTCATTTACCCGTTGAACAATTCAGACTACTATCAGATACTCGGGAAAACTCGCACCAAAGTGCCAATATCATGGCCCGAAGCCAACTCAATCTCATAACACATATACTACTCACACTAGAGCTATCAACGGGCCTGCTCACACAAATTGTGGGCCAAGACATAGCTACACGATGCTACTCACACAAGCTGTCAAGTAACCACAACACACAATCACAATAATCACTAAGGACATGTCACTAGTATCCAAATCTATTCCTATGGTTCAACTGGGATTTCTAATGCCGAATCATCGTCGAATCATTTTCGAACATGTCTAGAATATTGTATTCACACTTTATGCAATATCAAAGCATTTAAAATATATTTATAATGAAATTTATTACATACAAACTTACCTCGGATGTATAAACAACCAAACTAGTCAAGTAGTCGAGAACTTTGTTTTTCCCTTTATTTAGATCCGAGTTTCACTTTTCTTGATCTATATGTAACCAAAATTAACTTATTTAATCATCTCTCTAATCAATTTAGTCCAAAAGTCACTTTAATATACTTTAACACATTTTCCCCTAATATTTTACATCTTTTACAATTGAGTCCTTATTTCATTAAAACACAAATTAATGCAATTTAACCACAACCCATGCTAGCCGAATTTCAATTAAGTTCCTAGCAGCATATACTTTTCACTTATTTCACATTTTAACCACAAAGTTTCCATATTTCACAATTTAATCCCTAATTTGCATTTTCACTAAAAATCACTTAACAAAACTTATATAAGTATCATCAAACATTCATAATCTATCATTAAACATCCAAATACTCATGTATTCATCAATGGAAACATTCAAAATCTTGGCCGAATATCATGCCCTAAAAATGGCTATTCTTCATGCTAAAATCGGCTAGGAAGAAGATGAATGAAATTAATGGCTTTTGTTTTATTTAATTAACCTTTAATTACTAAATGAAAAAATTAACCATATTATTAATTCAAAATTTCAATTATGCCATGCCATTAACATCCAATGTCTAATTAATGGTCTATTTACCACATAAGGACCTTAAATTTAAGGTTATATAGCTATTTTACACATTTAGCTATTAAAACACAAGTTTTACGGTTTACGCGATTTAGTCCTTTATATCAAATTAAGCAATCAAACGATAAAATTTCTTAACGAAAACTTCACAAAAACATATTATCATGCTATATAAATTAAAATAATAATAAAATAATTATTACAACTTCAAATTTGTGGTCCTGAAACTACTGTTCCTATTTGACTAAAAATAGGGTGTTACAGAAATGATATGGTGCTAAGGGTGGATTAGATGAAAAAGTTTAGCCCTTTTGTTAAGGACTTCAATGCTATGAAATTGAGTTTCCAACATGAAGGTCAAATTATTGTTCTAAAATGAGGACAAAAGAAAACTAAGTTGAAAGTTATTTCTGGTAAGAAATTACAGAAATTGGTAGAGAAAATAAAAAATAGTTAGGGAACCTTTCATGCTTGCCTTAGATGAAAAGGAAATAGAAGCACCAATTGAAATAAGTAAACTCTCATCAGATTATTCAGATGTATGTGCTGAGCCAAAAAGATTGCCATCTAATAGAGATCATGATTATGCCATCTCTCGAAAGTTAGTAACATAACTACTTAATTTAAGGCTTTACAAGTTCTCACAGTTCTAGAAGACAAAAGTGGAAAAACAAATTGGAGAAATGTTACCTTCTTCAATTATTTAAACCAACAAAAGTCCATTTACTTCTCTTTGCTTGCCGGTCAAGAAAAAGGATGGGTATTGAAGACTATGTGTAGACTATAAGTAACTTAATGCCATGACAGTGAATAATAGATTTCTTATTCCTATGGTAGAAGAAGGTCTATTTGATGTACTTAGTGGGGATGAATATTTTTCAAAGATAGACTTGAGGTTAGGGTATCGCCAGATTACAATTAGAGATGAAGTCATTTCTAAGGCAAGCTTTAAAACTTACTGTGGGCATTTTAAGTTCAAGGTCATGACCTTTGGATTGGTTAATGCCCCAACAAGTTATCAATCTCTTTTGAATTCATCTTGGCTTTTATTTATGACATTTTGATCTATAGCCAAGACGTGGGGCAATAAGTGAAGCATGTGGGAAAAACTTTGGAAACACTAATGAAACATTCTTTGTTTCTTAAAACGAATAAGTGTTTTCTAATTTAGCATTTTGGTAGGACAAAACATAGACGTGGGGCATTTCTAAACAACCAACTACTTATGTCATGGGCCGTGGATCAAAACCCATGTCAATTGCACACAGAGCGTCCCATAAAGGTCAATTGATTAAATAGGGCTCACTTGAATTGGCCCAATTTTTGGAACATATGGAGAAGCCTTGGTGGCCTAGTGAAACATTCCAGTCAAACGAAAGTTACCATAGTGAATATTGTAAATCCTAAGGGATAAAATTGTATAGATTTTGAATCCCTTAGAACTTTCACCTTGTAGATAGGTACTAGCCTCTGCCATTGATGTAACTCAATTTGTACAATTGGATCTAAGGGAGCTCAACTATAAATAGAGCCCTCCCTCTTCATTTGTAATCATTTTACTTCATTCTTGAATTAAAAAATATATTTGAGAGCCCTCCCTCTACATTGCTTTCTTATATTTTTCTATTCTTTCGTAGCTCATTCGCTTCGAGTTTACTTTCGCTTTATTTCGGTGCTTCATAAATTTCATTTGTGAATTTTTATTTTTGAGAGTTAGGATGAGTTAGGAAAATTTGAAGAAAAAAAATTGCCTAAGGTTACATGATTTGCTAGACTAAAGTTCTAGCCCTGTGATAGTTGGTATCAAAGTTGAGATTCGAAGGTATCGATTAAGAAGATGAAAGGAGTAGAGTAGTAGGTTGAGCATAGAGAGACTCGAGGTGGGGAGGTAAGAAAGTTAGTAGATTAAGGGTTATGTTGTCAGCTCTAGATGATAGGGTTGCCAAAATTGAGGAATCCATAAGTAATGTGGAGGAGATCCTTGAGGAAGTTAAAGGACAAACCATATAGCTGGAATCGAGGCAAGATCAGCTCGAAGGAAAATAACAGAAACTCTCAGTACAAATGTGGATGTGATATAAGGGATCCTTAATACTATTTTGGGTGAGCTGATTGAGAAGAATGATGCTTTTGAGGCCATGGTCTCGACCTTGAGGGAACAAATTGAGAAGCTAAATGGAGATCTCGTTATTTGCAAAGTTACTTTGGATAATAGATTGTTGGTTGTAACACCCAAGCCTAAAGTAAATGTCCTGAAGCTAAAAGATTTTAATGGGATAAGGTTTGCAGAGAATGTGGGCAACTTCTTGTGGGGAATAAAGAAATACTTCTATGTTAAAGGTAGCATGGATAATGTTACTAAGGTAAATATTGTTGCTATGTATTTTACTAATGCCATTTTATTATGGCGACATTGTAGGTCCATAGATTAGAAATGAGGTGGAGCTACAATTAGGATGTGAGAGGAGTTCCAAAAAGAATTCAGGGGACAGTTATACCCAGAGTATGCTGAGGATGAGGCTCGGGCTAAGTTGCACCGTCTTATGCAACAAGGCACAATTAGGGAGTATGTGAAGGAGTTCAGTAAATTTATGCACCAGATTTCTGATTTGGATGAGAATGAGGTATTTTTATCCTTTATGGATGAGATAAAGCCTTGAGCAAAATAAAAGTTACAACATCAAGGTGTCAAAGAACTTACCAAAGCTATGACCGTAGAGAGTCCTTAATTGAGCTTGTTTCTGTGGAAAGACAAGTTCGAGTCTTCCAACCCCGAGGAGAAATACAATGGTGGAAAATGAAGGACAAATTTAAAATGGTAATGGTGAAAATAGTGGTAATGGGAAACTACATAATGGGAAGTGGAAGTCTAACAACAAATTGAAGGAGCCAGTGAAGTTCTTTTTATGTTTTGGTCCATATAAGATGTAAGATTGTCCAAAGCGATCCAAAATATCCTTTATCAATAAAGAGTAAGTGAAGCCAAAGAGTGATACTTTAAATATTGAGTCAATGATACTCAATTTTGTAAAAGCAAAGAGGGATCGCAAGTAGAAAATGTTTATGTTTGTGGACATCAACATCGCAAGCCGAATAAGGAGTGCTCTTATTGATATAGGGGTATCTGGTTTGTTCATATCAGAGAAAGTTAGGATAAACATGGTCTCTTAGATAGAAAATCGATTAAGAAGATCAAGACTGTTAATTCCAAATAGGTCCCAATTGTGGGAGTAGCACAAAGAGTTAAGCTACACCATAAAAAGTAGGCGTCATGAGTGTTGACGACACCATGCTCTCTTGCCATCCTGTAATCATGTGAGCCAAAATGGAGTGTAGGTACCTCAGAGATGGATGGAAAGCCGATGCCTTGGAGTGGCTATGATTGTAGGTGGCCCCACCTGGTACTAGTACGTCCCAGCACCGTGAAGGAGAACGATGGATGTGGCAGTTGAGAACATGTAAGTCATTCTCTTCCTTCAATTCCTTAGTATATAAACCCAGCGCCGTAACGCTGAGCTAGCGGACAAATCTACCTAGGCGAAATTAGACCATGCCGGGATTATCGTAGTTCGTCATCACGGTCTGAAGATGAAATGTGGAACACAATTCGATCGTGATCTCGAGGTATGTTGGCTCTGTGATCCTAAAGAATAGCTTTTAAGGGTCGGTGGTTAGGAGGGCCCGAATCGCTTCATCCAACTAAACTTGTTCTACTGCGGCCCAGTCGATGTAGCGGCCCGCAATTAAAGGTCTGGCCCGAAGTATCTGGAATAGTTCTTCTTGGGGCACAATGGGGAACCTTAGGAAAGGGTGACGAACTTCTGCGGTAAGACCCGAGGAAGATGACGCTCCCTTCCTTTTTTTTTGAAGTAGGGACAGCGGTTTTTTTACCACGTGAAGACAACATTCTGAACCTACAATCAAAACCATTACTTTGTTTTGATTGTTTTGATGAGTGGACAAGGAAGAATGTATCTAAATTCAAAAAGTCATAGATTATGACTAATACTTCAGCCACAACTATCATCACTCAACAATTCTAATCAAACTAATCCATTTTATAGCATACTTTTGTAGCATTGCATGATAATAACATGAATAATAATAAAAGATATATATAAAAAAATTGGCAAATAACAATAAGGATTTGAAAAGTATGAGGATTTAGTTAGAATATTTGAAAAAGGCATGAGTATTCCACCTATCCTAACCATGATTATTTTACTTTTAACTAATCAAATGGAGTAAAGAAATCTTGTAATGAAATAAAAAAAAAACTTGAACATGAAAAAAAATGACAATTATTCTAGATTATGACATTTAAAAGTATGAAAATAACATAAAAACTTGCATATTATTATGATAAAAAGCCTTAGAAATCATTAAAATAGACAAGAAAGAAGTAAGCAAATAGTAGGAAGGGAGGATTGAGTATTAAAAATGGAGTTGGGGGCGCACGGGAGTGGCGAGGAGGCCGTGTGGAATTGCAGCGGCTAGGGTTAGGGTTTTTGAGTGGGGAAGACAATGAATAGTGTAGGGTATTTATAGATTTTGGGGCACACAGCCAGGTAACACACTCGTGTTCCCCAGTTTTAGCCCGAGTGATTCGTGAATTTTGAATTTGAGCTCATCTAACATTTAGTACACGTCTGTGTTCCTTGGGCGTGTGGGTGCACATGGCCGTGTCTGGCGTTGTCCGCTTCTCTCACGTTCGTGTATGAAGACCCACGCCTGTTTCAATCTAATAGGTTCAACCACGGGAGCTAGACACGGGTGTGTCGTACACCCGTGCTATTTTAACAGGTTCACCCACGGTTCTTCCACATGGGCGTGTTGCACGCTAGTATTGTTTTGGCAGGCTCGACCACGGTCATGTCGCACGGCCGTGGTGTTTTATCGTAGCCCGTGTTTGGGGAAATCTTTTCCCTATTTTCACACGGCCCTAAGCACGCCCATGTGCTTGGCCGTGTCTCTATCGAAAACCCATATTCAAGAGCTCCGTTAGTAAGTTAGGTGTTAAAGACTAAATTTTAAAGAAGTTAATATAGTTAGTGCTCGGGTTGCCTCCCGAGAAGCGCTTATTTATAGTCTAAGCTTGACTTACCTCTCCGTTGAATGATCATGGTGGTTTGAGGAGTTTATACTCCTCATTCCTGCTATCAATCTCATCAAAATATGGTTTTAAACGAGTGTTGTTTACCTTATAAGTGTCAAACTTGGGATGACTCACATCGACCGTACCAAATGGGAAAATGCTAAGTACCATAAGAAGGATTTCTTCATTCGGTGTGGTAGCGACAATGTGGGGATCTGCGGCATCTAATAAGACTCTATCTCCAACCTTAAGATGATTTGGAAAGGTATTGAGCTTGTTCCGTTGTAGATTTGGTTTGTCGAGTGTTCTCGGTTTATGTATCCGCCATTCATCTAGCTCCTCGATTTGTAGCCTTCGATCTTCTTGAATAGGTCCTCTACTATTGCTTGAGAATGGCTCATGTACTTCCTTTGACTCATTTCCAGCAAAGAAGGTTGCACTATATTTTCAGTTTTAGTAGAATGGTTTAGACGATCACCTTCAATTTCCAATGTGTTGTCGGAATTGCAAGCTTGAAGGATGATTGTTTCGTCTCCCACACGAGTGTGAGTTCACCTGTGCCAACATCAATAATTGTTTTAGCCGTTGCTAAAAAGGGCCTTCCTAGAATTAAAGGAGTGTTGCTATCCTCCTCTATGTCTAGAACAATGAAGTCAACGGGGAATATAAATTTATTGATTTTAACTAGAACATCTTCAATAATACCCTTAGGGAATCTTATAGTTTTATCTGCTAATTAAATGTTCATCCTAGTTTGTTTGGGTTTCTCGAGACCTAGTTACTTAAACATTTTTTAAGGCATGACGTTGATACTAGCCCCTCAATCAGCTAATGCATTATTAACATCTAAACTACCAATTAAGCAAGGAATCATAAAACTCCCTGGATTTTTTAATTTGTTCAGTAGCTTCAGAATAGCTGAGCACACTGCGTTTAGCTCCACATGTGATGCCTCGTCCAACTTCTTCTTATTTGCTAAAAGTTCCTTTAAATATTTCATTGCGTTTGGCATCTGCGATAGAGCTTCAATAAACGGTAAGTTAATGTGTAATTTTTTTAAGAGTTTAAGGAATTTACCAAATTGTTCATCTGAGCGGTCTTTCCTTGTCGCCTTGGGGTATGGCACACGAGGTTTATATTCAACATTCATTGAATTGTTTTTATTATGACCTACATTACCTTGACCTTTGCTTACCACAGTTTCTTGCCTCGGTTCTGGTTCAAGCTCAACGACTCCTTCGTCATCTTGAATATTAATTGCATTGAGCTGTTCCCTTGGGTTGGGTTCAGTATTACTTGGCAAGCTACCTTGTGGTCATTCAGAGATTAGTTTGGAAAGCTGGCCTATCTGAGTTTCGAGCTCTTGGATCGACACATGTTGATTTTTGATTTTTAAGTGCTGTCTCCGTGTTCTAAAAATGAATTTCTGACACCGATATAAACTTTGAGAGCATCTCTTCAAGGTTCAGATTCTTTTCCTGTTGATAGGGTGGTTGTTGAAAACCCGGAGGATGTTGTGGTCTTTGATTTCCTAGACCGCCCCCACGAGAAATTGGGGTGGTTTCTCCATCCTGCATTGTAAGTGTTTCTATATAGGTTATTATGGGATCGAGAGTTATTGTTACCCATATATTGGACTTATTCCTCCTCGTTGCTAGGTTGAAGGGTTGATACTCTGTGCATGCTCCTCCTCCATTCGTCTCGCAACTCATTACTAGATGTACCTGAGTAGAACCAAGTAAACCATCAATCTTTTTATTTAGAAGTTCTACCTGGTTTGATAGCATAGTAATCGAATCGGCGTTATAAACGCCTGCTGTTTTAGTTGGCTTAGTCCTCATGACTTGCCACTGATAGTTATTCAGTGACATCTCTTCTATAAACTCATAGGCATCTTCATGTGTTTTACTATTGATGGTTTCGCCAGCAGCTGTGTCAACCATTTGTCGAGTCGAAGGATTCAGGCCATTATGGAACGTTTGAACCTGTAGCCAAAGTGGTAACCCATGGTGAGGGCACCTTCTCAGTAAGTCTTTGTATCTCTCCCATGCATTGTAAAGAGTTTCTAAGTCCATCTGCACAAACGAAGAGATATCATTACGTAATTTAGCCGTTTTAGCCGGCGGAAAATATTTTAATAGAAATTTTTTGGTCATTTGTTCCCAAGTAGTGATTGACCCTCGTGGTAATGAGTTCAACCACTGTTTAGCTTTGTTTCTCAATGAAAAAGGGAATAACCGAAGACGAATGGCATCATCAGAAACACCATTAATTTTAAATGTATCGAATAGTTCTAAGAAGTTTGCTAAGTGAGTGTTGGGATCCTCACCCTGCAAACTATCAAACTGAACAAATTGCTGTATCATTTGAATAGAGTTAGGTTTTAGTTCAAAAGTATTTGCAGCTACAGCAGATCTAACTATGATCGATTCAGTTCCTGTTAAAGAAGGTTTAGCATAATCATACATAGTGCGTGGAACAGGATTTTGATTAACTGCAATTGCAGGAGGTAGCTGATTGTGTTGGTTTTCAGCCTTCTCTTCAGTTGGGGGTTGAGTATCGTCCTCTTGCTCGTTCTCTGTGTATCTTAAGCTTCGCCTTATTTCTCTTTGATGTTTGCAAATTTCTCTTTGATGTTTGAGAACTATACGATCGATTTCTTCGTCAAAAAGTAGTGGTCCTGACTGGTTTCTTCTAGTCATAAACTATAAAAACCTGCCAAGAGAAAGAAAAAAATTAAATTAATAAATAATAATAAATTAAATTAAATTAAATTGTAGGAAAAATAAATGGCTAAAGTAATAAAAATTGAGCGTTCCTAATATCTTAGTTCCCCGGCAACGGCGCCAAAAACTTGATCGCGTGATTTCGTGATAGGTTTTAAATACTTATAATTAATCATTTTTGAAACTAACTATTATCGCGATGTAGGCAAGTGTACCTATCTAACAGTAGTATAGTTTTAGCAAGATCGGATTGTCGAACCCAATGGAACTAAAAGTACTAGTAATTACTGTCTTTTTATTATCTAGCCTAAGAATAAAGAGATTTTGTTTTAACTAACTAATTATCTAAACTAAGAACTCACAGAGAGTAGAATTGGGGAATTTCTTTTTGGAAAATCGATTAAATTAAGACAATACCTAAGGAAAAAATTCACCTAGACTGTACTTGTTATTCTGGCTCCGAATCAGACGATTTATTCATTTAACTTGTTCCGTAGAGATCCCTAAGTTATGTTATTATCTCTATTCAAGACTAATAACGTCTAATCCCTAGATTGAATAATTGAGACCTTTCTTTAATTAACACCCTAGGGTTGCATTAACTCGATCTATGGATCCCCTTATTAGGTTTCACCCTAATCCGGCAAAATCTTGTCACCCTATGTCTAGGCGCGCAAACAACCCTGCTTAATTATGACAAATGTACTATTAGACAGGGTCTATTCCTCCTCTGAATAAGAGCTGATCTTGAATTAGTATCCTGGGATATGAAAACAAGAATTAAGAACATATAAGGTTCATAATGATTACTATACTAATGCCGTTTATATGAAATTGTTAATGTAATATATTTTATATTGTTACATATGAACGATATAACTATATATAAACATATGATGTGAAATGTTCAAATTTAAGAGATGTATTAATTTATGAAACAAATTTTTATTAACTTTCGAGACTTGCGTATGTGAATAATTATATATATTATATGTAATTGTTTGATATCATGTTTTATTAAGTAATGCCTTATGACCCTATTCCAATGACGGATACGGGTTAGGGGTGTTATATTTTATTGGTTTTAGAGCTACGGTTTAGTCCGTTCTAGGACTAAGGTAACGCGTGTATGTCTAGCTATACATGCCATATTATATACTGTGATAGTGTGATGACTTCTAACATTTGAAATGTGCCTTCATATAGTAAATGGATCTCGACAGAGCTGTAGCTGATGATGTCGAGAGTATAGCGCCTGCTCCCCCGCAAGGGACAACGCCGGTTGATTCTCGATCGATTTCGAGTAATCAAGAAAGTGAGGCTAAACAAACCTTCTATCAAATGATGAATGACTGGTTTACTCAATATATTCGCACTAACCCGACTGTACAACAACCGCCACCCCCGATTGATCCATCTTCGATGCCTGTAGTACCTCAAATAAGTGATCCGTTGAGATTGTGTAGGCCACCTATTGATAAAATTAGAAAACAGGGGGCTGAAGAGTTTAAAGCTACTAATGATGATGACGCTAAGCGGGCTGAGTTCTAGCTTGATAATACTATATATGTGTTTGATGAGTTGTCCTGTACCCCAGATGAATGTTTGAAGTGTGCCATATATTTGCTTCGAGACACAGGATATCACTGGTGGAATACCCTAGTATCAGTGGTTTCGAGAAAGCGGGTGACCTGGGAATTCTTTCAGGCAGAGTTCCGTAAGAGATATATCAGCTAGAGATTTATTGATCAAAAGCGAAAAGAATTTCTGGAGCTGAAATAGGGTCGGGTGACCGTGACAGAGTATGAGTAGAAATTCGTGAGAATCAGTCGATATGCCCGAGAGTGTGTTTCTACTGAAGCCATAATGTGTAAAAGATTTAAAGATGGACTGAACGAAGACATTAAATTGTTAGTTAACATACTTGAGATAAAAGAGTTTTTGGTACTTGTTGAACGAGCCTGCAAAGCTGAAAAGCTCGGGCAAGAGAAAAAGAAAGTCTATTTTGAAGCTAAAGACTCGCGTAAGAGATCATTCAGTAGGTCAGTCCAGTCGGCACCAAAGAAGTTCCAAGATGATTTTAGTAGTTCAAAAGCCACTTCGGGTTATTCTCGATGAGACTAGAATAGACCACCGGTAAGTTCGAGAGCTACCTTAGTAGCCAGTGTGGGTAATGTCAGATCAAATCAACACGAGTGTAAACACTGTGATAAACGACATCCTGGATATTGCAGATTGCATGATCTGGCCTGTTTTAAATGTGGATCGACAGACCATTATATTCGAGATTGCCCAGGGTTAGCTGAAGAAAATCCAGCGCAGAATACGAGATTGGGTAATACTGTGTCTTGGGGTAGACCACCGAGGAATATGAGTAATGTGAGCGGTAGTCAAAGAGGGAATAAAGATACAGTAGTTAGATCGGAGGCTCGTGCACTTGCCAGAGCCTATGCCATTCGCGCGCGAAAGGAGGCTTCATCCCCAGATGTTATTACTGGTACATTCACTCTTTATGATACAAATGTAATTGCATTAATTGATCCTGGTTCTACTCATTCTTATATGTATGAGACATTAGTATTCAGTAAGACTCTACCTGTCGAGTCTACTAAGTTTGTGATTAGAGTGTTAAACCCCTTGGGCCGGTGTGTTATGGTTGACAAAATGTGTAAAAATTGTCCCTTAATGGTTCGAGATCTGTGCTTTCCGGCTGATTTAATGTTTCTGCCATTTGATGAGTTCGACATAATTCTGGGTATGGACTGGTTGACATTACATGATGCTGTTGTGAACTGCAAAAAAAAAGACCATTGATTTACGGAGTCAGAATGATGAGATTATTCAGATTGAATCTAATGATTTGTATGGTTTACCAGCAGTAATGTTTTCGATGCTAGCTCAGAAATATGTGAGAAAAGGGTGTGAAGCTTATTTTTCCTACATGTTTGACAGTAAAGTGGCTAAAAGAAACATTGAATCAATATATGTTGTATGTGAGTATCCAGATGTGTTTCCTAAAGAATTACCGGGTTTGCCACCTATTCAGGAAGTAGAGTTTGGTATTGAGTTAATGTCTAGGACCACTCCGATATCCATAGCTCCGTACAGAATGGCACCTATAGAATTAAAAGAATTGAAAGCTCAGTTACAAGAATTGACAGATAGAGGTTTCGCACGACCGAGTTTCTCTCCGTGGGGTGCACCTGTGTTGTTTGTGAAAAGAAAGATAGAACTATGAGAATGTGCATCGATTATAGACAGCTTCATAAGCTGACTATAAAGAATAAGTATCTGTTTCCACAAATTGACGATCTATTTGACCAACTGAAAGGGGCTACAGTTTTTCAAAGATAGATTTGAGATAGGGCTACTATTAGTTGCGAGTTAAAGACTCCGATGTGCCAAAAACTGCTTTTAGAATGAGGTACGGACACTATGAGTTTTTGGTTATGCCATTCAGACTCAATAATGCACCTGCTGTTTTCATGGATTTGATGAATCGGATCTTCAGACCGTATCTGGACCAGTTTGTGGTTCTGTTTATAGATGACATTTTGATCTACTCTCATGGTGAAGCTGAACATTTGATACTTGTGTTGCAGACTTTGCGAGATAAGCAATTATATGCGAAATTTAGTAAATGTGAGTTTTAGTTAAGTGAAGTCAGTTTTCTGGGTCATGTGGTATCAACATCGGGTATTCGAGTTGATCTAAGCAAAATTTCAGCTATACTTGATTGGAAACCTCCGAAGAATGTTTCTGAAGTCCGAAGTTTTCTAGGACTTGCTGGTTATTATAAACGGTTCATGAAAGGTTTTTCTATGATTGCCACTCCGATGACGAAGCTATTGTAGAAAGATGTTAAATTCGAGTGGTCAAAGAAGTGCCAGAAAAGTTTTGATCAGTTGAAAGCCCTTTTGACCGAAGTTCTAGTGTTAGTTCAGCCAAAATCAGGTAAAGAATTTGTTATTTATAGTGACGGATCTTTAAATGTTATTTATAGTTAAATCCACATGAAAGAAACTATCCGACACATGACTTAGAATTGGCAGCTATTGTGTTTGCATTAAAGATATGGCGCCACTATTTGTTCGGTGAGAAATGTCATGTTTATTCTGATCACAAAAGCCTGAAATACTTGATGACTCAGAGAGATCTGAATTTGAGACAATGCCGATGGTTAGAATTGCTAAAAGACTATGAGCTTGTAATTGATTATCACTCGGGAAAGGCTAATGTTGTTGCTGATGCTTTAAGCCAAAAATCATTGTTTTCTTTGCGTACAATGAATGCGCATATGGCTATGTTTGATGATGGTTCGATAGTAGCTGAATTAAAAGCAAGACCGTTATTTATTCAACAAATTTGTGATGCCCAGAAGGTTGATAATGAGTTGATTGTAAAACGAACTCAGTGTGAGACAGATGCGGATTCAGAATTTAGAGTTGATGCTGATGATTGTTTGAGGTTTAGAGACCGAATATGCGTTCCGAGGAATTCAAAATTGATTCAGATGATTTTGAATAAAGCTCATAACAGTCAGTTATCTGTTCATCCAGGTAGTACAAAGATGTATAATGATCTGAAACAGCTTTATTGGTGGCATGGTATGAAACGAGATATTTTTGAATTTATTGCAAGATGCTTAGTCTGCCAACAAGTAAAAGCTGAACATCAGGTGCCTTCCAGATTACTTCAGCCGATTATGATACCTAAGTGGAAGTGGGACAGAGTTACGATGGATTTTGTATCTGGTTTACTATTGACACCGAGCAAGAAAGATGCAATCTGGGTTGTTGCTGATAGATTGACTAGATAGGCTCATTTTGTTCCGATACGTACAGACTACTCACTGAATAAATTGGTTGAATTGTATGTTACTCAGATTGTGAGATTACATGGTGTGCCTACATCTACTGTTTCGGATAGAGATCCGAGGTTTACATCGCGGTTTTGGAAGAACCTACAAGATGCACTAAGTATGATATTACATTTTAGTACTGCTTTCCATTCGCAAACATATGGCCATTCTGAGCAAATCATTCAGATACTTGAGGATATGTTGAGATGTTTCATTCTCGAGTTCAAAGGTACGTGGGAATGATACCTACCTCTGATTGAATTTGCGTATAATAATCAAAATGGCACCTTATGAGGCTTTGTATGGTCGTAAATGTTGTACGCCATAGTACTGGACTGAGCTGAGTGAAAATAAGATACACGGGATCGATTTGATCAGAGAAACTGAACAGAAAGTGAAAGTGATTCATGAAAGTATAAAAGCAACGTCAGATCGTCAGAAATCTTATGCGAACTTGAAACGTAAAGATATAGAATTTCAGATCAGAGATAAAGTCTTCTTGAAAGTCTCACCATGAAAGAAAATACTCAGATTTGGTCGTAAAGGAAAATTGAGTCCGAGGTTTATTGGGCCGTATGAAGTCATCGAACGTATCGGGCCAGCTGCTTACAGACTATTGTTGCCACCTGAGTTAGAAAAGATCCACAATGTATTCCATGTTTCGATGCTTCGTATATATCGATCTGACCCTTCACATGTGATGAGTCCGTCTGAGATTGAGATTAAACCCGACATGATGTACGAGGAAGAACCGACTCATATCCTGGCTCACGAGATTAAAGAGTTATGAAATAAGAAGATTCCATTAGTTAAAGTATTGTGGCATAAACACGGTGTTGAGGAAGGAACCAGAAGACGCAATGAGAGAATGCTATCCAAACCTATTCACCGGTAAGATTTTCGAGGACAAAAATCCCTAAGGGGGGAGAGTTGTAACAGCCCGATTTAGACCCTAATCGGAACGGTAGTTTCGGTACCACGAATCTGAGTCAGAAAAATATTTTAAAATTATTTTTTGTGTTTATTTTACGTGAATTTATATCTGTGAAATTTTCGTGATTTAATTTTGTCGTTTGAGTGTTCGATTAAATAAAAGGACTTAATCGCGTAAAATGAAAATTCAGTGGTTATTTCTAAAAGGGGTTAACTTGTTGGTGGCTTTCTAAATTGAAGCCTTAAAATTGTAATTATGCCATTTATAATATATTTGGACAGTATAAGGCTTATATTATAAAGTTTTTACATTAAATTATTAAGGTTAAATAGGTAAATTAAACTTAAGTTATAATATACATAATAAAACATAAAATAAAGACAACATATATTTTATTTCTTCATTGTTCTTGCCGAATATAAACAAAAGAAAAAGAAAGAAACCAGGCTAGTGCTCGGCCTATATTCAAGCTCAATCAAGGTTTGCTTTTGTTCGGTTTTTGATAATTTCTACGTTTTTGATATCGTTGCTTAGTAATCTTCAAGACCCAAACTTTAATTTTTTTATTTTAATGAATATTTTGAGTTATTCCATTTTTGATAGCTTGTGATTTTTGTTGTTTGATGATGAAATATGAAAGATATGTTTTAGATTAAAATATTTTATATTGGAGTTTTTGACGATTTTGAGTAATTAAGACTAAATTAAAAAAATAATAATTTGAGGGACTAAAATGTGAAATAAATGAAATATATGGGCTAGTATTAACACTAGGAATATTCGGCCAAACATGGGTATCTTGAAATTTTGAATATTTTGTGTTTTGTGCAATAAGGTCTAAATTGTAAAAATTGTAAATGTTAGGGGTAAAATGGTAATTTGCCCATTTATGTGTTTTTGGACTAAATTGAATGAAAATATATTTGAATGAGCTTAATTTGAATATTTTTAGATCAAGAACTAAAGAAATTGGATTTGGATAGGGGAAAACGAAAGTCGTCGACTAGCTGTCCTGTTCCGTTTTACATCGTCCGAGGAAAGTTTATAAGCAAATAGACGTGTTTAATTATATTTAAATGTTAATATTATATGCTGGTATGAAATGTATGAACACATATAAGCTTTGGTCGAATATGATTAAGCTTGGCTACTATATCTTCGAATTGGTTTCGACCAAGTTACAACGTCCGAAAGCCCCGTATGAACCTTAGGAATAGTTAGGATACATATGTCATGACATAGGATTTCGATATATGTGTACGAGTAAGACAATGGCATCGATATGTGATGTGTTTACGAGTAAGACCACGTCTGGGACGTTGGCATTGTATGACTTGTGTGTTATTCCGAGTGTCCTATCCAATTCCGAATGGTTCATCAGGCTATGATAAGATGTGTACGTACATGTTGAATAAGCTGAATGACCAGGTATGGAATAGGTTATTAACACTCGTGATAAGGTAAGTAAGAACTTAATGTTTGTTACAGATGACTTATAAGGTAATATAGAATGTGTATAATTACAAAAGTGTGTTCAATCTTGATAGATATATTGTGATTGCCTTCAAAATGATATGTGATATGTGTATAGATGTAACCATGTGTATTCGGCTAATTAAGCATTGTGTACATGATAATATATTATGATGCTTGAGTTTGTGTTTATGAGTATAAGTATCTTTGATTATCTAATGACATATTGACCTTGTAAGAGAATTGTGAATCACTTATATGGATTGTATGAGCATTTGGCCAAGGTGGGAATTTTGTATAAAATCATAAATAACATTTATGAAATTGGTAGTTTGAGACTAAGCATATTTATGCTAGAATGATTTGGTTAGTTTATAATGAATTGGATATATTACTAGGTTGTTTATTTTCTTATGGCTTACTAAGCTATAATAGCTTATTGTGTGTATATTTGTTTCTATTTTATAGATTTTGGATTTCAAGTTACAAGCTCGGGAATCGTCAGCAAAGTCCATCACACTATCGACCGTTTTGGTATTTTATAAGTTGCATTTTGGAACTATGGCATATGTAGGCTGAATTTATTTTGAAATAATAAACTTTGATTATGTATAAGGCCATGCGAAAATGGCTTAATTTCTATGCTAGATTTCAATTTTGGCATATTTGTGGTTTAAGTCCATTTGGTTGTTATGCTATGTGCCATGAATGAATATCATTTGTGTTATGTGATCATTCATAGAAGTTGGCTAATGATTTTGGATGAAGCATGAAGAAATCGATCATAAATATGTTTGATTATCTTGGTTGTGTTTCAACCTAATATGAATTATATATATATGAAATTGATTACTATGCTTAATCTTAACTTGTTATGTCTTGATCGAAATATATTAATGAGCTTGATTGTTGATAAAATGATAATGGAAGCCTTGTATTCGTAGGAAAGTTTAAGTAGCAAGATTCGGCTATGAAGAGTAATTACATAATATGTGTTTGGTATGTTTCTTAGTTGTGATGGAAAATAAGGTGCGGCTTAGTTTAGGTGATGGGTGATTATGTTTTAGTGGTTAGTTCAATTATTAAGTGATAGATAATGCATGTGTTTCATTAATAAACTAGTTGGTTGTGTAGTATGTATTTGATACTTTAATGTTAAGTGTGGCTTTGGCTTTTGGGTAAATGTGCACCATACATGTATATATGATAATTGGGTTATATATATAAATGCTTGGTTTTATAATGAGTCTATATCAAGGGCGTAATCATATTGCATAACATTTGTTTTGATGATATGTATATCTGGCCATATGGTTCATTAGGAATATAGTTGAGTTAATGTAAATTATGAAATTAATAGGTAAAGAAAAAGACGTATGCATGATAGAAATTTTGGTGCTCCTTTATGAATTAAATTATGACATGCGTATATGATATTTGGCTTTGTTATATTAATTATATTTTTATGTGCCTTGCATGTGTGCAAGGATGTTCATATTTATGGGTGTTTAGTACTTATCTATAAGGCTATATGAATTTGTTAATTAAGTGTAAATTGTGAATGTGTATAATGATACATATTATTTAGCCGATTGGACCAAGAAATGAAGTGAGTGACTTATAAACAAATACTTGCTTTTATTGGTATTTATATGTAAACCATATAAGGTTCATAATGCTTACTATGCTAATGTCGTATATATGAAATCGTTAATGTAATATATTTTATATCGTTACATGTGAACAATATGACTATATATAAACATATGATGTGAAATGTTCAAATTTAAGAGATGTATTAAATTATGAAACAACTTTTGATTAACTTTCAAGAAATGTGTATGTGAATAATTATATATATTATATGTAATTGTTTGAGATCATGTTTTATTCAGTAATGCTTTATGACCTGAGTTAGGGGTGTTACAATTAAAGAGGCCTTCACCAATGTTGAATGGACCAAGGCTACTCAACAAGAATTTGATGTTCTTATAAAGAAAAAAACATTAGAGCTAGTGCCTTTACCTACAAATAGGAAAGTTATGGGCTCTAAGTGGATTTTTAAGCTCAAAAGGAATGCTGATAGTTCTAAGGCTCGTTGCAAAGGCAGATTAGGGGCCAAAGGGTTCCTACAGGAGGTTGGTATTTATTTCCAGGAGACTTTTAGTCTAGTGGTTAAGCCAAAAACAATCAGAGTGATTTTGACTCTTGTTGTGACATATGGTTGACAGTTAAGACAAGTGGTTATTAACAATGCATTCTTGAATAAGGATCTAACAGAAGAAATCTATATGCTTCACCTACCAGGGTTTGAACAACACAATGGTGATCAGCCACTTGTGTGAAAGTTGAAAAAGGACCTCTATGGCCTCAAATAGGCTCCTCGAGCCTAGTTTCACAAGTTGAGAGAATCCTAATAGCTCTAGGGTTTTATTGTCCAAGACTGATGCCTCTCTTTTCATCAAAGTGTCTAGTGACATATTGCTTTATGTTTTAGTGTATGTTGATAACATAATTGTCATTGGTAATAGGAACACATGTGTGGATGAGTTTGTTTAGTCCTTGGATTCGAAGTTCTCCCTTAGGGCTCTAGGAAGCAGCAAGTGGTATCTTTGTAACAACCCGTTTTTCAGTGGTGTTAAAAACGGTGGTTTTGGATCACAATTTTCGATGATCATTTAGATATATAGTTAATTAAGGTATATGAACTAAATTGTAAAAGTGGTAAAAGTTAATCACAATGGATTTTTAATTACCTGAAGGACCAATTAAGCAATTAGACCTTTTAGAAGTCAACAAACGGTAGTGGATGACAACTTTCATCCACCAATTTTGTTAATTGTCATAAAGTAAATTTAATTAAGTTTAATTAATTAATTAAAGAGGTATTAATTATTAATCAAGGTATAAAAGACAAGTTTAATGGAAAAATAAAATCATGTTCATGTTCATGTTATATAAGTGGTATATAACATATGCAAATTTCTACCGAGCTTTCTTATTTGGTGCAGCCGTCTGTGTGTACCAAAGTTATCAAATGAGTTGAAAGTTAAGGATATACAAAATATCCTAAATAGTATTGGTAAGGGGTCGTTAGCAAGGGTGAAGCCAGAAAAATTTTTTAGGGGGTCGGATGAAATTTTTATTTTTTATAGTTTATATATTTATAATTTATAAAGGATTAAATCAAATTTTTATAATTTTAAGGGGAGCTAAAGTGCAATTTTACCTTTACTAATTTAAAATTTTTAAAAAAATTTTAAAGCTTAAAAAATAATTTTACATTTTAGGGGGGGACCGGGGCCCATGCCAGCCCCACCTAGCTTCGCCGCTGGTCGTTAGTATGAAGAGAGATATTGTAGGTTTCTTAATCGATTAGTTCGATCCCTACACCAGGGATTTAAATAGCGGTCCGTTACCGAAATAGCGGCCGTTATATAGCGGTAACGGCACCGTCCGAAACCGCTACTGCCGAAACCCGCTATACCCGCAATACACAATAAGTAATGTAAAATTCACGACCGCGATACCTGCAATGACCGCAATAGCATCCATTATGTCCGCAACCGCGATAAACGCAATGCGACCGAAAACGCAACCGCGACCGCAATTTAAATCCCTGCCCTACACTTTCTCCATCAAAGTGAACGAGCATACGATTCCTATCACAGTTGCTGAAATGGCAGGCATATTGGGCCTGAAAGACGAAGGCCTCGATGTTTCATCGGTCTTAACGATGACAGACAACAAACGATTATTGACTCTCGCAGGATGGAAAGTTTGTAAATCTCGCGGAACATATGAAGAAGATGGATTCTAGATCAGATGAATTAAAAGCAACGTTGCTTCCATTCATCATCGGTCGCCTCCTATGTCCATACAGTCTTCCTTTTCTCTTAGAAGAGTGCTAGAACTACCTATGTGACGAAGGGCTCAATGATCAAAGGATTACGTAAATATGTCCAGGGGCCTCATGCTGCTAGAAAATCCGGCTACATTAGCGGATATATTGTAGTGTTGGAGGTATAAAATTTTCTGTTTGTTTGCTTTTTACTGTTTTCTTGTTAAATGCAAATTCGTTTTTATAACTTCTTGGCTGTCATTGAATCTTTTCATTGACAACCTAAAACGATAGGGAGAAGAAGGGAAAAAAAAACCTCCAATAAACCACTGATCATGTTTATATTACATGTTATTGAGATTTTCATTTCAGTTATAATAACATATTTCATTTATATTAATTTAGAATTGTATCGGTTTGAATTACGTTGGTTTTAAAATGAGATATTTGTCAATTGAATATTAACATAGTTGATATTGTTGTTTTTGTAAAAATTAAGAGAATTTATATTTGAACACATTTAATTACATTTTTACTCCAATTTAAAAGTTTAAGAGGGATTATGGATTAAAATAGAGATTTAAGTAAAAAAAATACAATATAGTAATTGTAATTCTGGTGGTCTGACTTGAATTGTATTTAATCATAAAATATTTTAATATATGCTAACTGTAAAACTTTTAAATGGATTAATGTTACAAGTAATTTGACACCAACTCAATTAAAAATATATATATAATCATGATTATTTGTAATTGTAATTTTTGCTAAAAAAATTTTAACCTTTTATGCAAATCTCATTTTAATCTTTCTAGTTTTTAAATTTTATCTCAACTCTTATAATTAATATCTAAAAATATGATAATTTGTGTTTAGCTCCAAGTTTTCTAAAGTATTTTTATCACGCTTCTTCTTATATAATCAATCATTTTTATAATAAATAATAACTTAAGTTTAATTTGATGAATTAATAACTAAATATTAATTTTATGATCTCACCTTTCTTAATGTACCGGGAAAATATTAATTTTATGATACATATTAATTTTGTAAAAGAACGATTATTACATCTAAATAGTGCCTAAGGCTAAATATTTATTTGGAAAAAAGTAAAAGTTAATAATAGATGAGATATTTAATAGGATAAATATCAAAGTTATATATGAATTTTGATTTAATATTTAATTTAGTCTATGAATTTTGATTTTGTGCAACTATATACATTCAACTTTAATTTTAGTTAATATATATACATAAAACTTTTTTTTTGTTTGCACATATTTAAAAATTGAATACATCAATTTATTTTTATATTATATAAGTATAATTATTTGTGTATGTAATATATAAACATAAAATTATATTATATCAATGACATTATTGATTTATGAAAATTAAATCAAATCAAAATATTTAATTATAATTTATATATAAAATTAAATTTATATATTCATTTTTAAATTCAACATTTAATTTATTTTGATTTTTTTAAAGAGACAAACAATCTCAACTTTGAAAGTGCCTTTTATTCAAAGTGGGGTTGACTGTACTTTGTCTGTTAT
Source organism: Gossypium hirsutum (assembly GCF_007990345.1). Taxonomy (NCBI): domain Eukaryota; kingdom Viridiplantae; phylum Streptophyta; class Magnoliopsida; order Malvales; family Malvaceae; genus Gossypium; species Gossypium hirsutum. Next base: position 21,820,197 of record NC_053430.1, on the reverse strand, counting down.
AAAATATATAAATATCTGGGCTGTCATGGATATTTTTAGACTTATATTTAAAAATTAAAATAAAAAAATGTTAAAATTTAATTTAATTTATTTTTATTAATGATAGACGAAATGATGTATGTGACAATAGTTTTAGGATAAAAAGATTAAAATTGCACAGAATCCTGGAGACATGGAAATGACATAACACGTGGATTTAGGTATTCCATGCCTCATGCGTATATAATTTCCTTTATGGCTTTTTTTATTATTATTAAAAAATTGGAATATAATGAGAATAAAATACCAAATTGGAGCAAGTGTTTTATAGTTTGTAGAAACAGTGAAAGTTCCCTAACAGAGCCAAAAGATTGTATACGGACAACACTTTTCGGCAGAAGAAAGAGCATTTAATTTATTTTATTTTCCGATTCTATCTTGTCATTCACCCATTAATGCTGATTTTGATTTGATTTGATTTTGAAAGGATTAAATTATTTTAAAAATAAAGTTTTATGGAAAACTAGGAAAAGGGAAAAGCATATTTGGAAGGCTGATAAGAAAGCGAAAGATTCCAAAAAATTGGTCAACTCTCCAAAACCATGCAAAACATTATTTGCGAAAGAGAGGAAGTACCCCACTTTTCTCATGAATTTCATTTATTTTACTTTTCAAGTATGGGATACTTATTTGAAAGAAAAAAAATTTTGTTTTTAATATTTTTTATTATTACATTATATTTATAATTTCTTACATTTTTTTCAAAAAAAAGTGATTTTAAATATAAAATATTGAGATACAAACTCAATTTGTAATATATATATTTTCCTTACTCTTTTAAATGTCTATAATTTAAAAAAAATTATATATATTTTAAATCCAAGGGAATATATAAAATGTTGGACATTGATCTGATAAATGACTCAACTTGAAGTATATTATAGATATTATTGTTGAAACATTTTCAAAATATTTATAATATTCTAATAGTTATAACTGAGAAATTACAAGTGATCTAAAAATAATATCACTTAGTAATCAAGTAAGAGTTGTTACTATTCATTGTGATCAGTTATGTCTCTCGTCACTAAAAATTATATCACTTAATTAATAACAAAGTGTCATAATTATTCAAGTTAATGCATATTGAATAATTATATTTGTGGTTAAAGATATGACTATTTATTTAGATAATTATGTCCTTATAAAGAGACATGAGATCTTTATAAATAAGAAAGGAATTTCATTTGTTGGATACTCCCAGAAACATAGAAAAAAGTTTCTTTTTGATTTCCTACCATATTTTATTTTCTTAAATTATTCTACAAAAAATTACTACAAAAATTCTATATAGAAATTGATATCCTTATTACGTTACGCTCAATATTCAATGCAAAACAATATATTGAATCAATATTTTAACAATTTTCTGTCATATAAATATAATTAATTTTGTAAAAAATAATAATATGTGTAAGATCATAAATAAGAAAGGTGGCAACTATAATATGAAGTTTTCTCATACAACTATGAATGACTTTAGCCATTGAAAATGATGAAGATAAATCAAAACCCTTAAACATACCAAATGAGCCTTTAACTAGGAACCAGAAAATGGAAACATGTTACAACAACACTTTTTTTTCTCTTTCTCTATTGTAGTGTTTGGTATGATGAAAAATTATGACTTTATTGAGAATTTAATTAATTGAAAAGTAATTTCAATATTTGGTACGTCAAAATTTTTTTACTTTCTTTCATATCTAATTTTTTCTTGAGAATTATTTTTCCATAAATATGATAATGTGATTCTCATGATAAAATGCAAGAAAGTTACTTTCCCACCTAATTTGAAAAGTTAAAAGATATTAGAAGACAAAATAACCTTATTTTATTTTAGTTTAAGTAGAGATGGCAAAAAAATAAAAATAAAAAAAAAAACCCAAATTTGATGGGTTTTGACCTGACCCGATCCATTAGGGTCAATTTTTTTTTAAATCAAGTTCCAGGCTGGTTGGGTCTGGTGAAATTAGAAAAATATTCAGGTTGGGTTTGAGATAAACTCGCCCTGGGATATTTACAAAAACTGCCCCTAATATATACATATCTTAAGTTTTTGCTTTCAATAAACAAATATATAAATTAAAAATTAAAAATACTAAGTTTTTAGTCTAAACTAAAAAAAAAGTTAATCTTATTTTATTCAAAATAAAAATAAAATAATTAAAAATATCAATTAAAATATTGTTATTAAAATTTAATCCAAAGATTTATTAGTAAATATTTTTTGTAAAATATTATATACATAAATATCATTTTTATTTAATAAGATTAAATTTGTAAATTATCTTTACATTCCCAGAAAAATATTTAGCGAATCAAATGTGATAATATAACTTTTCAAAAATTTTAATCAGTACTTTTTAAAGTGTAACAAACATTACAAAGCAACATTCTCGACAATCAAATTTTTAATAACCACGTTTAAAAAAATCACATTTTATTGAAATCCTATAAATAGAAATGCACCAAATGCTAGCCAAAAACTTTAAATTTTGATGCTAGTTTATAAAATGGGTCTCTTCATTTTCACCGATGTTCCATTAGAACACAATTTTTATGTTGATTTTACTTCTCCGGCAAGAAGAAACCCTAAAATATTCGTCTTTTATACTGCTTACATGGGTTTTAGACACATGATCTCAGCATTCAAAACCATAATATAATTTAAATTGAAAATCCATTTCTTCCAACCATTGCCATAATTCACAAGAATCGCTTAGGGCTGAAAATAGTGGACATGATTCAATATTCAGAGGGATATATTGAAGCACGGGCGAAGTCAGAATAAATTTTTAGGGGAGTCGAATAAAATTTTAATTTTTTATAGTCTATATCTTTATAATTTTTAAAGGATTAAATCAAATTTTTATATTTTAGAGCGGCCAAAGTGCAATTTTACCTTTACTAATTTAAAATTTTAAAAAAATAAGGATCTAAATAACAATTTTACATTTTAGGGGGGTCGAGGCCCCTGCTAGCCCTCCCTAAATTCGCCTTTGTATTGAAGTAATATTGACTATTAACTGGTTCGATGCTAACACAGGATTCATGTTTGACATTGCTCCTAGTTCAAGGCCCTTATCTTCTTTGAAGTAATATTTGTAAAATTATTTTCTTCATATTCTATTATCTTTGTTATTTCTAAAAAAATCATTTTGTAGCAATTGTAGCATTTCAAAATATATAGGGTTAAATGAAATAAATAACCAAGAAAAACCCTTGGTTTGATGGTTAAATAGATAGTGTATTCTATTTTTCCGTTGCTTTCAAGGTTCAAGTCATGCCAAACACCTCCCATATCCATTCCCCTTTTTATTTTCGACAAGAAAGGTTAATTACCCAAACAATCCCTAAAAATTTGAAAACCCTTGCTATTTAAACCAATTTTCTAATTAGGCTAGGATTTTACTTCATTTTCTAATCCCCCTAGAATTTTTCCTCCAATCTTTTTTATTTCTTCCCTCTTTCTTTCATTTCATCAAAATTTTATTAAAATTGTTCTTGATTAACCAAATCGAAATCTATTCCCGATATTAACTCGTTTTTCAACCAAATTCGTGATCGTAGTTAGAAACATCCTTCGAACGTTGCCAAGAATTGGTAAGAACTTTCCAATCCCGATGTTTAGATCTTAAATTCCTACATAATTCCTATTCACGTTAATTTTAAGATCGATTAAACTATCTTTTGCGAATCTTGCCGATATTTCTCGGTAATCTTGATAAAGCTTGAAAACAATCTCTAAATCTTGCGTAAATGTTGTTTGAAGGATCCGATTTAGGTATCCCTAACCAAATTTAAACAAGAGGGATGTCGCTCAGTCTCCCGGTAGTAGGTGTGTGTTCTTTACAAGTGAATTAGGGCAAACCGTGCCTCAAATAAGGTCACACCACCAGCCACACGAGCGTGTAGGCCACTCGTGTAGACCACACGATCCCTTCACACAGCCTGCCATACGACCGTCTCCCCTTCACCTCGATTTTACATTTTTCACACGACCCAACCATAAAGTCTAGTCACACAGCCGTGTGTCTCTTAATTCTCAAATTTTACAGTTTTTCCCAATATTTTATATTTTATGCAAATTAGTCCCTAAATAGTTCCCGAACTATTTTTAGTGTTTTATTAATGCGTTCGTTGAGAGCACCAAAAATATCCTATCCCTATAAAGTAATGAAAATAATAAAAATAACAGTATAATGGAAGTAGGGTCAAATCCTCAGGGACCGGATTTGCACAATTGCTTGTTCCTCGAAATCCTGGATAAAATTGTGCCCAAGAAAACCTGCGTACCTGGAAAAAAAATCAAAATTAAAAGTTTTGATCTGGAAAAAATAAAATAAAAATAGAATTAAAAGTTTCGATTGAAATTTCAAAAATAATATAAATAAATAGATTTGAGGAAAAAGAGTTCTTATGGAGAGATTCCAACCTCCGGTTGCCTTGATCCGCCTTGGGTTCAATCCTCGGCTTTTAGGTGATCTTTCTCAAACAAAATAAGTCAATTATAGTGGAAGAGGATGCCTACGACCAGCTCCAAGATTTTAGACTTACGATTTAGCGAAACCTGACTGTAGCCAACAATCGCTTTTGTGGGATCATCTTATGCTAGATCATCACTTCTCAATGGCGAATACCACGCCACTTTTTCTCTTGGGCTCGCCAACCTCTGACGCAGTAAGCTGAAGAACCGACTGTGTAACCTTCCCAAAATATACAAAGCGACCGTTCCTTGCACACATTGAAAAGATCACTTTTTAAGGGACATGGACGGAAGCGTCAGCCCCGTAATGTGGAGAAACAATGAATACTCGTTTGAGAAAGCTAAGTACGGATTCTAGGCCTCATTCACCCTTTTGGGGATTTTCGATAACCTTTGGCTAGATAAGTTTAGTGGCTCATGATTTTTGGGGAAAAGGAAATAAGTGTAATGGAAATAGAATTTTTATGAAAATTATGGAAAGAACAAAAGGCTAAATTTTATAGGGGAGAGAGTGTTTACAGAAAAGATGAGTGCAATTTGTGTCACTCAATCCCCTATTTATAATACTAGAAAACCTAGTCTATTTCTAATTAAATTCTAAAAGATAAATACAATTAAATAAAGATAATTAAAGATAAATAAAGATAAAAGCTAAAATTAAATCTAAACAAGAATCCTTAATAATTATCCTAATATAATTAAAAATTAAATAGAGTCCTGTGTTATAAAATCTCTTCTTTTACATTTTTACTCCAAAAATCTTCTACACTTTACATTTTTGGCACCATTTCTCTCCTACTTCGCATGTTGGCCCAATTTAACTTCAAATTCAAGCTTTTAGCCCTTAAATTTCCTTTTGTCTTCAATTTAGTCTCGGTAAGATAAAAATCCATAAAAAGCTCAAATTAGTAGGATCATACTCAAAATAAACATATAATTAATATATAAAATATGTCATTCTAGAGTATTATCAAATTCCTCCTACTTAGTCCATTCTTGCCCTCAAGTATGGTTCCTAACCACTGTGAAAATTAGAACTTTTGCCATGATTGAAATACCACTCCAAAGTTTTATAAAAAGTAGACGTAATGCAAATGAAAAATAAAGAGAACCTTTAGCTTGCTTTAAGTAAAACTAAAAAAGTATTCCAATTAATGTAAAAAAAATTAAAATCGACTTGGATTATTTCATGAAAATTAGGTAATTTACTAAACTTACTAAAACACCTTATTTGTTTCCACCTTTAGTCCCCAAATGCAATTTTATTATTAATACATTACTTTTTTTCTTTTTTTTCTTTTTTCTTCTTTTTTTCTTTTTTTCTTATTTTCTTTTTATCATTATAATTATTATTATTGCTTAAGAATACATTGAACCTTTTGACGCGAAGAGAGATGACAGCCAAGCACCCCACCCCGGTTACTCAGCCCAACATACTCCTAATTTATTATATTTTTCTTAAGAACATATCGAACCTTTTGACGCGAAGAGAGATGACAGCCAAGTACCCCACCTCAGTTACTCAGTCCAACATCTTCCTAAAAAATAATTTATTTAATTCCGGTTAGCCGAGTTACCTAACACGTCACACAACCTTTTGACGCGAAATAGGATGATAACCCAGGCACCCTACCCTGGTTACTTAGTCAGTCATGTTTTAAGTTGTACTAATAACCCGGAAGTATCACAATTTATTATAATGAAACAGAATTTTAATTTGAAGGACTAGGAAAAACGATCAAGTGTCAAAAATAAGTTTCGACAACTACCTAACAGTCATGAACAGAAATTTAGCATGCAATTTTCATTAAGTGTTCTCTTTACATTTAGACTTAATCGATTTTATTATTAGCAAGATAGGGTTAACTTTATCAATCACAATTATTCAGCCTAAAAGAAATAAAACAATGGAGATGAAATCAAATAGGCAAAATCATAATTAACTCAGTAGACAAGAATCATGTATGTAGGTCAAATAGTGGGCAAGTCGTGGTCAAATTCTTGGGCATGCAAAGAGGCAAAATATTCTTAAATATATATATGGGCAGCAATGATCAAAGAAGCAGCAACAACAAAAACAGCATTTAAAATGACAAAAATAGTGAGGAATGCGTCCCCCTACTTAAAAGACATTGTCCTCGCTATGGAATAAAATAAATGAATAAGCGAAGGGAAAATAGTTCAGAAAAACTCCCCAAGTGATTACTGTCGTTCACGCAAAGCGGCAATAAGATCAGCCATCTGTTGGCCGAGGGTGTCGAGTCGTGCCTCGATGCACTCTAAACTTTGCTCGACGGTCATGGGAGGTCGTTCTTGATTGGGTACTTCATGCTGATTTTGCTGCTAAAAGATTCGTTCAGCCGGCGAAGAGCGGACACTTGGAGGCACAAACTTATCGAGTCGAGGCAGCGAGCATCTGATGGATGGGTCTGGCAAGCAACATGTAAGTCTAAAATAGGACCGTTAGATCCATGTAAAGAAAATAACAGTTTTGTAATAAAAGAGCTCAAAATTAGAGGATGCTTTGCATTTATAACATGTTCAAATTGAAACGCATACCAATAGCCCAAATTAATTGGACGACTGGTTTACATACACCATAATAAGAATAATTTCGTCTTTGAGGTGGTAGCCAAAGCATTACGTCAGCCTAAAAATTATAAGCTAAATAACGATGTATGTAACATAAAGCAAGGTTAGGAAACCACAAATCCTTTGATGTTTTAGGGCTATACATGGTCTCGACATTATTTGTTAATAAAGCAAAGGCCTCAACAGTCTTAAAATTTACAAAAAAAGTACACAAACTATTATCAGAAGAGGTGGACATAACATACTCTTCTGATATAAAAGCTAACACAATATTAAAATCAGTAATTGATAAACTGTGCATGGTACCAAGCAACCGAAATTTTATAATACCCAGAGTGTCCAATGAAACATGTCCATGTCGCTGAAAATGAAAGGTAGAATAGAACTCCAAAACTAGTACGTAATAAGCATAGTGAGTAATATCAAATTTGTCAACCCAACCAATATTGCGAAAATAATCTGTAATAGCAATTTCAATATTCAAAGCAGCCAAAATAGATTTGGATAAACATTTGCAAGGTACTATTTGTTTGTGTCTGAGACAATCATACCTTTCCAGATCAGTGGCGGAAGTAAAGGTTAGATTACCGTGTAAATGGCACTCTAGTGGCAGGATATTGACGCAGGATCAGTAAGTGCGGCCACGGTTAGGTATTGGGCGTTGCTCATTTGGATTATCAAAGAAGTCGGCATGTGTGGGCTATTCGGGAGAGCCAGTAGTGGCTTTGGAGGAAGAACCGGCATCTAACGGTGTTGGTTAGGTCGAGGGATGTGTTGGCTGTCGATGGCGTCAACGTTGCGACGGTTCAGGAGTCGAATTTGGTGGTTGCGTCGGGGCCTGTGAAGTAAGGTGTGGGGGCGACGGTGGTGGAAGGCAAAGAAGAGGTGATGAGGGTGGTGGTGTGTGGTCGATGTGCGGAGGAGAGGAAGAGCGCGCTAGTGTCACGCGAAGCAAAAAAGAAGAGGAGGATGGCGAGTTACGCGATTCGAGCGGACAGGAGAATACGGAGGCTTCTTCGGTGTGCAGGGGAGAGGAGGAAGGGGAGGTCGTGAGCGTAGAAGAGAAGGAGGTTGAGGGTGGTTCGTACGGTGAATATGAGGATAAGGAAGAACCGTCGGCCAAGTCAATGTTTTGGGGTGCCAAGAAACGGCGCCAGCATGGGTTGACGATGAAGGATGGCTGAGTGGAAACATGGCTGCGGGTTCGTACCATGGTAGTTGAAAATCGGTAGTGGGGGGAGGAAAGAAGAAAGAGGGTTCGGCAGCTAGGGGGAAATTTTGGAAAAAAATAAGTAATTTTTTTTTAGGGTTTTAGGTTGTATTTGGCTAAAATGTAGGCATTTGGTTGCAAGATTAAACTAGTCATAGTGTAGGGATAAGTTATTCATGGTTGGAATAGGGATAGGATAAGGGCTGTTTGCATGCAAATTTTTTTGTTTTTCTCCTTTTTATTCCTATTTTCGCCTCAATTTACCTAGATAGAAGAAGAGAATTTTATTAATATCCAAAAATAAAGTAATAAATAATAAAATTATAAATTATAAATTATAAAATAAATAATAAATAATATAAATAATATAAAATATAAAATAAGAAAAATAAACAAAAATAAAAGTTGGGTTGCCTCCCAACAAGCGTTTTTTTAACGTCATTAGCTCGACGCCATGAATGGTTCTATGGTGGTTCCAGATGGATTTTTTCAACCATGTGGGCTTGAAAATTCTCATAAAACGGCTTCAGTCATTAGCTATTGACTATGAACCGCTTTCATGATTCTTCACTCTCTATTTCAACCGCACCATGTGTAAATACTTCAGTCACAATAAAAGGTCCTTGCCATCGAGATCGAAACTTACTTGGGAATAATTTTAACACAAATTTGTAAAGTAACACCTTTTATCCTACCGAAAAATACTTCTGAGGTATTTTCTTATCATGGAACAACTTTGTCTTGTCTTTATAAATGCGAGCATTCTCGTAGGCGCCATTACGAATTTCCTCCAATTCTTTGATGTCTAATTTCCTTTCCTTCCCTGTGAGTTCTAACTCCATGTTACATTGTCGAATAGCCCAATAAGCTTTATGTTTTAAATCTACCAGAAAATGGCAAGCTTTGCCAAAAACAAGTCGATACGGAGTCATGGAAATTGGTCCCTTATATGCCGTCCTATAGGCCCAAAGTACGTCATTAAGCCAAATACTCCAATCCTTTTGGTTGGGCTGAACTGTTTTCTCCAAAATAATCTTGATTTCCCTGTTTGAGACTTTTGCTTGGCCTTTCGTTTGGGGATGGTAAGCTGTAGCTATACGGTGGTGAACTCCGTATTTTGTCAATAGTACCTCCATGACTTTATTGCAAAAATGGGTGTCATGATCACTAATCAAAGCTCAAAGTGTGCCAAACCTAGAAAAAATAGTTCATTTTAGAAACTCCATAATAGTTTTAGCATTATCATTACGAGTAGGCTTTGCTTCTATCGATTTAGAAACATAGTCTACTGCAAGAATTATATATATGTTTCTAACTAAGGAAATAAATGGGCCAATGAAATCGATGCCCCATACATCAAAAATCTCACATACATGAATCGGGGATAGGGGCATTTGATTTCATTTAGTGATGTTACGTGTATGTTGGCAGTTATCGCAAGGCTTACAGAAATTATATGCGTCCTGAAAAATTGTGGGCCAAAATAGCCTACACTCCAATACCTTGTGAGCAGTCCATTTAGGGCTAAAATGACCTCCACAAGCTTTTATATGGTAAAAAGTCAGGATAGAGGTTACCTTGGTTTCTAGAACACATCGTCTTATTATCTGATTTGAACAGTGTTTCCATAAGTATGGGTCATCTCAGATGTAATATCCAGCCTCTTGTCTAAGCTTGTCCTTCACAGAACGTGCTAACCCTGATGACAATGAACCTATGGCTAGGAAATTTACCATATCTGCATACCATGAGAAACGCGTCTCAGTCAAAAATAAGCTTTTATCAGGAAACTCGTCCTTTATAGGAATGTCATCATCAATTATTTTTAACCTACTAAGTGGTCGGCTACCAAGTTTTTGCACCCTTTTTTGCCTCTAATCTTGATGTCAAACTCTTAGAACAGCAAAATCCATATAATGAGCCTTAGTTTTGCTTCATTCTTTGGTATCAAGTACCTAAAAGCTGCACGGTCAGAAAAAATAATCACTTTAGATCTCAATAAATAAGATCGAAATTTATCCAAAGCAAATACAATAGCTAAGAGTTCTTTTTCTATAGTGGTGTAGTTGCTTTGTTCAGCATCTAAGGTTTTTGAGGCATAGTAAATGACATGAGGCTCTTTGTCTATCTTTTGCCCTAACACGGCCCTCACACTGCATTCGCTTGTATCACACATAATTTCAAAAGGGTAGTTCTAATCTGGTGATTGAATTATAGGAGTGGAAACCAACTTCTGCTTGAGTGTATCAAAAGCCTCATTGCATTTTGGGCCGAACTCAAATTTCTTATCTTTCTGCAATAACTCGTACAGTGGTTCAACTACTTTTTAGAAGTTCTTTATAAAACGCCAGTAAAATGCTGCATAGCCAAAGAAAGAACGTATCTCCCTTACAGTAGAGGGATATCGCAAAGATTTTATAATATCAGTTTTGGCCTTATTGACCTCAATTCCCTTAGCTGAAACTATATGATCTAGAATCAAACATACTTTTCATAATTCAAGACAAGATTAAATTCTATGCACCTATTTAAAATTATCGTGAGATTTTTAAGGCATTTATCAAAACAATTTCCATGCACAGTAAAATGATCCATAAAAACTTCGATAATTTTTTCCACATATTTAGAAAATATACTCATCATGCATCTCTGGAAGGTGGCCAGTGCATTGCAAAATCCAAATGGCATCTTTCTGTATGCAAATGTGTCAAATAGGCACGTAAAAGTGGTTTTTTCTTGATCTTCTAGTGCAATTAAGATTTGGAAAAAAACCTGAGTATCCATCAAGACAACAAAAGTGAGTTTTACCAACTAAACGCACAAGCATTTGATCTATAAAAGGAAGAGGGAAATAATCTTTTCTAATGTAAGAATTCAACTTCCTGTAATTAATGCAGACACGCCACCCATTTTGCACTCGAGTTGGTACCAAGTCACCTTCAGCATTTTTCTTTACTGTCACGCCCGTTTTCTTGGGTACAACTTGTACCGAACTTACCCATTTGCTATCAGAAATGGGGTAGATTATGTCAACATCCAATAGCTTAATTATATCCTTTTTTACCACCTCTATTATATCCGGGTTCAACCATCTTTGAGCTTCTCGTCTTGGTTTTGTGTTTTCCTCCAAGTAAATTCTGTGTGTGCATGTCAAAGGGCTTATCCCTTTTAAATCAGCAATGGTCCAGCCAATCACCTTTCTATGTTTGTTTAGTACCTAGATCAAACGTTCTTCTTCAAGCTTAAAGAGTTTATTCGAAACTAAGATCGGTAGGGTATTACCTTTCCCCAAAAACGCATACTTAAGATGTTCGAAAAGCGGTTTCAATTCCAAATCTAGAGCCTGCACAACAGAAGTTAAAAGTTTAGTGTTTGATAGAGACAATAATTCATTAACAAATTCATGATCATCAAATATAAATTCAGATTTATCTTCATAAATCGACTCAAAAGTCTCCTCCACTAATGAGTCAATTTTGTCAAGACCGTTTACGCTCAAGATTTTGCTTGGATGACTAATACCATCGTAAACATTAAACTTCACGATCTCCCCATCAAATTTCATCGTGAGAGTTCCACTTCAAACGTCAATCTTAATGCTAGTTGTACTAAGTAAAGGTCGGCCCAACAAAAGGTCTGAAGATCCAAGAGTGCTATCATCCTCCATCTTTATCAAATAAAAATCTACAGGGAAAATAAGTTTGTTAAATTTTACCAATACATCCTTGAGGACTCATTCGGGATACACAATAAACCTATCTGCCAACTGAATGATAACACTTATTTTTGTCAAAAAACCCGCTTTAAGTGATTCAAAAACATAAAAAGACATTAGATTTATTGAGGCTCCTAAATCACACATAGCCTTCTTAATTCCCAAATGGCCTATTTTGCATGGTATTGTAAACATTCCCCTATATTTGTATTTCGCTAGCATTTTCTACTGTAACACTGCAGATACTTTCTCACCAACACTTATCTTTTTATTATATATTAATTTTAGTTTGTTGGCGTAAAGTTCTTTAAGGAACTTGGCATACCGTGGAATTTGTCTGATAGCATCCAACAGTGGTATGTTGATCTTGATATTTCTGAATATTTTGAGGATCTCATTGTCTTCTTTACCTTTTCGACATTGATTCAATCCTCTTGGAAATAGAGGTTGAATTTTTGACAATAGAGGTTTTGCTCGGACTTGTTCGTTGTTTTTGGGCTTTTTATGGGCGATTTCTTGCCAAGATTTCTGCCAAGAATTGGTTCCAGCACCTTTCCATTTCACAGCGTTACTGCATTCGTGCTTTGTCTCGGGTTCAGTTCTATTTGTGACAGTAGTTTTCCTTGAAAACTCATTTTCTCAATTGATGTGGTCAATTCTCTTATAGATGCCTTGGTATTCTGTTGAAAATCAAGTATATTAGCTGCTAATTTATTGACCAAAGTTTCTAGGGAATTACTTGAATCTCGTAGCTGTTGTGGAACTCGATTTTGGTATGGCTGGTTATACCGTGGATTAGCCCTATAATTCAAGTTGGGATGGTCCCTCCATCCTGGGTTATAGGTATTAGCGTAGGGGTCATATCGCCTCTGTGGTGGCTAAGGGAAATTTCTCATAGCATCCAAATGAGCCATAGTATCATCATACAAACTAGGGCATGCATTAGTTGTATGTTCAGGTGTAGCACATATTCCACATAATCGGGCTAGTTTTACTTTTTTGATAACAAAAGAATTCACAATATTAGTAAGTCTATCAAATTTATCTTCTAAGGTTGAATTACTTAGCTGGTGAACCCTTCTAGGGGGTTCAGGATTAGCTCAGAATTGCTGAGTATTTGTAGCCATTGTAGATATCAAGTCCCTTGCTTGTTGAGGTGTCATGTTGACCAATACTCCTCCACTAGAACGTCCACCATGTTAATCTCTATGGGTTTCAAGTATTCATAAAAATATTAGAGAAAAGATTGTTCTGTTATACCGTGTTACGGGTAACTATCACAAGACTTCTTAAATTGCTCCCAATAGTCTTAAATAGACTCTGATTCTTTTTACCTTATTCCAACTATCTCCCTTCTTAACTCAGCTACTCATGATGCTGGAAAAAACCTGTTGAGAAACAAATGAGAAACAACTTTCTCCCAAGAACATTATTTGGGCTTATTGGGCTACACAAGAGTGTGGGGCCACATGGGCCGTATTATAGGCTTGGGCCCATTTGTCACTGTTTGACTGTTAGGGTTGCACGGGTTGCTCAAGACAACTGTGGACCTATTATAGGGTCAGTAAATATACCTAGATCTTAACCTGTTAAAGTGACTATTATACCCCCAAGAGGTAAATGACCGATATACCCCTGTATGATATATGACTGTTTGAGCATGCCATGATTATTGTATGTACATCCATATATATAATGTTGCATTGCATGGGGTGGGATATATGATATTGGAGGAAGTATACTGAGAGGCTATAAGCCTATTACTGGCAACTCTGCTGCAAATACTGATAGTGCCGAAAATGTTACATTATTCTAGAGTGTAAGGATGGGTGGGTTGATTTATTCCCCACATGGAGTGTAAGGATAGACGGAGTGGAGTATAGAGGATGGTTGGGTAGGATCTATATATATGCATGTCTGATATTGTTACTATATGGGGATAAGGCCCACATTGATATTGCGACTGATATGGGCTTAGGTCCAGACTATTTTAGACTGCATGACTTACTGCGATAAATAGGGATTACACACTGATTTTTCATAAACTAACTCTACTGTTTATCTGCACAGGTAATCCTTAGGCGGGTCGGTACTGCGATGGACTCGGGAAAGACCACACCACTGTTTTCTTACGTAGCGGACTTTTTAACAATAATGACATTTTTATTTGGGTTAAATTTTATGTAATAAGGTCATTTTAAATTTTATCTTTAATTAGGGACTTATTGAATTGGGTTATATCTGATAGCAATAAGACTCGATTTTCTAAAAATAGGGTAAATAATTTTTAACTACCATCTTACATAACTTGCTTTCAAAACTTCTGCAATGATCACTGGTTTTAAAATGTAACAATGATTAGTATGAGTCATGTTTTGCTAAACGAAATGGTAAGTTGGCAATAATTAGAATAAATTAGCTTTTCATAAAAATCACAACAAGGTTTAATTCAAATGGACCTTTTCAATAAGATTATATTTTCAAAGCCCACTCCAATGTGACGTCACAAATTTGCCCATAACGTCTAGGCCGAGTTTGGGGTGTTACAATTAGTGGTATTAGAGCCAAGTTTTAAAAACTCAACTGTGGAATTAGGTTTTTCCTAAAAAAGTAGAGATTTCAAAAGAATTGTTTTAAATGGTGGAAAAATATTTTGAGGTAACAGTTTTTGAATGTATGGTCTACCGAGCCTCCGGTGCCAGTTCTGTAAGTACTCTAAAACTACTGTTTGAATTAACTGAAATGAGATTATCGTAGATGATAGACTGTACTGAAACCCTTATTAGGGAAACCTAAAACTGTAGTAAGACTACGATATGCGAAAACAACCAACTATGAATTGTTGGTGCTATTTTTCATAAAACATTTGCTAATAAACACTGAAACTGTAAAATTGATGTAGAAAACTGACAATACAGTTAATATACGAATTGACTATGAGCACTAGAGGTACTCATAGAAGGGGTACTAGAGGCCGCGGAGGTGCTCGGGCTGGGTCTTTGTCATCGGGTCATATACCTAACATTGAGGCAAGAGAGGCTTCGACTTCACCTGTGACTGAGACTGGGTTACACAATCAGACAACTGGGGATGATGCACTATCCCAAGCTATGCTGCGGATTTTAGAAAGGGTCGCTGGGCACAATACTGGTACTGTGGGCCGTGGGTCGGTGACAGAACGACTTAGGTCTAATGGGGCTGAGATCTTTAGGAGTATTGATGGAGTTGCTCCTAATATGGCTGAATATCGGATAGAGGCCACGGAGAGGATCATGGATGACCTCGACTGCACCCTAGAGCAGAAACTTCAAGGTGCAGTGCCGTTGTAGAGGGATAAAGCCTATCAGTGGCGACTTACTGTGAAAGAGGGTACTCATCCTGATCGATTAACTTGGGAGTTTATCAAGAATGCTTTTCAAGGAAAATATATGGGCACTAGCTATGTAAATGCCCGCAAAAGGGAGTTTCTGAATCTGACCCAAGGGGACAGGTCTGTGGCTGAATATAAGGCAGAATTTTTGTAATTGAGCCGTTATGCGCGGGGCATAGTGGCAACTGAGTATGAGCGTTGTGTACATTTTGAGGACGGCCTCAAAGATGATTTACGGGTTTGATAGCTCCACAGAGGGAGCGAGATTTTGCTGTGTTAGTAGAAAAGGCAAAGATCGTTGAGGATGTGAAGTGCGCTAAGCCCCAGAATCGTGAGAAGGATAATGGGAGAAACAAGAGGGTTTAGGAGCCCTCAGGTTCAACTATGGGACCTAAGAAAAAGGCCAGGGTTGATGGGCTAGCTAGAGTTGGGGCCTCTATTGCTATTTTTGGGTCGCAGCCTTGTACAGTTTGTGAGAAACTCCATCAGGGTGAGTGCTGGGTACATATGGGGGCATGTTTCAGTTGCGGATCTATGGAGTATCATATCAGGGATTGTCCATGGAGGCCCAATCAGATGCAAGCTACTAGTGGGGGTACTGTACAGCCGCAAAGGTGTTTTCAACAGCCACTGAGAGGTCGTGGTCAGGCCAGAGGTGGAAATGGCATGGGTCGTGGTCATAGAGCACTGGGCAGAGGTGCGGGTCATACTAAGGCAAGGCAGTCGGCACTAGTTTATGCTGTACGTCGCTAAGAGGACGAAGACGCCCCAAATATTATTACGAGTATGTTTTATATTCATCAGGTACCTTACATTACATTGATTTATGTTGGTTCTACGCACTCTTATATAGCATGCACTGTGTTTGAGACTTTGGGTATGTTGTGTAAAAACACTACGAGTGAGATTACCGTGTTGAGTCCATTAGAGCAGTCAGTGAAAGTGAACAAATTGTTTAAAGATGAAACTTTAGAGGTTCAAGGAAAGATCTTTTTAGCCGACTTGATAGAGTTACCTTTTGGGGGATTCGACGTAATATTGGGCTTGGACTGGCTGGTTAAGCATCAAGCGAATTTAGATTGTGCTTCTAAGCAGGTGGTCCTGAAAATTGTAGAGGGTGACGAGGTAGTTGTGGTTGGGGAGTGTCAGAATTATCTTTCAAATGTGACTTCTATGCTGAGAGTTGAGAAAATGGTTCGTAAGGGTTGCGAGACGTATTTAGCCTATGTTAGTGCTTCTGGATCTGAAGATGCGTCTGTTAAGGATATCAGAACAGTTAAGGAGTTTCCAGATGTCTTTCTTGATGAGTTAACAGGTTACCTCCTAATCGCAAAGTTGAGTTTGGGACAAAGCTCTTGCCTGGTACAGCTCCAGTGTCTATCGCCCCTAATAGAATGGAACCGAAGGAGCTCGTAGAGCTTAAGGCTCAAATTCAGGAGTTATTGGATCGAGGGTTCATCTGCCCAAGTGTGTCTCCGTAGGGAGCACCGATATTGTTTGTGAAGAAGAATGATAGAACCATGCTCATGTGCATCGACTATCGGCAACTGAAAAAATTGACTATTAAGAATAAGTATCCCTTACCGAGGATGTACGATCTTTTTAATCAGTTTCGAGGAGCTTCGATTTTCTCTAAGATTGATCTCTGATCAGGGTATCATCAGCTGAAGGTCAAGGAGACTGATGTTTATAAGACGGCATTTAAGACTCATTACGGTCACTATAAATTTCTTGTGATGCCGTTTGGATTGACGAATGCACCAACAGCTTTTATGGATTTGATAAACCGAGTGTTCCAGCCCTATCTGGATCTGTTCATGGTAGTGTTTATAGATAACATTCTGGTGTATTTGAGAACTGAGGAAGAACATGATGCACATCTTTGAGTTGTTCTGCAGATCTTGAGGGAGAAGCAGTTGTATGTTAAATTCAATACATGTGAATTCTAGTTACGTGAGATAACTTTTCTGGGTCACGTGGTATCTGCTAAGGGGATTAGGGTTGATCCTCGAAAAATTCAAACGGTTCTAGATTGGAAGCAACAAAAGTCGGTGTCCGAGATCCAAAGTTTTTTAGGTCTGACAAGGTATTATAGACGGTTTCTTGAGGGGTTTTCGTTGATTGCTGCACCTCAAACTAAGTTGTTGCGTAAAAGGGTACCGTTTAACTGGATTGATAATCAACAGGAAAGTTTTGAAAAGCTTAAGAAAGTTCTGACTGAGGCCCCTGTTTTGATACAACTAGAATCTGGAAAAGAATTCACGGTTTACAGCGATGCATCACATGTTGGTTTGAAGTGCGTGTTGAGGTAAAAGGGTAAAGTAGTGGCGTATGCGTCTCGTCAACTTAAGACGCATGAAGTGAACTACCCGATGCATGATTTAGAATTGAATGCGGTGGTATTTGCACTAAAGATTTGGAGGCATTACCTATATAGTGAGAAGTGTATCATTTACACGGATCACAAGAGCTTGAAGTATCTCATCACTCAGAAAGAGTTAAACCTTAGGCAGCGTAGATGGGTCAAATTGCTTAAGGATTCTGACTGTTCGATTGAATACCATCCGGGGAAGGCTAATGTGGCAGCCAATGCACTAAGCCGTAGAACTGTTACTAATCTGAGGATGATGTTTGCTCGTCTTAGTTTATTTGATTATGGTAGTTTACTGGCCAAACTGCCAAACTTCAAGTTAAACTGAGATGGATTAAGCAGATTAAAGGTATGCAGTTGGAGGATGAGTCATTGGGTTCTCGTTTTCGTCAGATTGAGAATGGGTAAACTTCAGATTTTGAACTAAATAGTGAAGGGGTACTTTGTTTTCGTGGAAGAATCTGTGTGCCAAAAGATATTGATTTGAGGCAGTCTATACTGCAAGAGGCGAATAATAGCCCTTACGCTATGTATCCTAGAGGGAATAAAATTTACCGAGACCTTCAGGAGTTATATTGGTGGCCAGAACTTAAGCGGGAAGTTACTGATTTTGTGAGTAAGCGTCTGACTTGCCAGCAAATTAAGGCGGAGCATCAGTTGCCTTCAAGGTTGCTTCAGCCTATCAAGATTCCTCTTTGGAAATGGGAGAGAGTAACTAAGGACTTTGGTAGTTGGCTACCCCTAACGCCTTCTAAGAAAATTTTGGTGTGGGTCATCGTGGATTGATTGACTAAATCTACCCACTTTATACCTGTTCGTACTTATTACTCATTACAGAAGCTGGCTAAGCTGTATGTAGCTGAAATTGTGAGACTGCATGGGGTACCGGTTTCTATTATATCCGATAGAGATCCTCACTTTACGTATTGGTCCTGGAAGAAGTTGCATGAGGCATTGGGTACAAGGTTGGACTTTAGTACTGCATTCCATCCTCAGACAAATGGTCAGTCAGAGAGGGTGATCCAGATACTGGAGGACATGTTAAGAAGTTGTGTGATTGACTTCCGGGGCAGTTGGAAGGATTTCTTACCGTTAGCAGAATTTACATATAACAATAGCTACCAGTCTAGCATACAGATGGCACCTTACGAGGCATTAAAAGGTCGACGGCGTCGTACTCCTTATTGGACAGAGTTAAGTGAACGGCGTGTTTTGGTCCCTGAGTTGATTTCTGATACTGAAG
This sequence comes from Gossypium hirsutum, assembly GCF_007990345.1. Lineage (NCBI taxonomy): Eukaryota > Viridiplantae > Streptophyta > Magnoliopsida > Malvales > Malvaceae > Gossypium > Gossypium hirsutum. The sequence continues at coordinate 21,801,171 of NC_053430.1, read as the reverse complement.
ATAAGGTCAAATTGATTTGGGATAGGCTGAAGGCGGCTTCAGACAAACAGAAGTCCTATGCGGATCTGAAGCGTAAGGAGATTGAGTTTTCAGTGGGGGACTTGGTGTTTCTCAAGGTTTCACCATGGAAGAAGTTACTGAGGTTTGGTCAGAAGGGCAAGCTAAGCCCTAGGTTCATTGGGCCTTATCGTATATTGAATCGTGTGGGACCGGTTTCCTATCAACTTGAGTTACCTCTAGAGTTAGACCAGATTCATGATGTGTTTCATGTTTCTATGTTGAGGCAATATCACTCTGATCCTTCACACATCGTTTCAACTGAGAAGATTGAGGTTAGACCAGATCTGACCTTTGAGGAAGAGCCGGTTTAGATTTTATACCGCGATGTGAAAGTTATGAGGAGGAAGTCAGTTCCACTGGTTAAGGTGCTATGGCATAATCACAGCTTCGACGAAGCTACGTGGGAACCCGATGAGGGAATGCGACAGCAATGCCTTCACCTATTTTGATCAGGTAAATTTCAAGGCCAAAATTTCTTTTAGGGGGTGGAGTTGTAACGTCCCAAATCTTCAGTAATTTTATTTGCGTGTTATGTGCATATTGTCCTGCTAGCGTTACTGGTTAGGTGCCCTGAGAAGTGTGGGAGGTCCTGGGTTCAAACCTAGGCTTTAGTAAAACTTTGGCTTTTTATTGAATACCCTTATTTACGGCTAGAGGACTCTTAAATTAATGAAAGCGTTGCAAGACATGAAAGGCTTGTTAGTCAGGTGGCTTGTAGTGTGTGCCTAGGGGTCTTAAGTTCGAGTTACCTTTGGCGCAAAAGAATAATATTTTGCTGCTCTCGCAAGGTAGGTGGTAAGTTTGGCTGAAACTCTGAGAGTGGAGTGGTTGTGTAAGAGTGGATAGCCGAATTTGAGGAGAGAATCATGGGAGTGGGTGAGGGAATTATCAGTTTGAATTGGTCAAGAGGAAAAATAGGAGAGAATCGAGGAAGTGGGGAGTTGTGGTGTTAGTGGTTGACCGAAAGTGGGACTCCCCACTTTGCTAATTCGGTCATAGGGTTGCTAGTGCCATTTTTGTGCTGGCCATTTTGGGATAGCCGATTGTTTCTTTGTGCATTTCTCCCTACTTTCTTTCTTTTGCGTTTTTGTCATTTGGGGTTTCTTTTTATTTATTTCTGAAGCCTAGTTGTGTGTTCATTTTGAAAGTACCCTTCAGTTCTAAATTGCCGAAATTGGTTTTGATCACTTGGTTCATTGAAGTGATTGTTCTTTGGGGTTGCCAAATACTATCCCCTTTCTTGAGGTCCTTCCTATTGCTTTTGGGTTCGCTTGGGCTATGTCTCATCAACTCTCATTCTTCCTCCTTTTTCTGAATCATTTTCTTCTTTTGGTCAACCGCACTTCTTCCCTCTTGTTCACTTGACGATTTCCCTATTGGTTCTCCCTCCTCTCATCTTTCTTTTCTATTCTAATCTACAACTGTTTCGGCACATACCTATTCCCTTCCAATTTTGGCTTCTGTCTGTGTTCTTTCTCTTTCTCTAATTCTTTTTATAGGGGGATCTTTTATCTGACATTACTTTCCCTTGCCGAACTTTGTTAGAGACGCTTCTTCTAGTCTGCTTATACCCTTGACTTATGTGGGTTAGAGTCGATTGTACTTCATTCCAATCTGGTTCCTGCATTTGTGGTAAGTAGACATCCGTCAAATTTTTAGACTAGTCTTTTGGGGGATGATGGATAAGACTCGGTTGGTTTGCAAGTTATTCCTAAGGAGTAAAAATAGGGCTTTTGTAACAAATTAAGATAAACAAGCCAAGTCAACTGATCTAGGCATTGAAAGGTAATATTATGATAAATAATTCGATTAAGGCTTGTTTTCTACTTGGATGTTAGGCATCTAACCAAAGCTTTTGATACAAAAAGTTGGGAGTTCTCGTGGTTTCGTGGCGTTTTTGCAATCAGGTGTGTAATCACACTACCTCAATCGTTATATGGCAAAAGCTGAAAAACTGTTATCATCAATGCCACGCGAGTGAATGTATGTTCGTGTGGTCATCTAAGCGCATAAACGCGAGCATGTGACTGTAGAGACCACCATGAGAGATCTCGTGAGCATGGATCAGTTTAGGGCCACTTTGGGCCCATGGCCCCGCACAGACAAACCACACGGATGTATGGAGATTGTTGGGCCGGCTGTGTATTATGCACGGCCAAGGCCATTATTTGGGCTTATTAGGCAACACAAGAGTGTGGGCCCACATGAGCTGTATTATGGGCTTGGGCCCTTTGTCACTGTTTGACTGTTAGGGTTGCACGGGTCGCTCGAGACGACTGTGGACCTACTGTAGGGTCGGTAAATATACTCAGATCCTAACCTGTTAAAGTGACTGTTATACCTCTATAAGGTAAATGACCGATATACCCCTGTATGATATATGACTGTTTGAGCATGCCATGATTATTGTATGTACACCCATATAATGTTGCATTGCATGGGGTGTGATATATGATATTGGAGGAAGTGTACTAAGAGGCTATAAGCCTATTACTGGTAGCTCTACTGCAAATACTGATAGTGTCGAAAACGGTACGTTATTCTGGAGTGTAGGGATGGGTGGGTCGATTTATTCCCCACATGGAGTGTAAGGCTGGACAGAGTGGAGTATAGAGGATGGTTGGGTAGGATCTATATATATGCATATCTGATACTGTTACTATATAAGGCTAAGGCCCACACTATTGCAACTAATATGGACTTAGGCCTAGACTGCTTTACAATGCATGACTTACTGCGATAAATAGGGATTACACATTGAGTTTTCATAAACTCACTTTACTGTTTATCTGCGCAGGTAATCCTTAGGCGGGTTGGTGCTGCGAGGGACTCGAGAAAGGCCACACCACTGTTAGCTTACATAGCGGACTTTTTAATAATAATGGTAGTTTTATTTGGGTTAAATTTTATGTAATAAGGCCGTTTTAAATTTTATCTTTAATTAGGGATTTATTGAATTGGGTTATATTTGATAGCGATAGGGCTCCGTTTTCTAAAAAGAGGGTAAATGATTTTCAACTACCATTCTACTTAACTTGTTTTCAAAGCTTCCGCAACAATCACTGGTTTTAAAATGTAACAACGATTAGTATGAGTCATGTTTTGCTAAACGAACTGGTAAGTTGGCAATGAACAGAATAAATTAACTTTTCATAAAAATCACAACAAGATTTAATCCAAATGGACCTTTTCAATAAGACTTCAAAGCCCACTCCAATGTGACGTCACAGATTTGGCCATAACGTCTAGGCCGGGTTTGGGGTATTACATTTTCATTAACCCTGGACTCAACTTCGTCGTCGACTTTGATTTCTGGCGGTGGATTACTTTGAGTTCTAACCACTGTTGACTGTTTTTTTCATAACTTTGTTTCCTTGCGATTAGCCCTCACAGTCTTCTCCATTTCTGAATCAAACGTAAGAGTACCTAGAGCAGATCTGGTCATAAGAAACAAAAAACAAGATCAGTGCATTACCAGTCCCCGACAATGGCGCTAAAATTTGATACGGTCGTTGAGAGCAACAAAAATATCCTACCCCTATAAATAATGAAAATAATAAAAATAATAGTATAAAGGAAGTAGGGTTAAATCCTCAGGGACCAGATTTGATAAATTGCTTGTTCTTTGAAATCCTGGACAAAATCGTGCCCAAGAAAACCCCCTTACCTGAAAAAAAAAACAGAATTAAAAGTTTTGAAATGGAAAAAATAAAATAAAAACAGAATTAAAAGTTTCGATTAAAATTTCGAAAATAATAAAAATAAATAGAGTTGAGGAAAAATAGTTCTTATGGAGAGATTCCAGCCTCCGGTTGCCTCGATCCGCCTTGGGTTCAATCCTTAGCCTTTAGGTGATCTTTCCCAAATAGAATAAGCCAGTTATAGTGGAAGAGGACACCTACAACCACCAGCTCCAAGATTTTAGACTTACAATTTAGCGGTACCTGACTCTAGCCAACAATCACTTTTGTGGGATCATCTTATGCTAGATCATCACTTCTCAATGGCGAATACCACGCCACTCTATCTCTTGGGCTCGCTAACCTCTGACGCAATAAGCTAATGAACCGACTGTGCAACCTTCCTAAAATATACAAAGCGGTTGTTCCTTGCACACATTGAAAATGTCACTTTTTAAAGGACAGGGACAGAAGTGTCAGCCCAGTAATGCGGAGAAACAATGAATACTCGTTTGAGAAAGCTAAGTGCAGATTCTAAGCCTCATTAACCCTTTTGGGGATTTTTGACAATCTTTGGCTAGATAAGTTTAGTGGCCCATGATTTTTGGGGAAAAGGAAATAAGTTTAATGGAAATAGAATTTTTATTGAAAATTATGGAAAGAGCAAAAGGCTAAATTTTATGGGGGAGAAGTGTTTACAGAAAATATAAGTGCAATTTGTGTCACACCATCCCCTATTTATAGTACTAGAAAACCTAGTCTATTTCTAATTAAATTCTAAAAGATAAATACAATTAAATAAATATAATTAAATATAAATAAGGATAAATAAATATAAAAGCTAAAATTAAATCTAAATAATAATCCTTAATAATTATCCTAATATAATTAAAAATTAAATAGAGTCTAGAGCTATAAAATCTTTTCTTTTGCATTTTTTTCTCCAAAATCTTCCACACTTTGCATTTTTGGCACCACTTCTCTCCTACTTCACATGTTGGCCCAATTTAACTTTAAATTCACGCTTTTAGCCCTTAAATTTTCTTTTTTCTTCAATTTAGTCCCGGTAAGAAAAAAGGCCATAAAAAGCTCAAATTAGTAGGATCATACTCAAAATAAACATATAATTAATACATAAAAATATGCCATTCTAAAGTATTATCATTTATTTTATTCAGCTGAACACCTGATGATATGAATTATGCTAAAAATCCATGAATTAATGTTATGTTTATATGATTGCATGAATTGTGATTAAGCATGCCTATTGTATATGTAATTGTGAATTGTTCGTACAACATGTCGTATGATACTGTTAAATTGAATTCTTGAAAAACACATGTTTTGGTTGCCGTATTGAATAGATGAAAGTATATTTATTACTGCCATTCCCAATCTATTATAAGCATGTTATATGTTTCCATTTTGTTCTATTATAAGCATGGTATATTTTAATGCATGGGATGACACGTTTTGAAAGGAGGAAGTTCTAGCAGAATATTAATATGTAATTCTAGTGGTTCATCCACATATTACTAGGCAGCTTTTATCTGCAATTAAGTTGTGTATTTACAACCATTTGACCGCGTTTTACCTTGCAATACTGGTGGTTCATCCACCCATTATCTGGCAGCTTTCATCTGCATTTATATTGTGTATTCACAACCATTTGGTAGCGTATTAGCTTACAACTTTGTGGTTTATCCACAACCCGGTGTATAGGGATAGACGAGTTCTGAGGAGCTCTTATGGTGTGAAGCAGTAGGGTAGGATCTTTTCTGCTAAATTTGTAATTGTGTGGCATTCACAAAAGTATGTGCAAACAAATTTGAGATATTTGAAATGATATATATGTATGTCGATATGTATATATGTATATGTGTTGATGATGATATGTTAATCTGTTGTTCCAAATATGTCATTGCAAATTACTATATGTCATGTGATTTTATATGCTAAACGGTTGCACTAATTATCTTGTGATAGAACCCATACTGAGCTTTATAGCTTACTCTCTTCTATCTTTAACTTTTCAAATAACCCACCAGGTTAAAACGCAGTCACAGCATCCGAAGGTACTTGACTTTGCTTTTATTAAAAATATTTTAGATTTATTATTTAATATTTTTCTTATTTAGAAATCGTTTTATTTTATTTCAAACTATGGTATGGAACTTAGGGTTTGTATTTCTTTTATATTACATGTCATTTAATTAAAGTTTTAGGATATTTAATTGTTAAGTATTTAGGCCTAAAATCCTATTTTTACTAAAAACATTAGGAAATTATCATTTTTCGCTGCTATACTTTAAATATAATTTTGATGCATAATTAATCGGTATTTAACTAAGTTTTCTACTAAATTAGACAAATACTTTAAAATGACAGATTTCAAAACTCCGTTAGCTTTTTGGGTCACTTCGGTGGCTAATGTGATCTCTCGAATTCGGGTCTAACGTCTAGGCCAGGTTGGGGAGGTTACAACAATTCTTAGCCCTAAGAATAGTTTCTTGGTGTTCTTAGAAATCAAGAAATTTTGTAGGTGTTTTCCTAAAACTGAAGGCATGTCTCATTAGGTTGTCACCATAAAAATATTAACTTACTATTACGGGAGGATTTGAAATTCTATTAAAAATATTTGTATTTCTATTAATTACCATTGCAAAGGTTAGCTGTTGGGGAGGGAAGGATTAGTTAGCTTAAACTGTGCATTTTGGTCTTATACCAATTGTCTGTTAATAGCTATTTTAACCAACTTAGTCATTACTTGGTCTCCTCTTTTAGTAGGTTGAAGGGAGGAATGGTTATGCACATATTTTTCATTCAATGAACTAAGTTTTATTTATTCTCAATTCTCTCTCTCTCTCTCTTCTTTTTTGTTTTCTAAATCTAACCCAAACAAAGGTATCAAAGCTTAGCCAATTCTCCATGGTCGGCAATGGAATCACCACTTAGCTCCAAAAGGATGTGGGTCATTTGCAACAAGTGATGGCTTAACTGCAGGTGGAGTTGTCGCAATGGGATACCAAATTCGACAGTCACATGAAGGAGTTTCGCAATGATGTTTGTGGGAGATTAAATCAGAGTTGCAGAGCCTCTTTGAACAGTACTTGGTTAAAGGGCTCAATTTTTTATGGTGTCAAAAAATGCCGTTTCAAAACCTTATTTTCGTAAACTGAGTCCATAAATAATGAATAATAATATTTACAAGGATAATATAAAAATATGGTGAAGTTTGCTAGAGTAATTTTTCTAAATTAATAGTTAATTACAGTTCAAAGATTAAATTATAAAAGTCCAATTGCTATAGAGTTTAATTGGCCAAAGACTTGAGGATTTAAATAGCAATTAGCAAATGTTCAAAATGGTAAATAAGTCATTTTTTTCATAAGATAATGGATGGTGATGTTATTCTCCACTAATAAGGCTAATGATAATTATATTAAATTAATTAAAGATTTAATTAATTAAGTAATGTTAATTAAGGTTTAATTAAGGTATAAAAGCATGAATTAATGAAAAAGAAAAAAGATGACATCTTCTTCATTTTGTTTCTTCATGTCAATCATGGAAAGGAAAACCAAAGAAAATTCTAAAACATTCGGCCTTTCATTGGTAAGCAAATTTAAGTCCTTTTTTTTAATTTTTATAGATGTTAATGCCTTTTATAACTCATTTCTTCATCGCTTGAAAATTTGCATTATAGGTTCCTGTACTTTTTTATTTTTTTAATTTAGTCCCCAAAGTGAATACTATAAAATTAATACTCAATCCAAGTCATCCTTATGCACCACAATCATCATTAACTCTTATTTCCTCAATTTGATCAAAGTACACTACCATCCTTAACTTTTCCAAATTTACAATTTGGTCCTTCTATACCAACGTCTCATATTTACAATCATTCTCTCAAATTTCCTCTTCTAAAAATTTAAAAAAAAAACTCTTCAAGACTTCATTTATAAAACTTATCTTCAAATTCTCTTATATATTTCATTGTGCCAAGACTTAAAGTAGTACCATTTATTATACTGAAAATTTGGGGCGTTACACCATTTCCCATCCGAGATGATTAAAAGCATGTCCAATCGTCACATTTCCTATAATGACAGATCACTTGGCCACTTGCTTCTAACCCTATTGGGAGAACCCAACATGTGACATCTTGGGACCAAAGCTAAGGGTATATAAGGCCCAAGGCTTAAGATTATCACCAATACCTCCCCTCCCTCCTCTCTTACCTTCAATGATTCCTACTTCGACATTCTATCACTTTCAGCCTTAAGCCACCTTGTTTAGTGGCTCTCTACCTTGTACTAAACAATATGAATTGCTTTCCCTTATCATTACCTCTGCCTTGTTTGATTAACCCATCAACAAGCTTTCTATAATCTAAGGGCATGTTTGGTTGAGGGGAATTGAATAAGGTTGTAAGGAATAGAGTTCTAATATAATAGAGCTGTAATAGAATAATTCTGTAATCAGTAATTTAGTTGTTTGGTTGAATGGAATGGAATAGAGCTATAATAATATTATTGTGTTTGGTTGAATGGAATAGATGTTGTAATAGCATAAGGAAAAAGGTTTAAATGACCAAAGTACCCTTAAAAGAAATTTTTTTGGTAGATTTATTATTGTTATTGTTATTGTTATTGTTATTGTTATTGTTATTAAATTTTAATAAGATTATTATTAAATATAATTTAATCATATTTTAACATATTTTTATTAAATACTAATTAATAAAATAATATATAATTTAATAAAATATAATTATTATTAAAATATGAATTAATAAAAATTATAATATATATAATATTATAAAAGAACATATAACCTACTTTATTATTTTTAAACTACAATGCATATTTAATGTGCTAAAATATTATTAGTGAAACAAATAATTTAATTATCTTCTAAACTAAAAAGCAAAATATTAGAACTAATAAATAGCTTGAGAATTACATTTTACATATAAACATAATATTCATACATTAACAAAAAGTTACATGATGTCATTAGCTTATATGTCATATTCTAAATGTTAAATTTTATAACACCAAAAAGTTACAATAGTCAGTGGCATTCTACTAATGGCATCTTATCATCCAAATATTACATATACAAAAAGTTATCAAAATATCACCAACACAACCATGATTTTTAATGGTCAGAAAGAAATCTTCTCACCCATTCTAATCAAACTGAAGAAGGTAGACTGAAAGAAATGAGCATTTGAGTTGAATGGTTAGGAATTTTGCTCAACGCACGATAGTGCTCATCCTTAGTTAATCCTTCTACTTTACATAAGGCCGAATATAATTTTTAAGCACTTTCTTGGATAACTTTCTCGGAGGCAATGCTCCTACTTATTTCAAGGCCAACAATTCGAATGTTTTCCTCTAATAACATAGCAGCATCAGTAATTGAAGTAGAAATTTATTCAATTCCATCATCCATCTTTTTTTCTTCTTTGAAGATGTGGAACCATCTTGGTTTGGCTTCGACTGTTGTGATTGTGTAGTCAAGACATCCATCTCATCCAAGGGAACATCATCTTCGCATCCACGGTAATTGTTTCTTTCTTAAAGATTATTTGCAGCAGCTACATCCTCAGCATCTATTTCTTCAACAATATATGCAGCTGTTTGAGCATCTTACCTAGTAGCTCGATCTTTTGCATATAAGGAAGTAAGTTCGTCATAATAAGGGAAACTGTAATGTTTGAATTGATTGACTATTTTATGACTCTATAAAAAAAAAGAAGGAATCCATATTAGATATAATTTTGGTCAAAATAAGATAATAAAGATAGGAAATAATTCTTACACTTATATATGAGTTCCGCATAGCATCTTCAGTAACAACCATCTCCCTATGCTCGTCCCAACCAAAGCTGCTACTGTCTTTTCCACTAAACATGCGTAAACGATTTCCCAATCCCTTTTCAATAACCTAATCCTCGATTCAAGATTAGGTTTAGCCTTCAACATAGAATGGGGTAAAAATTTTTCTAATATTCTTTCCAGCTCATTTAAATAGCCAGCATTGAATCCTGTATTTGTGTTATAGATTCCAACATTGTACAAGTCGACCATACAAACAACCAATGTGGTATCTTCTTCTAAAACCCATTTCCTTTTGGTTCCTTAAGAATTTTGGGAAGAAACACTTGATTGTGAAAAATCTGACATAATTATCTTATTAAAACACAAATTAAAATTAGGTTTGATATTATGAATCAGAAGGTTGACACTTTATAAAATTATAACACATGACGAATCAGAATAAAATAAATTAAAGTTGTAATTCAACAAGTTCAGTACAATACATAAAGACAATTCAAACAACACCAAAAGTTTCGTAAACTAGATACATGAAATAACAAAAACAAATTAACCTTCTAATATGTTTTAATAAACCTAACTAATTTATAGATGCTTGCCATTCATAGAACATTTGAATGACTAGTTCCATCCTCCAAGTAGCCTATGTATCTGATGGATGAATATTTACGTTATCCGGTTCATCATCATTTATCACATTACTAGCTAATCCTTCTCTCAACCCCGCTTCAATAGGATCAAGGCTCATATAGGTTCGAATAAAATTATAGAGTAAACAACATGCAATAATGATTCTATTATGCACCCTCACAAGATAGAATGATGAACTCCTAAATAATCCCATCTAAGTTTTAATAACCCAAAGCATATTTCAATAACATTGTGTGCTGAAGCATGTTTCATATTGAAAAATTCTTTTGGAGTACTTTGTTGGTAACCTTGAAGCCACCCATTCAAATGATATCTTTGTCCTCTAAAAGGTGCGAGAAATCCCTCACAGTTTGCGTAACCAACATCAACTAGATAATAGCAACCTATAAAAAATAAAGAGAAAACTATTTATCATGATTAACTTTCTTTAAAAAGTTTGATCTTAAAAATTAATTCAAATTTCTCCAATTCTGCACTTTACCAAGAGGAACTTTTAGTCCATGTCTCCTACTAATAGCATCTTGAAGAATCCGTCCATCAGCAACAAAACCTTCTCAACTAGGAAGAACATAAACAAAATATATATCATGTGTACAAACACCTAACATATTTGTTGCTTTGTCACCTTTTCGCGTTCGATATCTAGGTTTATCAACTATTGGAACCATAATCTTGATGTAGGTTCCATCTAAAGCTCCTAAGTAGTTCTACATCACATGTATAAAACCTCAGGTTAGATTATTATATTTAAACATAAATCAACTATATTATGTATGAGCTATATATGGAACTCACTCCAATACATTGAACCATTTCTACGTTGGGTCTGTAGAATTAGCTGTAATTGGCTCTGCCTTTTTAAATAACACATCTTGTAAGTATACGACATCATTTAAAACCTTATGAAATGATCTTCTACCTATTAAAGTGATGCTTGATAACTCGGTTTTTAAGGTGATGAGAAATTATATGTAAATACATTGCCACTTGCTCATCAACAGGCATGTTCCTTGACGACTTCAATCCTCTTAAAATTTGAAACATCTCACATAGTTTAAAAAAAGGTAATTTTATTCATCCTAAATTGTTCAATACAATTCTCATCACTAGCATATACAAGTCTTTTCACATAATCTCGTTTTGCATAAAAATCTAAAGTATATAATCTAATCCTTGGTCTATAAGTATGTAGGCTATAAATGACACCCAATGTAACTAAGAGCCAACTCGCAACTGTACGCATTTGCAACCATATTGTCAATGCAAGACCAATTCTTTTACACCTGTCACTTTGTATTATTAAAGGTAGACGAACAATTACTGCAAGATATTAGAGTGTTACATATCTTCAAATCATAGTAAAAGGGTCACATTTCTTCAATACTAATTTCAGTAATAGTAAAACAAAATCAAAAAATTTAATTGTCAAAAAACTTTCAATGATTCAATAGGCTCAATTGAGAGTGGAGGAAGCAATCAAGAAAGTCAAAGAAGAAGAGGAAACAATAACACATTGTCAAAGAAAAATGAACAATACATACATATTAAGAATATTTGCAAAGTACAAAATAGAAATTACGACTATTTTTGCAAGTAAAAAACTTTAAATCCATTTCTTTATCAAATTTCATTAAACAAAACCGGCTCTTTGTTTAGCAACTAATAATGTCTTGAACAAAAATTATTTTTGTTTTAAAAGATAATTTAATGATGAACATCTAAACAATTGTAGATAAAATTTTTGCTTCTAGAATTTACATTAAGCAAGAAGTATAGGATTTCATTGACTTAGTAACTTGAAGTATGCAATCCAAAAGTGGACAAAAATGGATAAAATTATTTGTATATATATTGTAGAAAGATTTGCAAATTATGAAATAACAAATATGTCCAGTGTTTTTTTTTAAATAAAATATGTTCATAGTGTTAATTATAGTTTTTAATCAAACAATATAAGTAATATAAAACATTGTTTAAAGACTAAAATTAAATATAACATAAATTAAACATATCCAAAATAAACATAGTTTTAAAAAATATTAACAAAAATGCATTTCAAAACTTATAGGATTGAAATAGTTTAATGGTAATAATTTCATTATGATTGTCATGATTTTGTTTTTGTTTATTGAAGAGTTTTTTAGTTATTATAAGCATCATGATAATTGCAGATGAAGTCCTTGTACATTTAATATGACTTAGTTAGGTCTTTTTTTGTTTTTGTTTAATTTTGTATATGATTTTGTTTTGATTCAATTATTATTTATTAAATTTTGACTTAATGTAAAACTTAATATACTATAGTGTCAAAATCTAACATGATGCACTCAGTGTGTATAACTGCCCTTGAGTCATCAAATAATTAAAAATAAAGCCACTCGTATTTATTTTTAAAAACGTTTGATGATGTATTATCATCTGATTTGTATAATTAGTTTATCAAATATAAATCTAATCTATCATAACCAATTTCTTGAGATAATCATACAAGAAACCTAAAAAAGTAATAACCAGTGAAATACTTAAGAAACTTTTAGCAATGCTTTGACAGTTCATAAACCGAGAGGCGTCATCTAAGAATAAGTAACTGGAGGGAATCAAGGGGATAGTGGAACCAAGCAACTTCTCCATACAAAAATAACCAAAGAAGTAAAATCGTACTATGAATATTGGCAATTTCATTCTTGTTTCTCTTCCTCACGTTTGGGAGCTTCTTTGATCTCATCTATTGCATCGTCCTAAATGGATGAAAACAAATCATAATTAACAAAGAAAAAAACAGTATGGAAAGAACACACATATATAGATAGCAGCTATGCTACTCAAACTCCTCGAAGTATTCGTATCCAGTAAATGGGTATGAATATGAGGATATGACCTCCAAGATTCCTCCAAATATATGAAAAACCTAAGAAAAGTGTGTATTTTTGTGAAATAGTGACGTAAAATAATGAACATGTATTTTTGTGACATGATAAACTCGAAAATAAAAAACTTTGACTATGTTAACCAAATAATAGTTAAGAAATTAATAGAGGATACCACCACTTTAAACTTTTGATTTTGTTTCTTTAATCATCAAACTTTTGTGATAAAAGGAAAAAACACCATGACTAGTAGAGAACAAAAACCTTTGAAAACATCAACAACAGTACTACTACAAGAATACAATCACACATCTTGATTAAGACAACTAACAACTTGCAGCAAAAACACACATATAAACTTACAATAAGAATAATAAAAGAAACACCAACCAAGCACTCATGACACACTAGCCATCGATTCAAAATTGCAACAATGAACTTTCAATGTCACCAAAATTCATTTTCAAAGAGAATTCCCTTAAAAGAGCATCAATAGCAGTATCCAAATCACTCCTTGAATCGCAAAACATCAGCTTCATGTAACTCTATAACCACCACCAATACCAACACTCCAAAATAAGTTATTCTTAATAATAGAAAATAAAAATTAACACAAGGCATAAACCTCAAAACAAGCACCTAAAACACTCCATAAATCTCCACAATCAACTTAGAAAAAAAAGCACTTCTACAAAAGGAAAAATTTGGAAAGGAGTGGAGGAGTCTGTTGATGGGTAGTGTGGGAGAGGGGTCCATTGGACATGATTCCCAAGCCTTTGTACCCTCCTACAAATACTCCCTCCCATTCCCACTATCAAACATCAATCCACACTCATTCCCCTTCCTCTAAACCCTCCTTCTTCATTTCACTAATCTCATAATACAAGCAAAAGCACTCCCCTAGAGGTCTCTTTTCAAGACCTCTGTTGGATGCTATTGCTAGCTATTTTCTCTTAAAACCAAACAAAAAAAGGTAACTCCACCTATATCCTACCTTGTAGAGATACGTGTATTTTGGTATATCCTGCTACATGCATGTTTCTTGGGAACTTGTTATTTTTTGTTTAGCTTTAGTTGTTTCCTAAGTTGTTTTGCTTTGTTAAATGTGCATATAAAAATTTCAGTACCAACTACATGGGTAATAATAGTTGGAAATACCTAAAATGGATAAAAATTTCATTTAGCTTAAACAGTCACTCAAAAACTACGATTTTTTCTTCAAAACAAATTCAAATACAATAAAAATGGCTAAAAAACAATATCTAGAATCAAAATAAAGTGAAAATCAAACGCATACCTGAAATCGAACGGGAATGAGGTAACAGAAAAAAAAATCGAACGGGAAGATGTAAAAAGAAAGATACCCAAAATCAAAAGAAAGTGAAAATCAAACCCTAAATCACAAATTGAAAGATACCTAAAATCGAATCGAATGGGAATGAGAAAATAGGAAAAAAAATTGAATAGGAAGATATAAAAATTTTAAAAATGGAAAAAAAAAGAGCAAAGATCAAATTTGATAGGAAAAATAAAGAATAAAAATGGAAGATATAAAATGGAAAAAAAGAAAAGAAAAGTAAAGAAAATACATGAAATCGAACGGGAATGAGGAAACAGGACCGGGATGTGGTGGCTTGAGGTGCTTGGTGAGAGAGAGTGGTAAAAGGCAATAATGGCAAGTATGGTTTTTTTCTTTATTCTTCAGTGACTATAATTGCAATTTGGTAGTGGAAGAAAGGAATGAAATTTGACGTTTTTAGGAAATAGAAAGCTAAACAAATTCAACTGTAATAGCCTATTACAATGAACCAAACATTGTATCGTAGTGGGCCCATCGAATCAAGCCTGATTGAATGGCTCATTCCATTTAACGACACAGGCTGTAAGTGGAGTAGGTGTGACCTCATATTGTTTGAGTATCATTGAAACAATTAAAACCAAAAAGATTACAATGAACTTTAAATTTACTAAATGTGTTTCTACCATACTTTTATGGCATGTTTAGAAACCTATGATTTGGGTCAAAAAAAAGTTGGATTTGAATGTTAATCCAAGTCCAATTTCATAAGAGTTAAATTTTAGATTTTAAAATCCATTTTAAAATTTGGAATTTTCAAAATCCAAGATTGATTAAAAAACATGAAAACATTTTAGTTCTCTTCTGTCACACTTCCTTTAAAAACCAAACAATAAATAAGTAATTTTATTTATAATATATCATTAACGGAACTCAAGGATTTTAGAATTGGATTGATAGGCAAACCGATCAGACTACCAGTTCTCGATTCAACTAGTTCAACGAATCCAATCAGTTCAATTAAATAAATTATTAAAAATAGATAAAATAGATTCCATTGGTTTAACCGTTAGTTTTGTTGGTTTTACCAGTTCAATCGGTTCACGAGTCAACCAATTTTATCTTTAATTTTGGATCGGTATGCTGGAAAACAGTGAAAAAGCTTCATGCATTTAATTTAATAGAATATAAATATTTAAAATTTTCATTTATATCATAATTTCTAAAATTTTAATTTATAAATCCTTGAATTTTAATTTATAATTTCAATAATTAGGCCACTAAATTGCTGGTCCAACTGGTTTGATCAATTCAACTAATTTGATCGGTTTGACTGGTATGATTGGTTCAACCGGTCCTATTGAATAAATCATTAAAAATTCATAAAAATTTTAAAAAAAATGGCTCAACCGGTTCAATCGACCAATCATCTGATCTGTACTGGTTCTCGAGTTAACCAATTTAATGCCTTTCTCCAGACCGGTACCCTGACTGATTCCCGATTCAACCAACCAATCCAATTTGGTTCAAACAATAATGTTCAAAATCCTCTTAAATAATTATTATTTTTTTTAAATTATACTTAGAATTTGTTGAAATCTAAATCTAAATTTGAATTGTCCAAACAATGAATTTGGATTAATTCAAAATATTGAATTTCAAATATTTTAATTCCCATGTAAAGAATTTAAAAATAATGATTTGATAAATCATAAATTTCAAAGTTAAAATTAGAAATCCAAATCTAAATTCCAATTATCAACGCTACCTTATATAATTTCTAATCTCTTAATAATCAATATTATATTAAAATTGATTAGTTCATATATTACTTTCGTGTTTATATTAATTTTACTATTTTTCATATCTTAATTTTTATACAATCGTTATCCAAAATATTATTCTACTTATTTATCATTTTTTTGAGAATTTTTTTTATTAATTCTAAGACTTTTAAGGCTCATATATCCGTTTATTAATATAAAATTTAATTTTTGTATACAAAAGTTTATATATATATATAAACAAACATTATGATTAAGGCAAAGCTCGATAAATAGTTTATAAACAGTTTAATTTTTATTTATTTAGAATGAATATTAATAAGATTTTAAAACGGATTTTTTTAGTATTTTAATACTGGTTTATTAAATGAGTCAAACATAAACAAAGTGTTTTTTAATTCATTTATAGTTACGAAGAAATTTGTTTAATAAACCATTTAAAGTTGATTTATTATTCGATTATTATATAACTAATATTATCATTTCTGAGCTTATTTTATAATATAATTTTAATTTATAATTGATTTTTTTATATCTAAAAAATTAAGATATACACTTATTTATTTTTTTACTTGATTATTATTATTATTAATTAACCTCGGTTTTTTATTAATGAAGACGGTTGATGAAGAACAAATTGGGTGAATTACCCAAATATGCTTATTTTTTACCAATATTATCAAATTAGGCCTATTTTGGAGAGAGAAGGAAAACGCGTCCAGCTAGACGCGCGCGCTTTCCTGCTCAGTCAGCAAAGCGCATCTAACTAGACGTGTTTTCCTCCAACTGTGTCAGCTCATTTCTCTAAAGTCCACGAATTTTAGCAGCCATCTTAAATGGACAAGATTTCGTGATTTATCGAGCAGTAATAGACCCTCAATAATCCTAAAGATGTATGCTCGAGCATGTTGTTCTCTTTCAACTTCCCTCGATTCCGCATTGAGCTCAACAATATTTCTTTTCAACCAATTCATATCTATCCGGGCTCCAAAAATCTTGTCCAGAACCCTCCTTAAAAGTTGTTCACATACATCTCTCCAATCGGCAGCGACAACTGACCCAGTCCCTACCGACCCATCCACCGGTAACCTAAGCTGTAACTGCACATCCTCAAGTGTGATAGTACACGCTTCGCATGGAAAACGGAAACGTGTCTTGGGTCTCCATATTTCCACCAACGCGCTTACATGTGTAGGGTCCAATTTACACCCCCTACCCATACGGGCCACGTGCAAAAATCTCACATCTCTTAAGTATGGTTCTATTAAAGACGATGGAGGAGCACTCCAAATCTGATCTTCCGGCTAATTATAAAAATAAAAATAAAAAAATCTTAAATTTCAATATAGCAACAAAATAATTAAATTAAATCAGATTAAAAAAATCTTATCATTTGCAATTGAACGGTTGAAATGTACTTGCCATCCAAACGAATAAGAGAATTTTTCATTACTAGTTTCAATAAATATGAATAAAAATTGTAATAAAAAATTAATTAAAAAAACTTAATACAATTTTAATTAAAAATGAGAGTGAATTGAGAAAATTGAGTAAGAATTAAGAAAGACTTGAAGAAGGATTGAATGAATTGAAAGAGAGCTAAGAGTGAATTGAAAAAGTGGGAAATTTGGGGTTTAAATAGAGGAAAATTTGCCTTTGGAATTCAACCAGTTGGGTAGCCATTGCAGGTAAAAAGCGTTTAACTGGATGCGCTTTGCTGATTGAGCAGGAAAGCGCATTCAGTTGGAAGTATTTTCATACCAAATCTGTTGAAAAGGCGTCCAGCCAGATAAATTTTTCTTTTCTCTTTAAAATCGGCCTAATCGGGTAAATTTAAAAAAAATCGCCTAATTCGATAATTTTTCAAAAAAAAATTTACATTTTTGGGTAATTCACCTGAACTTCTTAATATTAACCAACATACAAATGAGCCTAAAAATAAACAAATGAATGTCGGTACCATCCGTCTTGAAACACACTTGAAAATTAAAAGTTGAAACCAAACCTTTAAGTACCCCAACATTGGCATTAATGTCAGTTTCTACCAAGATCCAGACAGCCAGCAAAACTGAGTTCCACCTAAGATAAAGGACTCTGTCAACCTTTAACACAAACAAACAAAAGGGTTGTGTTGTTCCTTTCTTCCTCGGTAAAAAGGCTTAGATTTTTGGGCACCCAAATTTCAAATCAATAAAGGTTGAAGTTTTTTTATTTTTCCTTTTTGCCAGTAAGAGGTTTAAACTTAAGCTGAAAAAGTTAACATTTTGGGTTCCAGGATTTGGTCTTTTTCTTGTTTTTTCTCAAATTTTGTAGCGATGACGCCAGTGGGAATTCTTGGCATTCTGTTTCTGCTGCTGGCACTATACTGTGGGACAGACCCTTTTAAGCACAGTGCAATCTCTGAATTCCCCGACTTTGAGGCTTACAAGGTGGATATGCCTCCATGGGAAATGGTTCCAACGGTTAGGGACAAGGATAATTTGCTTCAGAAATCGGAGATTAAGTTCCTGAACCAGGTTCAAGGCCCTGAGAGCATTGCATTTGACCCTCTTGGCCGTGGTCCTTACACTGGTGTTGCTGATGGTCGCATTGTCTTCTGGGATGGTGAAAAGTGGAATGATTTTGCT
The DNA here is from genome assembly GCF_007990345.1 of Gossypium hirsutum. Lineage (NCBI taxonomy): Eukaryota > Viridiplantae > Streptophyta > Magnoliopsida > Malvales > Malvaceae > Gossypium > Gossypium hirsutum. The sequence continues at coordinate 21,782,359 of NC_053430.1, read as the reverse complement.
CATACTTCCAGCAATAGGTGAGTTTTCAAGTTCGTTTTTTGATGCAGATTGGTAGAAATTTCTATGAACAAAGTGTCAAGTATCATCAGCCTGGGAATTTTTTAACTTTCCATTTGTTCAGTTAATCGTCATGATTGTTTTCTTTAGTAAAGAGGTTACTTGGGTTTGTAGAAAATGGTTCAACACTGAATTTAAAAAACCAGTCAAATGATTTATATCGCTAAAGAAGTGTGCAACTTCAATATAAAAGAGAAGAAACAGTGATTCTTTGAGCTTTCCAGTCTTTGTTTACTCGATGTCGGTAAATTATGGGTTTAGAAGCTTAGAAGTGTTAGTCGCATAGCATATATTTTATATCCAATAATGACACTAGAAAGTCGGCTGGGTTATCTGCTTTGCTACGTGTTCTTTCTTAAGATCTTGTTGGGGAGTTCTGGGAAAATCATTCACCATATTTAATTCTGATTTCAGGTCAGAACTTTGTAATCCAAAGCCATCACCTCTGAGTTACCTACCAAATGAGCATATCTGTGGCAGGCCTTTGGGCCTTCGATTTGATAAGAAAACTGGTGATTTGTACATTGCCGATGCATATTTGGGGTTGCTGAAGGTTGGTCCGGAAGGCGGATTAGCGACATCACTTGTAACAGAGGCAAATGGGGTGCCCCTGAGGTTTACCAATGACCTTGACATTGATGATGAAGGAATCGTATATTTTACTGATAGCAGCAGCAAATACCAAAGAAGGTAGGTTTCTGATGATAAGTTTTATTAAATCATAAGGACATTCAATTGCCACTGCCGGCTATTCTCTAGGATATGGTAGAGTATGCATATTTTCTATATTCCAACCATTGCTGGAAAACATGTGTAAAGTTTATCTATGCTTATTTTGATTGACATCTGAACTTCTGAGACTCGAGACGTGCAAATTTCCGTTTGCACCAGCAATGTTGCAATGTCTATGTATATATGATGCTTACTCGAAAGACCCCATCATGCGGACTATCCATTAGTACTGACACAATAATATTTCAGGAACTTCAAGCAGCTAATTTTTTCTTCGGAGAATGGTGGGAGGCTTATCAAGTATAACCCACATACAAAGGAAACCACTATCCTTATGAAAAATCTCCAATTTCCTAATGGTGTATCCTTAAGCAAAGATGGTACTTTTCTTGTATGTTGTGAAGGATGTCCTGGCAGGTGAGCTTTGCTTCCAAATATACTCAAATATTACCAACTTAGATGTGCTCCACCCAGTGCAGAAGTTTTTCCTCTAGATGTAAATCACTGCTTTGGGAATATTGAAAAGATCTTTGTTAATCTGATCCCTCATTTTCCCTAAAGTATACATGTCCGACTCATTTTAGAGATGGATATGGGGGTACGATTAACAAAAATTAAGCATATTTGTATCAGACACATACTTGGATTTGATGATTGACACTTGACCCAGAGTTCGAGTTACATAGGGAAAGATCACATTAAAAATGGTAGTTTTCTTTTGTTTTTTTTGTGGAAGTGCCTATCATGGTACATTTGTTTTTGTTGGATTTGCCCTGTTGTTTGCTTTGATCATTGAGTGTGAGGGTATCAAAAGAGATGCAGATTGAGATGTTCTTTTAATGGATAACTATCTACCATTCCTATGTAATGGTTTGATATCTGTTAAATACAGATTACTCAAATACTGGTTGAAAGGTGAGAAAGCGGGGACTTGGGAGGTGTTCGCCATCTTACCAGGATTTCCCGACAACATCCGCACAAACAGAGATGGCGAATTTTGGGTCGCAATTAACTCTCGAAGGTCCAAGTACGCTCATATATTAGGATTACACCCAAAAGTTAGGAAGTTCATTCTGAAGCTCCCCATCTCAACAAAGGTTCAAGTCCTGCTTCATGTTGGGGGTAAGCTGCATGCACAAGTCGTCAAATACAGCCCGGAGGGAAAGCTTTTACGGATTTTGGAGGATAGTGAAGGCAAGGTCATGAAAGCGGTTAGTGAAGTCGATGAGAGGGACGGAAAACTTTGGCTAGGGAGTGTTCTAATGCCCTTTATTGCAGTTTATGATTTGGATTGAGTTTGGCAAGTCTTTTGACCTACAAAACAGGAGCTTTGGCATTATGAATGTTGCTGTATTTGTTTGTCATTGAAATGTTTTGAAGATTTGAACTCAGCAAACTGTGGTATTCACCTTCTACTTTCCATTCCTAGGTGTGTATTTGTTATTGGTATGGGACTGTATAATAAATAAGTAGACTTGGAAATTTTTTTTTTCCTTTTTAAAGGATGGACTTGCAAATTTTGAATGCATGAGTGAAATACTATACCAAAAATTATGATACAAATATATAAAAAGATTTAACGTTTAAAATAGCTCTTAACTTTTGATTAATTAGTCAATTTAATCATTATTCTTTTTTTTAAGCACTTTAGTTCTCCATCATTCTATTTTGGTAAAATTAGTTAAATTTGGATTAACAATTAATAACATCCACTATTTTATTTTATATGCCATGTAATGTTAAAATTATAAAAAATTAAAAAGATAGAGAAAATTTATAAATATTCAAAAAAAATTGATTTCTTTAAAAAATAACAAAAAGTAATAAACCTTTTTTAAAACTCAAAAAAATATTAAAAATTATAATAATAAAAAACCTAAGAAAAATTAAGAATTTTTTTAGAAATAAAAGAATTATTAAAATTTTAATTCGTAAGAAAATTTTAACAACAATCTTTTAAAGAATCTATAAAAATTTCAAAATAATGTTTCCAAATCTGAGAAACCCTCTCCTTTCTCTATCCATCAGTAAAATTCTGCCATCCTCTATTCTTTACCTCCTTCCCATTTTTCTCTACTTGAACTTTTTCCAGAAAAGAATACAGTCATCGTCGCCTGCCTGCTTGTTATGCTTGAACCCAGAGCTTGATTTTAACGTTGGTTTCTCTAAAAGCTTTCTTAAAAACCGTAGATATGAGCCAAAAGATTGAAGCTTTCGACTCTTCGATTTCGTTTCTAGCCATGGGATTGGCAAAAAAAGTCACTATTCAATTAATATCATCACTGATTCTTTGTATTTGTTTGAGGGTAGATTTTGATGCTGCAAATAACTATTATTCAATTAATATCATCAAAGTTTTACACATTCATATTACGAACTAGAAAGTAAGCAGAGAATAGGAAAAGAAGAAATTAGCTGAAACAGCTAGTCTTTTACATAAAATAGGGAGTTTTAATAGAACAACTAAACGGGGCGTAATGGGGGGATAAGTTAAACGATGTGTTGTATAAACAGAATTTCCACACTGTTTCCCTCTTGTTATTTTCCTTTTATTAAGCGTGAGTTGTATGGGAAAGTGCTTATGCATATACAGAAATAAAAATTTAGAATTCTTTCTTATTCTCCGTTCTTTCTTTTCTTTTCTTTTCTCTGATTTTCTTCCACTTCAATTTTGGAACGTATCAAAGGTATCAGAGCTTTTATGATCCCAAAAATGGCCAGTGACGGTGTTTCAACACGTTTGTAGAAAGAAGTTGGGGGTACGCAGCAGGAAATTTCAAAAATTCAATATATGTTTGTAGGTCTATTGAATCAACTACACCTTCCTGAGTAATATGCCTTTAGTATTTTTCTTAGCAACTTGAAATTTGAAATTGGTCATTACCTGTATCTGTTTAAACCCTCTACTTTGATGGAGGCTTTTCAGCTAGCTAGGAAGATTGAAATGCTCCTTTCATACTCAACAAGAAGACCTTCAACATCAGGGGTTAGTTCACCCAGATTTTTACCTAACTCTTCTATCATATCAGGACATTCTTCAGCTCCCACAAGGGCTGCTTCAGTTTCACAATCTGCTAGTGGTACATCGACTAACAAGCCGGGGACTAGGACCATTTCTCCTGCATTGATGACTGAACGAAAACAGAAGGGCCTATGTTTCTTGTGTGGAGTCAAATATCATGCAGGGCACAAATGCATGAAATCTCAATTGTATCAATTTTTGCTAGAAACTCTTTCTAATAGTGAGACAGAAGAATTTCAAGAATGTTCTGAAAAACTTGAAGAGAGTGAGATGGAAGAAGAGGCCTCTAAGTCTCCTATAATTTTGTTACATGCACGTACTAGGTTACAATGGTATAATACCATGAGGATGGCTGCAAAAGTAGGATCCAGCTGGGCTATTATCTTGGTAGATTTAGGGAGCGCGCATAATTTTATCGATACGAGGTTGGTCAATAGATTATCATTACCAGTAATAAACCAAGAGCAGCTGAAGGTCTTGGTAGCAAATGGGAGCTGCTTGTTTAGAAGAGGAATGTGCAAAGGGGTTTCGTGGGAAGTGCAAAACCACAACTTTGAAACAGACTTTGTGGTCTTGCCTTTGAAGGGCTGTGATATAGTATTGGGGATTCAGTGGCTATTGGCATTAGGAGATATTGTTTGGAACTTTAGTTCCTTGACTATGCAGTTCATAATTGGGGAAGAACCATGTGTTATCCAAGGCATTGTTCTTGGTTCATTGGCAGTAGGAAACAGTGAGCTGAATCCCAAGTGTTTTGCGACGATGAGGCGACCGTTGAGTCCTTATACTGCAATATTGAGTTCACTTGATCAAGTGACATTGACAGTCCAATGAGCTATTGAACCTGAAGATCAACTTCAAGGGTTGCTGACAGAATTTGATGACATCTTTCAAGTACCAAAAGGACTACCTCCACCTCGGCTACAAGATCATAGAATTCCTCTGAAGGACGAAAGGGTTGTGACTAATATACAACCCTATAGATATCCAACTATCCAAAAGAGTAAAATGGAGAAATTGATTCAGGAGATGCTCCAAGCTGGAATAATTCGAGATAGTAATAGCTTCTTTGCCTCTCCTATAGTGATGGTTAAAAAGAAATATGGGAGTTGGAGGTTGTGTGTCGACTATAGACAATTGAACTAGCACACAATTAAGGACAGGTTCCCTATCCCTATAATTGAGGAGTTGTTGGATGAGCTAGGAGAAGCTCGAGTATTCTCCAAACTAGATTTACGGTCTGGATATCATCAAGTCCGCATGTGGGAACTCGATGTGCATAAAACAGCCTTTCGGATGCATGAAGGGCATTATGAGTTTCTCGTGATGCCTTTTGGCCTCACTAATGCCCCCTCTAGTTTTCAAGTTCTCACGAACTCTGTTTTTAAGCCACTGTTGCGGAAATTTGTACTGGTATTCTTCGATGACATACTAGTGTATTCGAAGTCTTTGTAATGACCCAAAATTCACGGGCACCAGAAAAGCGAGTTATAGGGCCTCCGTCTAGGTGAACTGAGTTTGTAAATATTTATTAGGAATATTTGTGAGGCTAGTGTTTGTTTAATTAGGCTTTAATTAAGTGAATTTAGCTTAATTAAGAGAAATTAGGAAAAAGGACTAAATTGAATAAGGGGTAAAAGTAGAATTATAGATTAATAAAAAGAAAGGGGGACCAAAATGGCAAATATACCATTCACCATAAATGAGGCGACAAATGTTGATAAAAATCTAAGATTTTTATTGTTTAATTATTATTAAATTATAATGTATATAATTATTTTATTATATGGTAATTTATATTAGTTATAAATTAAAATTATTATATTATATGAATAAATTAAAATTTTGCCAAATGGATGGTGATGATATTGTGCAATTGTAAAAAAAATATATGTACGTTTGTAATACTTATATTTAATTAGTAAATATATTGTAACGCCCCAATTTTCGGAAATTCTGTGAATGTTGGCAAAATTTCATGTTTTAATTTTGTCATTTGTGAGTGAAATTATGAAATAGGACCTATGTGAAAATGTTTGAAAATGCTATAGGCTAAATTGAAGTGACCAAATAAATAGGAGTGCAAAATAGGAGGATTTGCATGACAAACCTCCCATTTTACATGAAGTGGCCAGCCATCGTGTTGTTGTAGACAAAATGTACACTTGATATCCATAATTTATGGTACAAATTGATACAAATTGATAAAAGGTTAGGTAAATGTTCCATGATAATAGGTTAGGTAAATGTTCCATGATAATGGGTTAGGTAAATGTTTCATGATAATGGGTTAGGTAAATGTTTCATGATAAGAATTTCATGTCTTTTATATTAAAGAATTAAATGGATGAAATATAAAGTTTTATTAAAAGAAAAAGGGGTGAAAAGAACAAAGTTTTGTCCATCTTTGTTCATCATAGCTAAAAGTTAGAGAAGAGAAAGGAGAGGAGAAAGCTCTTGAGTATTCGGTCATTAGGAGGAGGAAAATTGAAGGTAAGTTCTTGGTACCTTGCTTCTTATTTTGAGGTTCATGAGTTCATCTTGATTCTACCTTAACTCTTGAAGCATATTTTGGTTTTTAGTTGTGTTGTGAGCATTTAGTCATGAATTAAAATGAAGGAAATGGTTATTGTTTCATGTTCTTTTGATGAAAAATGGAAGATAGGTGAAGTTGAGCCAAACAAATGAGCATGCATGTGCCTTAGATGCTAAAGGGAAAAATCGGCTAACATGTTGTACTTTAAAATGACGAAATGGAGATTATACCTAAGTAAAATCATAGATATGTGACGATTGATTGGTGTTATACATGTTTAAATAACATGCATGCAAGGTATGTGTGAAAGAGTGATTTGGTAATAAATCTGCTTGGGACAGCAGCAGTAACGTGACTTTGGAAAATCACCATAAATTGTGGGAGATGAATTAGAAGCTGAATAAATTATGTAATTAAATATTATTGAGTATAGTTTCTAATGAAATAAACAAGAACATATTTTGAATTCTGTACAATGAGAAATTTTAGTCGTAATGAAGAGTGGTCAGATTAGTCAAACAGTGAAACATGGGAAACTTTGAGAAAAATCTGGTATTGATTGACTATACCAAAAATTCTGAAAATTTTATGGATATAAGATATATGAGTCTATTTTCAGGGAAAATTAACGGAACTTGATTTGGAGTTTCGTAGCTCCAGTTATAAATAATTTAGTGACTGTTGCTCAAGAAGACAGCATGTAGTGAAATTATGATTATGTGGTAAACATTGACAAAAATTTGTTAATGAGTTGCTTATTGATTTCTTATAAGCTTACTATGATCTGTAGGTGTGGTTGGCCGAATATTGTAAGGGGTTAATACGTAGTTTGTATTTGAATAGTTAGATTAACGTGTTAGTAATCCAATTGTAGGCGGTTCGTGTGTGGATCTCGTTAGCATATCGTCGCAAACAGGTGTGTAACTGACACCCTCTCATAGACTAGATTGGCAAAAGCCGAAAAGCCGAAATGCCGAAAAGTCAGTATTTTGGGAATTTGCGAGTGTGCGAATGCTCGTAAGATAGTTGGGTTTGTATATTTGGTAATCTAAAGTAATAAACTGCAGTACGCGCAATTTCGTACATTTTGATAATTTGAGCTTAATGGGCCAAAGATCGGGTTCATGGGCCAACGAGCCCAATTCAGTAAGTATGTGCGGTAAGTGTTCTGATAGTACGTAAATAGTTAGGATATGCATGAAAACCCTAAAAGTAGCTAAATTACTATAATACCCCTATGTATGGAAAATTACTGTTATACCCCTAGGTGCAAAATTACCGTTATACCCCTAGGGTTAATTTTGACTGAAAAGCATGACGATCTGATTCTGTATGATGTATGCCATGATTATATATCTATTGCATGGGGACATGGGTTATAATATGGAGGAAGCGTTCTGGTGGCTATGCCACAAATATCTGATCTGGTGGCTCTGCCACATATATCTGTTCTGGTGGCTCTGCCACGATTATCTGTATCTGGTGACTCTATCACATTATTTGTTCTGGCAGCCATGCTGCAAATTCTGTGGTGTGTAGCGGTTGGGTGGGTCGAGTTGTCTCCCCACACGGTGTAAGGTTGGTACGGGGGTGTATACGGTTGGATATGGTTGGGTTTCTGCATAAACATGTAATATCTATTCTGTTCTGCTATGGGCCTATGGGCTTTATTCTGAATTCTGTTCTGGGCTAAGGCCAACTTATTCTATTTCTGTGGGTTGAGCTGATTTAGACTATGGTTGGGTTATTTTACACACTGAGTTTTCCCCAAACTCACCCCTTTTATTTTCATCCACGCAGGAAATCCCCAACCATAGTGGGCTTGGAGCTGTGAGGGAATTCAGAGTGGCCACCCGTTCTGAAAGTTTGATTTTCTTTTGGTGAACTGGACATCCTTTTAATTACGTTTGAGGTTTTGGGCTTTTAAATGTAATAAGGCCGCTTATTTATTTTTGATGGTTTTTAATATGTATTACTAAGATAGGTAATACTTATTTTAACTATTGAAATTGGATAGCTTTAGGGCGCGTTTTCAAAAACAACAGTTGATTTCAAAATAACACGACAACAAGCAAAGCTTCCGCAATGAAAGTATTTTCCAAAATTAATCACTTTTCCTAAAAATGACTTAATCGAATCGGTTTCCTAGAAATATCCATGACATTAAGGTGTGGCAATGGCGGTATGCATGTCTAGGATTGGATCAGAAGGGAGCTTGGTACTTAAGCAGTCCGATGGACTCACCACCTCTTTTCCGGTTTCCTACCTGGTGCACAGCTTCCTTTCACTTTAACCCTTAATGAATTAATCTTTTGAACATCAAGTACGATTTTCTGGACTTAGAATGGAAATTTTTTTTTTACGTTTTTGATGTGGCATGCCGGATCCGGCCATAACTTCTGGGCCGGGTTTGGGGTGCTACATATATATTTATTATTTATTATTACAAAGTAAAAGATATTTATTAGATAAATAATTAAATTGTGAGATTTTTGTATAATAAACAAATTGGATTGTGACAATTGTAATCATGTAAATATATACATTTGTATTTTATTTATTTATTTACTTGAAAATTAAGTAAAAGATAATTATTAATTAAATAATTATATTATGAGATTTTTGTGTTTGATAAACAAATTAAGTGGTGACAAATGTAATGTAAATATGTGTTATTAAAAGATATTTATTATAATTATTATTATAATTAATATCATTATTAACTAATATATATATATATAAGATATAAAAGAAATGAAATAAAGAAAGAAAGCAAAAGAAAGAATAGCATAAGCCATTCGAAAACAAGAAGAAAGAAAAGGGGAAGAAAAGAAAAAGGGAAAAATTAGGGTTTGAAGGTTTAGAGCTTTAGTAGGTAAGTTAATTAAGTCATTTTTACTTAATTTTGATGTTTTAGAAGCTTTAGAATAAGATTTTGGTGAAATTAAGTTGATACTTTGAAAGTTCATAGGTTTATAAGTATAGTTCATGTTGAACAAAAAGATGAATTAGGGATTTAATTGAATGAATTTCAAGTTAGATTTTGGTAAGGGATTAAATTGTAAAAGAAGCTATAAGTTTTGTTTTTAAAGGACTAAATTGAAATAAATTTTAAATTATAATTTTATTATGAACATTAGACAGTTAAGTGAAATATGAAAGGAAATTGAATAGAAATGAAGTATGAATTGAATTATAAAAATAAATGAGTTAATTAGAATTAAATTGGAATTAGGGTATAAATTGAATAGAAATTCAATCATTTATTATAAATTAGTGCTGTAATTAATAAGTGTAAATTTTTTTTTTGTGGTTAGCAAAGAACCCGAGGCATCGGCACCGAAAGGAAAGGAAAAGTTATCGAGGAGTAATCGAACAAATTCGGGTTTGTATTACTATAATTCAAATCTATTTATTATTAATTGTTATATTTTAATTAAAATGCATGGAAAGTAAAATTAGGTAAGCAATTGAAATGATGATATTGATTTGAATGAAATTGATTCAAAAATGTTTATGGCTATTGAAATTGAATGTGAACAAATTGGAAATTAAAAGTGATTTGAATTAAGTAATTGAATTATGAATTATGTGAATATTTGAAAGTATATTGATTGGAAACTAAAAGTGATTTGAATTGAATCAAATTGAATTGAAAGAAGAAAATATGTGAGTATTTGAAATGCATATTGATTGAAAAGTAATTAGTGATTTGAATTTGATTGGAAAATGAATTAAAAATGTGAATTAAATAAAAGTGAATTAATTTATGAATATGTGTGAATATGTGATTGTGTATTGATTGAAAAGTGGTTTGAATTGAACCGAAATATGATTATGATTATCTGAAATATGTATTGATATTGAATTGTTTATTGATTAGAAAATGGAAAAGTGAATTTGAATTGAATGAGAATTGAATTGAATGGTGAATGTGTATGTATAATTCAACTGTATATTAATTTGAATGTGAAATTGTAATTGAAAAGTGATCTTGAATTTGAAATGAAAGTGAATTGAGAATTAAAATACTCTATTAACTAGTTGAGCTGAGTCAGATATAATTGGCATGTCATAGGATTTGGAAGAGTACAGGATATATCGACTTTTCTGATTAGGCACTTTATGTGTTGTATATCAGGCACTTTATGTGTCGTATTTCAGGCACCTCGTGTGTCGTATCAGGCACCTCATGTGTCGTTTCAGGCACTTATGTGTCGTATAATGATCAAGTACTATGTACCGTTTTAGGCACAATGTGCCATACTAGTGTGTTTGGGTTGGAATCTGTGTATCCATCAAAGTCCGGGTTTGTTAATAGGGTGAATAACTAAAATGAGCAAATTAAATAAATTTGATTGATCGTACTATTAAAAATATGAGAAAGAAATTATGAGTTGAATTGTGAATGGAATTAAGATGTGAGATTTGAAGCATGAACTTAAGGTTCATGAATTTGCTAAAATATCGAATTATTGATATTGAAATCAGTTGAATAAATGAAATGAGAAAATCAAATGAATTGATTGATTGAACTATTGAAAGCATGAGAAAGTGAAATTATGAATTGAAATGTGAATTGAAATTGAGATATCGACATAAGAAATGAAAATAAAATGAATTGGAAATAATGAAATAATGTATGAGTTAGTTGAATATAATCTTATGAATTAATTATAATTATTGAAAAATGTTGCTTTAAATAATTATTGAAAGACTAATGTCGTAAGGTTTTAGATATGGAATAGAATAAGTTATTGAATTAGGATATAGAAATGAAATATATGAAATAATGATTTAATGGAATGGTTATTGATGAAATGCATGTAATAGATATTGATATAATAAGAAGATATATAAATTAAAATAAAGAAAAGCTATTTAAGATACATACTATTAGAATAAATTTAAGGTTTAAATGCATGAATGATTTATTGAAGGTAAAATAGTGGTAAGATTTAATGTGTATATATATTGTTTTTATTTGAATTATAGTAATACCACTGGGTGTATACTCAGCGTAAGGTTTGTTTCCTTGCGCAGATTAGGTACAGAAATTTTGAAGAGTTGTATTTAAGATTACGAGTCTTCATCTCATCACATCTTCAAGCAACAAGAGGGTACGTTTTAAAATTTTGAATAGAATGGCATGTACTTAGGAAAAATTTAGTATCCCCAAGTAATAGTAATGGATTTAAATATAAATTATATAAATTTATTATTTGTCCGTTTTTATGTTCAAATATAATAGTAATTAGCCAAGAATTACTTTGGCACCAAATGTAATATTCCTATATCAGGTTCATTGAGTCGAACATGGTATAGGGGTGTTACAGTGTTGGTCTGAACACCTACAGCACTTGAGGGCAGTGCTTCTAATACTCAGGGAACAACAACTGTACGCTAGAAAGCCTAAATGTTGTTTTAGCTCCTCTCAAATTCAATATTTGGGACATGTCCTACATGCGGGAACACTTTCTATGGATAAAACCAAGGTCGAATGCATATCTTCCTGGCTAGTTCCGCGATTAGTGAAAGAGTTGAGAAGTTTCCTTGGTCTCTCTGGCTATTACCGTAGATTTATAAGGGATTATGGAACTTTAGCCAGACCTCTTACAGAATTGTTAAAAAAAGATGGCTGGGGTTGGTCAGAACAAGAAACTGTGGCCTTTCAAGCATTAAAAGAAGCCTTGAGTGCCGCATCCGTCCTGGTACTTCCTAACTTCCAGCTCGAGTTCACAGTAGATACGAATGCAAGTGGATTTGGAATTAGGGCAGTGTTGCAGCAACAAGGGAGGCCAGTGGCTTTCTTTAGCAAAGCTCTAGGTGTGTGACATCAGGCTTTGTCGATTTATGAAAAAGAAATGCTCGTGGTCCTATTGGCTGTTCGAAAATGGCATACATATTTGGTAGGGAGACATTTTAAAATCCGTACTGATCATCAGAGCTTACGGTTCTTATCAGATTAGGTGGTTGTCACTCCTTTCCAACAACGATGGGTCGCCAAAATGTTAGGATATGATTTTGAAGTATCCTATAGAAAAGGAATCAATAACAAGGTGGTTGATGCTCTATCTTGACAACCACAATTGGACCAATGTTAGTACTATCAACTCTCGACTAGTTCTATCATCTCGAGCCTTTTGGAGAGGGTGAGACAGTCGTATATAATTGATGATAAGTTACAGAAAATCATCCAAAAATTCAACAGCTCCAATGTCTTAACCAAAAATACTCCTGGGATGGTCAGTTTTTGCTCAAGAAAGGGAAGATGGTCGTGGGAAAAGTTCTGCAGCTGAGGCATGAGTTGTTTCTCCATTTTCATGCTAGTGAGTTGGTGGGCACTCAGGTGTGCATGTTACTAGGAAGCGCATATCCAGATTGCTATATTGGAAAGGTCTCACCACCGATGTTACAAAATGGATTCGAGAATGTGTGATCTGCCAGAGATGTAAAGTGAGACAGTAACTTCTCCTGGTCTCCTACAGCCATTACCAGTACCTGATAGAACTTGGTCTATTGTTAGTTTAGATTTTATTGAAGGATTACCGAACTCAGATAGGAAGAATTCCATTCTTGTGGTGGTGGACCATCTAACCAAGTATAGTCACTTCCTAGCTCTGTCTCATTCGTATACAGCTAAAGATGTAGCCCAAGAGTACTTGAATCATGTCTACAAGCTTCATGGCATGCCAAATTCAATCATATCAGTCAGAGACAAAATCTTCGTTAGTAGCTTTTGGCAGGAGTTATTTCGGCGAGATGGTACTAAACTTCTTTTATCAACAGCCTATCACCCTCAAACGGATGGCCAGACGGAGGTTTTGAATAGATTTCTTAAGAATTATCTACAATGCATGACTAGTGAAAACCCTGCGCATTGGTTTCAATGGCTACCACTTGTTGAGTGGTGGTATAATTTGTCGTTCCACTCCTCGATTCAACTCACTCCATATGAGGCTTTGTATGGCCAGACTCCACTGATGCACATGCCCCTATCTCGTAGGAGCCTCTACAGTGGCAATAGTGGATAGAAGTCTACAGGTTAAGGAAGCAGTGAGAAAGTTACTGCAGTTTTGTCTCAGGAAAGCTCAAACTCGTATGAAGCATTTTACTGATAAGCATTTTACTGATAAGCATTAGTTCGAGAGAATTTTTCAAATTGGAGATTTGGTCTATTTGAGATTGCAACACTATTGGCAGCAGACAATTAGAAAGATCCTCAGTCAAAAATTATCTCCTAAATATTATATATGGACCCTTCCCAGTGATCAAGAAAGTGGGAAATGTGGCATACACTCTCCAGCTCTCTCAAGGGTCTCGTATTCATCCAACCTTTCATGTTTCGCATCTGAAAAAAACATTTTGGCTCGGCACCTATTCAACCTCAACTGCCACTGGTGGATGTTCATGGTGCATTGCAGAAGGAACCAACCCGAATTGTGGACAGAAGGATTGTTAAGAAAGGAAACCAAGTTGTTACAGAAGTGTTAGTTGAATGGATTAATTCGTTTTCGGAAGATGCGACGTGGGAGTCGCTAGCCATGATTCAATCTAAATTTCTTCATTTCCATCCTTGAGGACAAGGATCTTATTTTTGGGGGGAGTATTGTTACGGGCTAGAAAGTAATCAGAGAACGTGAAAAGAAGAAATTAGTCGAAACAACTAGTCTTTTAAATAAAACAAGGAGTTTTAATAGAACAACTAAACGGGGCGTAGTGGGGGATAAGTTAAACGATGCGTTTAGTATAAATAGAATTTGCCACGCTGTTTCCCTCTTGTTATTTTCCTTTTATTAAGTGTAAGTTGTACGGGAAGGTGGTTATGCATATATAGAAGTAAAAATTCAGAATTCTTTCTTCTTCTCCGTTCTTTCTCTTCTTTTCTTCGATTTTCTTCCACTTCAATTTCGGAACGTATCAATTCACTGCAATCGAAACATTTAAAGTCTCAACCCCAATCACAAATCTTTTACATCCATTTCTTCATTAAAAATATGCTGAGAATAAAAATAATTTCTGATTTTTTTAATCTTTTTATTTTTTATATAGTATTATTAAAATTACATGCTAACATATATGATAAAATAGTGTTATGCATGTGAAATGCCCCATTTTGTTGCTTCAAAATCTTCCGTAAGTTGGATGTTTCATTGGCTCATTTTGTTATTTCTTAGTGTTAAAATCGTAGTGCAGGTATTTTTTTTTAAATGTAGTGCAAGGTTTTTTAGTTCTTTGTCTACAATATTTCGTAGACTTCTTCTAATAAAGTTAGACCGATGAGTGTTGAATTCATCAAAAATAAAAATTATACATATAAACAGAATTAAATTTCGTAGTAGAGATAAAGATTGGTTTGATTAATTTTGTGATTTCTTTCAACCAAAACGTTTTGTGGGTGAAAAACAAAGTGGAGGTTTAAAGTATAACTTAATTAAATAATAAAAAATCTAAATAAAATAAAAAAAAAGAATAATAAAATTTCGAATTCAAAATAAATTTAACCAATAAGCTAACAACTCTAGCCTAGGAAAACAATTTTGGTTTAGGTTCTAAATTGATCACAAATCATGAATCTCATTTCACTTTATGATAAGTCAGTTATAGAGATTGAGGAACAGTCTCAAACTTTAAATTTCTTCGTAGTGATAAATTAACTACAAAAATGGCCCAACAATGAATTCCTGCCAAACGAACAACTTTGAGATCAGCTCTCACAGTTTAATTCTTCAACAGCCTTGCAAATGAGAAGATTTGGCTCAAGTCAACAACTGTGCAAGCCGTTTAAACCAAATCACTAATTCCTTTGATGTCGCCTAACTGTACCCAATCAAATTATGCCAACTTGTTCTTCCATAAAATAAAACAGATTGAGTTATTTTACCAACAGTGTATTGCTTTAAACGTCGAACAAGAGGCCATCTCAAAACGATACTAATGAGGCAATCCTATTTTTCTCATAAATGGGAGAAATAGTGAATATCAAAGTGAAAAGCAAAGAAAATGAACGAAATAGCTAAAGGAACTTTTAATAAAAAGAAAAAAAAACTTAAAACAATGATAATGAGTGGTTGTAGGTCTTTTTTTTATATATACAATGCTTAAAATTACCTATAATTATTTCTCGATACTTAAATAGAAGGATAAAACACACTTGAGCACACTCGAATTCACATTCACCTACACTGGCTACAATCTTGATGCCAAATTGAGCCAATGTCATATAAAATTGATAATGGGTAGCTGTGTGTCCCCCTTGTTATGCCAATGTCATAAATTAGTCCATATACATTAGATTAAAAAGCAAAATATAACCTAATAAAATTACATTCATTTCTACTTTTAAGTGATGTTGTGACTAATAGAGCAACCAAATAGTGATACATGGTGTGCCATGTGTACTTCATATGATGTGGCACATTTTATTACATCATAAAATATTTAAAAATAAGAAAAACTCAAAAATAAATATTTTTTTTTAAAAATTATTTAAAAAACCACGTCCAAGATGAACCTAGACAAAGTGGTTGTCTATGTTAAAATGAACCTAGACAAATAATTGTTCGGGTTTATCCTAGACATAGTTCTTAAAAACTTTATAGAAAATTGTTTAAAAATAATTAAAATCTATAAGAAATGATTAAAAATATTATAGAAAATTATTTAAAAATTAAAATTTATAAGAAATTTTTTTTTTTTTGAAATTATTGAAGATTATTAGTAACAACGTTGGAATCCAAACTCAAACAAGCCTAGGCAACTATTTTCTTTAAATTCATTTTAGAGTTATTTCTTAAAAATTTATTAAATAATTATAAAAATTATACAAAAATATAGATAATTATTTAAAATTTATTAAGAATTATAAGAAATTAATAAAATTGGGCTCAACTTAATTAACTAAAAATATCAACTTCATTAAAAAATACATATTTGTATACGAGTATAATTGAATTCTTTAGACATGTTATATTGGGGTATACATATAGTTTTTATAACTTTTAAAATTTTCAATTATTATTTATAATTTCTTATAATTCTTAATAATTTTTAAACAATTTTTTATAATTTTTTATAACTATTTAAGAAATCACTCTAGACTAAACTTGAATAAATGATTTCTAGTTTTATTTGAGTTTGGACAACCATTTGTCCATAATCATTTTGGATGTTATTTTTAATAATTTTAAATATTTTTATGATTCTAAATAATTTTAAATAATTCTCTTCTTTTTTTTTTTGAAAAATCATGTCTAGGATGAAATGAACCAAGACAACCATTTATCTAGGTTCATCCTGATGATATTTTAAATAATTATAAAATTTATTTGTTTTTAGGACTTTTTTTTAAAAAATATTATCATGTCAACATGAGGTACACGTGGCATGCCACATGTTAGTGTTTGGTTCCTCTATTAGTCACATTAGCATTTAACAATAGAAATGGATGAAATCTTTAACAAAAAGACCAGTTTGCTCTTTAATTTAATGTATAGGGGCTAATTTACCTTTTTTTTAATAGAGGGTAAAATGTAACCCGAATCCTAACACAGGACATATGAATGGACCTATATAAAAAATTTTTGAAAAAAGTCAAACAATTACTTAGTAACACATATGAATGGAACTTTTAATGGAAAGGTCAATTTGCAATTTTTCTAACGTATAATGGTTAATTTGTCCATTTGTTTTAGTAAATAGGGCAAAAGACAATCTACTATAAGGGCCTTCACGATACTTTTACCAACAATTGAAATTTTAATTGAAATGCTGAAGTTAAAGCTTTATAAACTTAACTTTTTAGGTTCAAATCCATAATGTATGGTTTTTTTTTTAGAGTTTTTATAATAATATTTGTTACTTTATAAATAGGCTTAATTCACAATTTAGCTCTTGAAGTATATTCATTTTCCCATTTTGGTACTTAAACTTTGTTTAGTCTCAATTTGGTACCTAAAGTATCAATTTCCTCTATTTTTGGTCTATTTTGTAATGGACATTAAAAAACTATTAGGCAATTTTGGCCAATGAAAAAGTGCCACATGGTATGTTTTTGGCCAATGAAAAAAATGTCATATGGCAATTAAGTTTATTTAAAATAAAAATATTAAATTTAAATTAAAAATAGAAAATTATAATATTAAATATTTAAATATTGAAAAATACTTTTCACTTTGACTGAGCGTTGATTGGTGTTGAACGATGTTAATCGGCATTGATTGTCCATGTGACACTATTAAAACACGCCACGTGTCCCTTTTTTTTGTATTATACATAATATATTTATTAAAAATATAAAAAAAGCCATATATAATATATAAAAAATTTAAACAAAAGTTTAAAAATGAAATTTTGTATCTAAAAGGCAAACCTCTATAAAAGGTTCTCAACTTAGCAATAAAAGATACAACTCAATACATGACTAAATAATTCTCTGAAGTAAAGTTTCACTCCAAAAGTTTTCCTCCAAAAACTTTCAAAAATTTAAGTTTATGTTAAAAATTTTGAATTCAAAATAGATCAAATTTAAGTTTTTAAATATTTTAAATTTTAAATTTAAATCATATTTTTACTTCCATCCATCCTCCGATCCTCAAGCTAAACTGTTGCAAAAAACAATTTCAAGCCAAATTGGTTGCTAGCGCATTATTGGCTTAGGCCTAAACTAAAAAAAAAATACAAAAAGTTTATTGCTGAAATGCTCAACTCAATGGATTCTGACACAGAAGATGAGAAATCCTCAACATCTTTAATTAAAATTGTGGATTTTGCATATGACACCATAACAGTGATAATCACCAAAACTAAAAAGAAAGAAATTTAATAAAAAAAGAAGAAGAAGAAAATAATTGTTTTGAAATAATTGTCTACAACCTTCCAAGATTCTCTGCATACCTAAAGAAATTATTCCAAAAGAAGACAAGAAAGCCAAATAGTAAAGATTCCCTAGAAGACTAAAAATGGAGATGAATTGTAACAGCCCGCTTGGCGAAATTCTAATATTCGGTTATTGTTTATTGAGATATGGTGCTTTGAGTGCATTACAAGAGAGTAAGGTATTAGATATGACCAAGTATAAGATTCTGTAAATGTGCCAATCAGCAAATTATGTGTTTTAGCGAGATCGGTGGTTTAGCAGACTCTCTTGTAAAGTATACGCCACGCCACTGGGTTAGATGTTTTTGTTAAAGTTCGTAGTTTAATAGAACTGGTACCATTTGGTAGGACTATTTAGTTAGGCAAACAAGATCTGGTTAGAACGGAACTAAGTTACTGCAGTTGATAAGACTAGAATTTATTATGAGAGTACTTATTACGGGAAACGAGGAAAAGTTAGTCTGATGATTTGACTTTCCCACTAAACCTAGTTTTCGTGTTAAGATGTGTAAGTAGTGACTTCTTGAACAATCTTGACATCTTCTTGGCATTCATCCTCTTTCAAAATTTTCTCTACATTCGCTCTTTCTGAAAACCTAAGATCGAAAATCTACTTGAGTTGGGTTTGTTGTATTCAGTCAACTCCTTCACTTGTTTTAGCTCCTTGGTAATTACTGATGAACCCTAAGTTATTTTCATGGTTATTTACGTAATATTAATGCTATATATGTTAGTGTAAGGAAAGAAACTTCCTGGTTCTGGGTTTTCTGGCAACGTTTCTTGCAAACATGTTTAGTGAAAGCTCGATGAAGCAAACCGAAAAAGCCAAGAGGGGGTGAATTGGCCTTTAAAAAAATTGGTGGAAGCAAAGGCAAGAATGAAACAAAGAACACAAAGAATTTAGAGTGGTTCGACCCCAATTTCCTAACCCACTACCTTAGCTTTCCACAACTAATGATTTTTCACAAATTCACTAATTTGTTTAACCTTTAAGGACAAGGTTTAATGTTACAACTCCTTAAGATTTCTACCCCAAGTCTTAAGTTTTAAAACCTTTCAAAGAGATACAAATGAGCAAACAAAGAAACAATCCTTACAAGATAAAGTTTTTTTGCAAATTGAAGCATGAAGTACACTTGAGCAAAATAAAAGAGATAAGGCTCACAAGTATATGTAAGAAGAATATGAAAATTTAAGCTCTAAGATTGTTTGATTGATGATTTTTGCTTAAAAGTACTTTCTTGGATGTTATAGGACTTTAAAAGATGGTATTTATACCCCCTAATAGATTTCTAGCTGTTGACGATGTTGGAGAAGTTAATATGGCCGTTAGGGATGTAAAAGCAAAGCATTTATTTCACCTGCAACTTCGAGTATCGATACCTACAAAAAAGGTATCGATATTTTTTGTCACAAATACTAATTCAGTGACCACTAGAATGAAATAATCAATACTTTAAAAATATTTTATCGATACTTCCTGAAATAGGTATCGATACGGATTGATACCTTGTAGGGTTTATGAGAAACATAATACAATTTTGGTATCGTTTTTTAGAAAGGTATCAATTATTTTCAAAAAGTATCGATACCGAAAACATGGTATCAATAATTTTTAAGGTTTTGACAAAATGCCTTTTTGTTCTCGATTTTACTAAGGGTATCAATTATTTTAAAAAATTATCGATACTTGGCCAAATGGTATCGATACTTTTTGGCCTAGAGCAATTCTGACTTGTTTGAAAATCATTTTAGCATTTTGATGTGCTAAAATGATTTTAACTTAATTGAGATCATTTTGACTTGGTTAAAAACATTTTCACTTGATTTTAAAATTGTTTCAAAATTTTCTAAGAGTTTATTGTAAGTATTAAAAAATTTGATTTCTTAGAATTCAAATTAAAAAATTATTTTGTCAAATTTACCTTATATTCAAAAATACTTTTAATTTGTTATATCAATATCTTTTATCAAACAAAGCTTAGTTTAACATTTAGTTTCTGGAATAGTGATCTGATAAGTTTAACTATCCATATTTTAGCTCAAAACAATCTTGAAGGTCCCCATGATAAGGGCAAAGGTCCTGTTGTTTAAACTTGCTGCATTTTCTGATGAGTTCCTTGTTGCTTCCATGTGTGTGTGTAATACTTTTGTTTATACCTTGTGTGAGGTAAGTATTCATACTCTGAAGGGATGAAATGTCTCTACATGAAAGGTGGTCATTCGGAGTCTATTAAAGTGTAAGAACTAGAGGTGATCATGGGCCAGGCCAGGCCTGGTCAGGCCCAAGTAAAAAAAATAGGCCCGTTTTCTAGGCAGTCGGGCCCGAAAAATGGGCTTAAAATTTTACCCAAGTCCGGCTCAGATAAAAATGCTAAAATCTGGGCCCAACCTAACCTGCCCATATTAAAATTTTTTATATTATATTATTTTTTACATAATTTTTAAATATATATAATACATCAAAATACTAAAAATATTAAAATAAATATTTCCGAACAACTTGAAAATAAATTTTAAAAAATATGTATGCTTAAATAATATTAAAATAGATGCAACTTAACAAGAAAATGTCTCTAAAATAATAAAAAAATAACAATAAAACATGTTTTATATAATATCCAGAAAATAACAATATAATAGTGAAATGGTAGCAAAATAAGGGAAAAAAAAAACAAGAAAATATCATTAAAATAATAATAATAAAATAGCTTTTTCTGTCATTTAATGAATTTGGGCCGCGTCGAGCTCGGGCCAAAAATGTCTTACCAGAGGCTCGACCCGTTTTTAGAGTGGGCCTTATTTTTTTTCCCAAGCCCATTTTTCATGCCTATATTTTTGCCCAAACCCTTCCACTTTTTGGACGGGCCTTCAGATCAGGCCGAGTGGACTGGCCCATGAGCAAGTCTAGTAAGAACCCTCATTCATACTTAAGCCACTACCCATTGCTTCTGACAAGGATGATATGGCCTAAGAAAAAAATGGAAATAAACTCATGGCGATGCCTTCAATGGAATAAGTATTGAACTAACAGATCGTGATACATGAAAATGGTCGTGTATGTAACGTCCCCTAACCCTATACCGTCACCGGAATAGGGTTACAAGACATTACCAGTCAGTACAGTCCAATTCCGGTCATTAATTAAAATAAATATTCACACACATCCTAGTTTTAAGATGTCGTCCCTTTAATGGGCCCTTGCGGTCCAATATGAACAGTAAATTCAATTCGGGACTAATTTAGAATCACTACGAATTTTTAGTAAATTTCAAAATTCATACTACATACCGTTGCCAACCATAATTTACTCATTTCATCAATACTTCTACAACCTAAATGACTCTCATTAAACATCCTGGGTACATGCCATTATCAATACTCAACATACTTTACCTTAATGAATTCGGGATCGTCTTAGGATGCTGATTCAACATACTATCTTTACTTAACCTACGCACGGAAACAAACCGTACGCTGAGTATGGTATACTCAGTGGTATTTCTATAATCCGAACAATTAATAATATAACAAATACTTAAGATCATAATAACAATTACAATTATTCAATTATTTATTCATAGATAAATTTCAACTACTTACCATATAAATTTTATACAAATCATATAATAAACACAATAACATAATTCTTCAATTCTCAACTAAATCCATTATTATTTACTCCATTCTTTCACTTACTACTCGGTATAGCTTTCCTTAATTTACTCACAATTCAATATCATTAAACTATATTCAACTATACACTTATCAATCATATTCCATTTTAATTTATTTCAATAACAGTCAATTTCATTTATATCATATCAACTTACTATCCCTGATAGCTTTCAGTATATACATACGATTCATATATCTCAAATCACATTTCAATTCATCAAGTGGCATCATATATCATCAATTCGAACTCCAATCATTTCATGAACCTTTGGCTCATATTTTCAATTTCATATCTAAATTTTCAATTCTCAATTCAATTTCTCGTTTCATTTCAATAGCTTGATCAATCAAATTTATTCGATTTATCTTTCACTTATTTACCCCTATTAACAAACCCGGACTTTGACGGATACGGATTCCAACCCAAACACACCAGTACGACACATTGTGCCTAAAATGGTACATAGTACCTGATCAGTATACGACACATAAAGTGCCTAAAACGACACACGAGGTGCCTGATACGACACATAAAGTGCCTGATCGATAAAGTCGGCAAATCCCGTACACTTCCAGATCCTATGGCATGCCAATTATATCCGACTCAGCCCGACTAGTTAATAGGGTATTTCATTCACTTTCTCAATTTAATAATTCTTTCATCAATATCTCATTCCGATAATTACACATATTTACCCATTTTCACAATTCATACAATTTCATTCAATTCAACAAATATATTTCAATTATGCACATTAATTCATAATTCAATACAATTCAATTTACTTTTCAATACCAAATATTCAAATATCACAATCTCATATATTCATATCAATTTCCTCATATTTCCAATCAATATATTTTTCAATATAACATTCATTCAATATTCAAATTTCTACATAAGTCATATATATTATATAATTCAATCAATATAATTTCAATCAAATTAATTTCAATCAATATAAATTCAATAAATTCATCGCATACTAAAATCAATCTATTTCAATTGTAAAACATCATAATTCAATCACTAACATTTTCCATATGTATATAAATATAATAAATAATAACTAAGTTCGGATTATATAAATACAAACCGTAATTTTCGAGCTAACTCCCGTTGACTTTGTCTTGTCCTTTCTTAGCCGAGATTTCCGGTACCACATTGACTACGAAATTAATACAATTCATAATCATTAATAAATTGCCAATTCATATCTTGAGTTACAGAATTTTAAATTAAGATCCGCTAATTTTTCCTGAAACTAGACTCACAAATCTTCTTACAATAAAATTTTTAGAATTTTTGGTTTAGCCATTAAGTACAGTTTATTCTTTAAATTCACCCCTATTCTGCTATCTAACAGTTTCATCCCTTCTTCACTAAAAAATAATTATCTCACAGTACAGAACTCGGATAACATTCCCGTTGATTTCTCTTGTAAATAGACTCATTAGGGATTCTAAACATATAAATTTAAGCCTCTAATTATTTTTCTTCAATTTTTGGTGATTTTCCAAAGTCAGAACAGGGGAACCCGAATTCATTCTGACCTTGTCTCACAAAATTCATTATATCTCATAATTTATAATTCAATTGCTATATCGTTTCTTCTATAAGAAACTAGACTCAATAATATTTAATTCCATATTTTATTCATCCTCTAATTCAATTTCTACAATGTTTGGTGATTTTTCAAACTTAGACTACTGCTGCTATCCAAAATAGTCTTAGTACAAAATGTTGATTTACTTTAATTTCAATTTAATTCTAACTAAATTCACTTACTTTTTTATCTTAATTCATACTTTATTTCTACTCAATTTTTAACCAAACTTAGACATAATTATCTATTTTTCATCATAAAACCATAATTTCGAAATTCTTTCAATTTAGTCCTTAAAGCATAAAACTTATGAATCACTTTACAATTCAATCCTTGTATCATTTTTAACTTGAATTTCTATCAATTTAGCCCTTAATTCATCATTTTATTTAACATGGACAATATCTAGAAATCTAATAACTATCAAAATATCAACTTAATTTCATCAAAACTTTGTTCTAAAACTTCTAAAATATCAAAATTAAGTAAAAAGGGCTTGATTGACTTACCTATTAAAGCTTAAAGCTTCAAACCTTCAATTTTCCCTTTTCTCCCCTTCTTTCTTTCTTTTTCTCCCCTGCTCTCTGTTTCGTTCCATTCTGTTTCTATTTCCTTTCATTTGCTTCTTTCGTTTATATATATAATATAATATAATATAATATAATATAATTAAAACATAAAGTATCTTTATTATATAATAATATAATAATATACTAAACATAAAAAAAATCTTAGATTTTCTTCACGATAAACTGCCTCAATTTATATTTTTTGTATAATTGCCCTTTTAGTCCTTTTTATTTTCTTTTAATCTATAATTCAACTTTCACACTTTATTCAATTTGGTCCTTTTACTTAATTACTCTTAATTAAATTTAAATTCACTTAATTAAACTCTAATTAACCACTCATTTTACTTCGTAAATATTTTTAATAAATATTTACGAATCCATTTTTCAAAAACGGAGACCCGAAAATATACTTTTTCGGTAACGGTAAAATTCGGGTCATTACAGTGTAGCCTCTAGTAGGGCAAGAGTATGTTGCAAACCAGATTGACTAATCATGGCAAAGAAATATGAATGAAGTAAATGAAATTACTACGAAAAAGGACCTGGGTACATGACTAACATGAAGAAGGTGGTCTGTAAGGTCAAATGGGCACAATGTATACACTAAAGGAATAGTAAATTGGCATATAATTTGTCTATGATTGGTACTTACCAACTGGCGAACTATGTGATTGTGTTTGAGTTCAAACAAATTGCTTGAATTGTTAATGACTACTGGAATGTTTTCTTTTAAAACTCACTATGTTCTTTTAAACTTACTTAGTTATCTTTCCTTCTCAAGCTTGCTACTGAAGTAAAGGAAGTGTTTGGACTACACCAGAGGACAATTGTCATCGTGAGATTTCTAGTGTTTTATATTATGCATGACATAGAGGTAATATCAGGGTGTTTAATTTTGAAGAATGAAATTATATTCAAACTTATGCTTATGAAACTGGAATTTAATGAAATTATATTCAAACTTATGCTTACGAAACTGGAATTTAATGAAATTATATTCAAGTATTTATGATTTTAAAAGCATACTATTTTATTTAGTCTTGAACGACAAATGATTTAATTTTTTTTGCACCAAAAATATTCTAAAATTAATGATTTAATTAGATCCTCCTTAAGAATCGGGTTAGGAGTGTTAAATGAATAATAATGATTCTCTACAAAGAAAATACGAAGATGAATAGTAAAAATTTTATGCAAATAAAAGACCAAGATAAATAGTAAGGATCATCTACAAAAATTCTCTCAAAAAAAATACGAAGATACATAATAAAAATTTTTTGTAAAAATTTTGTAATTCAGAGAATACATTCTTTGCAATTATAATAATAATCAGAAAAAATAGCAATTGTATAGGCAAGAAAAATTATTTGTAATAATATAAAGGATCAAGTTCCCCAATAAAAACATTGTAAAAAAGTAAAAGTCTCTATAAAAAGACAACAAAAGATCAAAGATTCTCTTGAACACCCAAAATTTTCAAAAATTCAAGTTCTTTTCCTAGAAATTTAAATTTTCAAAATATTAAATTTTTAGATTTTTAAATTGAAATCAAATATTTACTTCCATCCATCCCTTAAATTTTTTACTTACATCCAAAGGCTCAATTTGATTTTTTTTTTAAATATTTCATCTTTTACTTGCATTTTAAAAAAATTAATTTTCTAGTTGTTGATTTTTTAAAAAATGAAAACAATTTTTTTTTTGTTTTAAAATTTTAAACCCTTCTTACGGAGCCTAATTTTCCAAAAGAAAAAAAAACGAACACCCATATATTAGGCAAATAAAAATTTCAAATTAACGTACCAGTTTATATATGCATAAGTTTATAGAGTAGGAATGATGTTGAAAATAATCAGAATCCATCGTTTATTTAACAGAACACCTAAAATTCGTGTGTGCTTGTTAAAAATTACGATCCTCATGAGATTCCTCACATCTTCAACACTTGGGTTCCTCCTCCACTTTTGAATATATGACCTTTTCTGCTTTTTCAGTATCTTTTCTTCTCAATCACCCAACCGCTTGCTTCAGATGTCTAACTCCAAGGATATTGAAAATGGCTTCAGAAAGGGGCAAAACATCCAACACAAACGTATCTAGAAACACAACATTTGACCCCACATCAGACATTCATGAATTACATCTACTACAGTTGCCAGGTTACTGAGTACATCCAACATCGAAGTAAACATATCTACAACACAAATGTAGATAATGGAATCATGCAAGAAATTCTCAACCTCTTGGTTTACCTTCGACACAAAACCACTTTCGCTTGATGCATTGCCGGTACTTATTTGGAAGCAGAACTTGCAGCACATGAAGCTTGGGCACTGGTCTCAGTCAAAGGAGTTTCTACACCGGCATCTACAATCTGGTGGTTATTTGATTCTGGATTAGACCCATCTTCCAAACTGCTTGATACAGTAGGACTGGCAATATTATCTCTGGTTTCTGCAGGCTCTATCGTGCGCAAGACTGTTGCATTGCTGCCATCATTAACCTCTCTCCTAATTTCAAAACCCAGACCTGCCATGGAAGTGTTGCGCGAGAAAAATCTCTCCTTCCAACCCCTTGTACTCTTTGAAATTGACTCTCTGTACCTAAAAATGATCCATATTTCAATTCAAAAGACAAGTGCAAGTCTATAATAAATCATGTAAAATTAAAACATCAAAATATCACCCATGTTAAACCTCAAATATTTCCTACGGCCAGTACCTCATTGAAACAGCATTAAACCGTGATTTCAATGATTCTGAAAGTGACTGGAAATCCGAAGGTCCAGCTCGATCTTGACTATTAGGAGAAGACTGATTAGGAGACCTCCTGCAACAAAAGAAGATAGTATTGTGATTGCCATGACGGTAGGTTGAAAATTGTGTTTTTTACCTAAGAGAACTACCTAATAACAGATATATAAGGATAATCAAGGTAGAAAAAAGTAATTACCTATTGTTAACGGGAACGGAATTCCCTTGACCATTGACAAAAATTACATTGGAGCGAGATGCAGAGGCAGACTGCTGATCAGCTTGGGCAGATGTTTCAGGAGTAATTGATACCAAAGATTCTTCCCCCACAGTTCTTGAAGGTGAGGATGGAGTGCCAACAGTGATTGTAGGGGCTGGTTGAACTTCTCCTTGAGTTGCAACTAGTGAAGATATAGGACCAGTAGAAGGTGCATTTGGATGTGTTGAAAATACCAAGAATTGCGGACGACCTTGAATTGATGACCTATTCCTCATACCTTCCCTCCTTGCAATGTGACGTGCTCGTCCCATTGCAGCAGCAGCAGCCAAGTGCTGGATTATGCGCTCATCAAGTTCAGCATCATTTGTCCCCATTGGCAACTGCATAGAAAGCAAGTGTACGAGTAAGGTTATTTCTTTAGAAATTGGGCTTAACAGTCAATTTAATGAGGATGCTAGACGTCTAACTAGCAGAGGAGAAATACAAACATGCTGTAGTTCAAAATCCCCCAGCGTTGGATGATGAAATATGGCTGCATTTCTAGAAGGATTAAACCTAAAACTCCTTTCACGTTCAACAGCCTCAAGCAACTCCTGGCTGCCAAAGCAAGAGAAATGATTAGAATGTAATATAAATGGGGAAGAAGAATCTGGATCCAGTAATAAAACCTGGTTGGATCTTTCAGGCTGATTGGCTGCCAGCACATTGGGCACTGAGAACTCCTTTGACACCTACAAGATTAAAATAGAAAAAAGTAAGAAATAAGATAATAATACTTTCTTGCTCTTTCCATCTTTTAGCAAGTAGCATGAACTCCAATCATATCTCATATATGATACGAACATCAATTGAACATTCAACAAATAAATTCACATCAGATTCTTTTATCACATGGAATGATTGGAGCTGAAGAGGGTCACATAGTTCTTGCAGTGGTAATTCTAAAACTACACTGGGGGAAAATAGAGATTTCTCCTACATTACCCATGATAATCAGTATCAACGTAATTTCATGGTCATTCTGTCTGAATGCTACATAAAGAACATAAGCCAAATGCAGGAAGACCTAGGATTTAGAAGCCCATGAGTGGTTCCACTAATTTGGATTCCTATATATCCAGTCATGTGGTACTTCTTGTAATATATATGTAAGAACCATACTCTAAGAATTATAGCTCCGAGATTATGGCAATATGGAAGAAGCTAGCATTTTAACCTGGAGATCACGTGTTCATACATCAGAAACATATCCTCCATAGTACTCTCTTACATTCCAGTAGTCTGTACTTCTGTAAGTATCAATCAGAACATAGACTTCTTAAAAGATATTATACAAACACAACATAACCCCAACAATAACCCCATTTTGTTCAACCTACATAACTCTTATAAATGCCTAAGTTGCTATTTACTTCACGCATTTTATAGAATTTTCTAAAATCTCTTGTAGAAATCCATGTTGACATCAAGCATCACATAAACATATCAGACATAAAGCAATTTGTCATGCATATTCTCACATCATAATTTATGTAAGTCTTGGCAAAAGAAAATTGCCATGATCTTAGTAAAAACAAAGTGTATAAGAAGGCATTAGTTTGCAAAGTACATATAACGACATAAATGAAGCACAACATTAGCCAGGAAATATGGAGGCAGAAGGAGTAAAGGAATCTTGAGCTACTAGCACTGGACCAGCCATTATATCCACCCTTTAGGGGGTAGAACCTGCAGACCCTATCTTGAACTCCAACCAAAAACCTAGGGGTTATCCTCATTTTCATAGGGGGAGAAAAGAAAAAGGGCTATCCAGAAGTACATAAAGACTAGAAAAATGAAGAGGCAAGTGAAACTAGGTGAAACTTAGAGCCACATAAAATAACAAACAAAAGACAACATGGTGATCTATCAACATCAGTGTTCCTACATTAAAGTTGCACAACTAATGAGATTCAAACCAAAGATATAACAAGGTTATGAAGAAAAACAAATGTCCTGAATTACTACAAAAAAGCAATAACTCAAATAAAAGCATTTTCCACAAAAAAAAAAAGTAAAATGAGGAAAAGATGAGAGGAAATTGGCAGCAGTAATTAGAATTAAATAGTGCGTAAATGAATAATTTTGCACCAAGTCACCACTTCATCAACAAAGAAATATGCATAGATGCCAAATGCAAAGCATTTTATAATATCTGCCATCTAACCAAAATACTTGCTGTACTCCGGCCTTATTTCACCAGACATATGCGGTAATCTCAAACCTCAAAGGCCAATCTCCGACACACAAATAAACTTTAAGCATATGTGGTAACCTTAGATTTGAACACTTCACTCTTTGGCTTTTTTGGAGAGAAATAGATAGACCCTGCTTTTGAAGGAGAAAAGATAACCATATAAAGCTCCAGCTTTCCATATAAAGCTCCTGCTTTCATGGTTCTCATCTTTTTCGAACACAAGCTTCCATGGTCTAAATAAATAGTCCATCTCTTTTAATATTAATAATAGATGGTCCATTCATATATTATGAAGGTACATGATGTTATTGGTTTATTCTACCTGTATCTTTATAATCTAGCATTCCACATGCATTGTTGTCCCCTTGGTCCCCAACTGCATAGCAAAGTTTTCGTTCTTTTCGCTCGTCCAAAAAAAAAAAAAAGAAGGTATTTTCAAATTGAAACATTTTTGGAACATAAATGTTTACGGATTTACCAATTCATTGTTCCTAAGAATGACAAATAATAGGACAAAATCCAAACCTTTCCTAATTAAGGAGAAAAATGTGAAGTGATAATCCTGATAAATTTCACAAAGTGTGGCCCAATAATATCTAATTTACAGCTTTAATTTGTTAATCTGCTTCCTAGAATCCTCACTTTCAGATTCCTCAACCAGTGTCTAACATCAACATAAGCATCCAAAGAACAACAACTTCCTTTCCTAATAAAAAGTATTTATCTCCAAGAAACTCTCTTTTAGAATTTAAAAGATTTGGGAATGTTTGATAGCTAATTTTTTATTCCATGGACAAACAAAAGTACACATCAGGCCTCATCCATAATTTGCAATGCTCCCTTATCACAAACATGATGTTATACCAACAATATTGATGGAGGTTTTACCTCTTTTCTGGTGATATAAAAATGAAATGAATAACGTCCCTTCCATGCTATAAAGTTTATAGTGATGCTGTAGTACTGCTTCAGATCTGACTGCCCGCTAGAGTAGAATGCAGCTTGATTCCACTTAAGCATCATAAGTACATATCTATACTATTCTGTTATAATTTGTGAATCTCCCTATTTTAAGAATAGGGAAGAGAAGCCCAAAGTTCTAAACAATAAGAGAAGAACAGAAGCTACATTAATCCCCATTGACAAAGGACTGGTTTTATGAGTCTAATCAATTAGAGAATTTTCCTAGCCCAGACTGATTTACAAAAGTATAGTCAAGTTCAAGTTCGCTTGAAAGTACACCAGCAAGGCATCTACGATGAATCTCATAAAATGGATATAGATTACCATTCAAGAATGCACTGAAGATGAAACTCGTGCTTGCAGCAGGTCACCTGTAAGGGATGCAGCGAATAAGTATCAAAGAAATGTCCATTCACATATCAAACAAATAGGAATAAAAAATTTAAGACATACATACCGTGGATGGATCACTTTCACAGAATGCTTCAAGGCATATACTGCAGGCATCATCACAAGCATCCTGAATTCCCCCTTCCACAAAAGCTGCAGCAGAGGTTATATGCGCCTCAGACTTGGTATCTTCCATGTCCTGCAGGGCCAAACACCGAAGTTTCCCATTTTTTATAATGAACATAAGTCCTAGGTACAAAATGGAGCCAACAGTGACCGGAATAGAAATTAGCATCTTGATAAAGACTAAACCTTGGAAACATATATAGTCAACACTGAAGACACTGATACTACACTGATGAGATGCATAAATCAGTTCACTTAGACAAAAGATCAACAAAAGTTAAGCCGTAAAAATATATAATAATTTGATATTTTTGTTTTAAATACAAGAGAAGAATCTCCAAAATCCACAATAAATATTAACCAACTAGTAAAACTCTAACCAACCAAACTCCCCCAGAAAACAAAATCAAAGAAACACATATCATTTACTTTACCACCACTTGAGGGTTGAGAGTTTATAAGTAAAGAAAACCTGCTAATTATCAACCAATATCTTGATCAACAAAACAAAGAAGCCTTTTAGAAGAAAACCCTAGATTTTTTATTTTTTATTTTTTTGAATTTGGGATTGTTTTGGTTTTTGGATATTAACAGAGCGGGGTGGTAAAGAAAGAGATGGAGTTGGGCACAATGTAAAGGTAAAGGTAAAGGACCGAAAGCTGGGTCGGTCATCGTATTTTGTTGTTTTCCATTATTTTTTATATTTTTATGCCACAATTCCGACTTATTTTTTCTCCTTTAATATTGTCGTGTTCATAACATATTAACATCTATATTTTTGACACGAGGAAATTATACTATAATATCTTTGACGATTCTTTCCTCCCTGGAGGTGTGCATGGACCGGGT
The DNA here is from genome assembly GCF_007990345.1 of Gossypium hirsutum. Taxonomy (NCBI): domain Eukaryota; kingdom Viridiplantae; phylum Streptophyta; class Magnoliopsida; order Malvales; family Malvaceae; genus Gossypium; species Gossypium hirsutum. The sequence continues at coordinate 21,750,741 of NC_053430.1, read as the reverse complement.
CAAGTCTGAGTCAGGCTCAGATAAAATTTTAGATCTATTTTCTAGGCTCGGACTCAGCCTGAGCCTGAAATATAGGCATAAAAATTTACCTAAGTTTGACTTAAAATAAAATTATTAAGCTCGAGTCCGACTCGGCCTATATTAAATTTTTTTTAGCTTATTTCATTAAATAAAAAATTTAAAATATAATAAATAAAATATATTTAAAAACATAAAAACAATAATTAAAACAAGAAACAAATAAAAAATTAGACTAAAACAATACTTAAATAATACACAAATTAAAAATATAATAAAAAGAGATTATATTAAAATTGAAAACAAAATAGAAATATAATTAAAAATAAAATATATATATTTAGTATATAATTCGGGCCGGGCCGGGCTAGGCCAAACCCCAGCCAAAAAAGATTTATCCGAGGCCCGGCCCGTTTTTTAAATAGGCCTCTTTTTTTGCTCAAACCTATATTTCGAACTTATATTTTTACCCGAACCCTCACATTTTTTAGGCGAGCCTTTAAGCTGGGCCGAGTAACCTGGCCCATACACACCTCTATTGTGTACTTTTTTTTTTTTATTCCAACACTACTCACTGTACAATTTACCGACTTATTTCTGATCGGGAAATGGTAAATTTTACCATTTCATATATATCACTGCCCATAGCTATTCTTGTGACGCATGGCATGTATATCTTTAGAAGTGCAGTGTTACGACTTCAAGAATAGTAGGTTGACATCACCACCTCCAGAATGTCGCATCGTTGAGGGAATTTTATAAATTGCATAAATCATTTAGATATTTTGTTACTTGAAATTAATTTTAAATGTATTAAAATTAATTTTTGCAAATTTTGATTTACACAATTTTGGGATTCATTTTGTTATATAAAAACATCTTAATCGATTTAAGTTAAATCTACTCTGCTATCACATTAATGGATAATTGTAATATCAAAATTTCTTCTTACCAAAAAAAAATAATATTAACCCCACAGAAAATACTAAGTAAAGAGTGTTTAAGAACAAAATGAACAAAAATGGCAAATAAAACACTCTCCCAAAAGCACACTCATTGTGTAAATAGAGCAGTCTCCAAATAACTTTCATCTCAATTCAAAAATGAGATAGGCAAATCTCCAAAATTCAAATTAAAATATCTCAAAATATTATCTCTTCAATTTTTGGAAGGCGAATAAAATCTGTTCAGCTTCAAATATTTTAAATCACAAGATAGAGTTCAAGCAATTTTGAACTCTTTCATTTTCTTTAAAATTACCGTCAATGAGTAAGGTTTACTCCACCTTATATCTAGTTCCTTTTATATATAAAATGTCCTACATTTACTGCCTATTTAAGACATTAATTACATATATAAATCATAGACAGTCAACCACGAATATAATGTTGCGATTGATGTTATAATAATGAGTTCAGGGTGATGAGGAATTGGTTTAATTTTTTTACACTTGGGTTAAATAATATGTCTTATCCTATAAGACAAATATTCTCAACCTGTAAATTCTGCCTTTGTTCGGGAATTGGATGTAATTCAACATGGATGGTGCAGTAAAGGAGGATTTTGGGTTAGCTGCAATTGGGGGTGTCATGCGACACAAGAACGGGAGATGGATTCTTGGCTATAATCGATTTTTGGGGAGTGGTTCTATCTTGGACGTTGAATTTTAGGGTATTTTGAATGGTTTGATGATTGTACTTGATCGGGGATTTGACAGTTTGATTTTTTTTAGACAATTTAGAGGTGGTATAAGCTATACAAGGTAGTTATTCAAGGGTATTGAATTCCGTTTTGGTTAGAAGAATTCGACAATTATTAGCTAAACCAATGCAATGGTCAAATCCATCACGTATCTAGAGAAAATAACAAAGAGACAAATGAACTTACAAGAATAACTATTAATAAAAAAAGGAGGCCCGCAATTATTTGGAATGCCCCCTATAGGGGCTTGGCCATAATTTAAAATAGGTTTATTGTAATGTTTTTTTTTTAAAAGGTAAATTCAGTAATTCATTCAATGAATAAAACCATACAATTCAAGGGAAAAATAATAAACACTTGTTGTAGATGATGAAGGACAAGTTCCATCAACAGAACAAATGTTTTATCCTCAACATCAATAGAACATCGTGACATGTTGACAATTGGCTTGTCACAATTCACGTACGATATAGCTAGAGTGATTGCAAGCACTTAATATGATAAGGAAATTAGCCTCAGATGGTCCAAAGCGGCAAGCAAAAATTGACAAAAGAATCGAGCATTCAACAAACTAAAGAGGACGACAACAAAAACATCCCCAAAATCACTTGTAAAACTAAGGTTACATGCATAAGCAAAACTAAAAAATGTGCTACAAAAGTAGACAAAAACTTTTAAAACTGAAAACTCATTAAAAAAATAGACAAACAAACAAAATAATAATAAACTTAAACAACACAAGTCCCAATCGACTCATGAAATTATTTATTATTCTGAAATACTCTCAAAATAGAAACAGATTAAGAAGTTGACGAAGAGCCACCCACTTTCCAAGAAAAATTACTAGTGGCTGGTAGAGTTTTAGTTTGTCCATCACAACTTGTGAAGACAATAAAAATACACACAAAATAGATCTGCAAACTAAAAAGAGAGAAGACATGAGAAATGAATGAGAAAAATAAAAAGAAAAATTTGATGGGAGGGAGAAAAAGGTGGGTGATAGCCAGCCCAAAGGCTGGCACCGTGGCTGAGCAAAACAAAATATAAAGAGCATACGGCTTGAAATTTTTTTTATTGTAATGTTTTTTATTTCACCAAAAATAAATAAATAAATAATGAGTTCAACAAGGAAGTTCAATATTTAAAATTTTTAATAATTATGATGAATTTGACAAACAATAAAAAAATGAAAATTAAATAAAGTGTAAGAAATTATTAAACTTTTTTTAATATAATTTGAGTTACAATAAATTATTTCTGCCCATTAACGTAATCCTTTCATTGTGAATAAGATAATTTCATGATTTATTATTTGATTTTCATTTTGATTGTTTTTCTATATAATTTCAACAAGATCCTATTATAGTATTACTCGGCAAGAACATGAAAATTTTTCAATTGCGAAAAATCACCTTGAAATCTAATAATCAAATTAGATAATAGATCTGGATATCATTTGCATAAATTTCGACGTCATTTAGTCATGGAAAAAGGAATCATATTTGATTTGGTCATCAAATAATAAATACGAATTTAAACTTTTTATATTTTTTTTTCAAGGAAAAAGTTAAAGAAAAAAAAGTTCTGTCATAAATTATTAAAAAAAAAATTATAACACAAGAGATCCTCATTCATTTTAAGGTTTTAATCTAATATTATCCAAACCGAGATGATATTAAAATAAATTTCTCCTAATAATATTAACTCTAAAATTCATAACTGATTTAAATACATGCTTCTACATCTTTTCAATTATTTATTGATATTTTCAAAATTCATAAGTCCGAATACTTTTTACTTTAAAAATAAAATATCTCTATAATCATAACTGATTTGGTAAATTTAATTTCTCTTACCAAAACTCGTTCAGTTAAGCAGCTTTAAATTATTTCTTTTTCCGATGATTTTTATCAGCATAACAAATACACAAAGTGAAAAGATAGAAGAAAAACAATGAAGTCATTTGCCCTTTGCCTTGTTCTTTTATTCGCTTTCTTCTCCCCTTCTCTTTCCCAAGGTAGTACTAAAACATAATAAATACCCGAATTCAATTAATTCATGTTTTCACCTTTAAAATTTTATTCTAATGTCCACATGTGTTAATGTTTGTAGGTACCCAATTTTGCCCGATTGAGCTAACGATGGATGGGTCACCATGTGGGGAAAATGGGAAGTATGATTGTGTTGAAGTGATGATTGCCAGGTATGGGGCTTCAGCAATGACCAATACCTGTTCTTGTACTACTTTGCCAGATATGCAACGTACCTGCAATTGCCTTATTGTTTGTCAAAACTCAAAACTACTAGATTAGTGCTTCTACTCTTACTCTTAAGCTTTCACCTATTTTGCTTAATTTCTAATAATGGTTATAGTTTATATGCATTTTCTTTCAAATTATCATCTCAAATAATACTTGTATATGATATGACTCCGCATCATAGCCATCTAACTTATTGAAACAAAAGATAATCACAATAGAAATTTACAACTTTTGTTAATAAAATCCAGTGTTAGATATATAGAGCTGCATGCTTAATTGATAAAGGACACAAAATAAAAAGGAAAAAGTGATTGGGATGAATGAATTAAAAGCACTGGTAATTGGTAAATTAGCCTTAGGGAAGCAAAAATATATTGTGATCATTGGAAGCAGAACCCACAGCTTATAAACGTTTTGAATATCCAGAACCTCCGCATTTCTTGCAAAGTATCAATCCTACAACAATATCAGCAATGAGGTTAACAAATAAGAGCAAGGAGGCTCAGTCCAACAGATTGAAACATTATTTCAACAATGAATGATTAAACAGGATGTCACACAAAAAATTGGGCCCTATACTAGGAGTTGGATTGCATTTTGCCCCACTACTCAAAAAAGGGCAAACTAGTCCCTGTAAATTAGATTAATGAGCAAATTGGTCCTTTCTGTTAAAAATTTGATCTATTTGTACTGTTAAAAATTGATTCATGTACGTCAACAGAAGAGATGAATGAGTTTTTAATAGAAGGACCAATTCGCTATTTGATTTAACGTACAAAGACTAATTTGTCAATTTTTTTAGTAGAGGGGTAAAATACAATCTAACTCCTATAAGTACCTCCATGGTACTTTTATCCACAATAACTCATATACACAATAACTTCCAAGTGAATGCACATTCTGGTGATGCAAAGTCTATTGAGAAACAGCCACTGTAATGGTAGCATAAATAAGGTCTAGGTCATGTATCAAGTAAAATTAAACAATCAATAAAGCATCCTTCGGTTTTTTTGGTGCAAAGGAGATCATAGGTATAGGAAGGAGAAAGTGTTCCAATGCTGGGATTGGAGTGCCAAACCTGCTAGGATGTCACCTTTTAAGGATAGGTTGAGTACGAGAACCAATGGAGCTAAGCCTGAGTTCTGATCTTTAACTAAATCTTACCTGCACCTTTACACACCCGACAATCGATCAAGCCCGTTTCTTGCTTCATCTTACCATCTTCGCAAAAGACACATTTTGTACCTCCTGCATCCATCACAATAACGCATACATTTACCAACACCCTGCATTTCCTCAACAAACCACATGTTTTTTCACAAGAAGATGCAAGGGTTCTATGGTGGAAGCCAGGAAGGAACTTGATTTAATCATTGCCAAATAAGAACCAAAACTTAAAAGAAACAAATTATAGTTTCTTCTAAACTATTCTTTAAACACAAGGATTCAATTTAGTAAAGTTCTTGACACCACCAAAGATTATGATTTGCCAATTCTAATTGGAACACAGGCCATTTTAAGCTATGCTACTTCGCTTCATTATCATCATTCCAAAAACAATGGAAAAGAAAAAAATAATCAAAAAGTGAAAAAAAATACCATTTCCAGCACAACGATCGCATGGGACGGGATCACCCTGAAAAACCCACCAAGAGAAAGTGGAAAAAGATAATTTTTAATCCATCAAATTCCAACATATATAAGTACCGAATTTGTTTTTTAAATGAAGGGTTTTTGATAGAAGGGAAATACCTTGAGGCCAAGAAAGAGGGAGAGTGCAATGGCAGCCAAAACACTGATAGTGGCAAGAAAAGTTTGGGTATCTAAGGGCTTATCAAAACCGGTGAGCAACAAAACAGGGTGGAGAATGAGCCTTGTGGGGTGATATAGAAGCTTCCTACGTTTAGAATTGTTGGTACGGGACAGTGTGGAAATATCTTGCTTTGTTAGGGATAGTTGAGGGAGGAAATGATTAGTTGAAGAGGAGGAAGAAGAAGAAAAAGGAGAGGATAGAGGATTGAGGGATGAAAAACATAGCGTGGCCATGGATAGCAAATACAAGGATCTTGTGGAGCTGAGTTCGGTACTTTGATTCCTTCATTTGCCTTTTTTTTTTTCCTGGCGTGACAGATTTGCCCTTTTATGTTGGTGACGTTAAACAATTTGGGAGCTCGTTGGTGAATTATAGCATTTTAATAAATCATAAATGCAAAAATAATTTTTAAATATCAAGTTTGTTACTTTGATTCAAACCACAAAATGTAAGAATTTTTATTTTATTTTATTTTTCATGTATGTATTATAGAAAAAATAGTATTAAACATGGTTTCATTATTAAAAACAAAATTTTATTTCTATTTCTCAAATGTGTTTTTCAATTTTCAAAAATCAAAAATATAAAAAAATACTTTTAAAAACCAAATAGGGCCTAACTTTTTTGTTGTTTTATAATTTTCACTTTTGTTTTCAAAAACTATTTTTAAAATTTTAAACATGTTTTGTTTAGAAATAACCTCTTTCTAAAATCAAATGGAGTATTAATCTTCATAGGCTTTAAAATGGATTTGGAGAATATTATAGTTCTAAAAAAAATTGTTATTAGTATATTAAATAAATTAAACTCAAACTATGTTTAATCCATCTATGTTTAAGAACAAAGTTGTTTAGGAATTTTTATAAAATATTTAAAACTTGGTTAACATTCATTTATTATTGGATTACAATAAAATTATTATGAATCTCAAGTTTGGTTAGGATAACTTAGGTTGAAATCAAAATTGTACTTTGCATTTTATTTATACTATAGAAGGGATGTTGACTCATAACAATGAGTTGTCTCTCTTTCTAGGAGCTTCTTCACTGCCTTGTGCCAACATCAAGCATTACTTCACCAATCATGTGCTTATCCCTATCTTTCAATTTTTATTTACTCCCTTGTTTCAATATTTTGTTTCCTTCGCTATTGTCTCCTTTTCTTTTCATCATTGGTTCTTTAACATGTTTTCTTCTTTTAGTTTCCATATCAAGTTATTGATTGCTTGGCAACCTATGGGATTAAGCTTAGCTTTTTTATTGTTTAATTTTTTCCTTTTTTTTCTCTCCTTTGACATTTTTGTTTTTTGTGGTTTTCTATTTAGTTTTGTTTTGCCACTCACTTTCTCTAAAATGAAGGATAATTTAGGTTTTTGGGGTTTCTTCTCTATCTTTTTGCTACTAGTTTATCTTACACTACTGCTTGTTTTATTAGTTACTTTTTTTTTCACCTTTTTTTATCTTTGGTATTGAGATTAGGTCTTAGCCTTTATTAAATATTTATGGATTTTATCAATCTTGAGTTTTTTCATTGTTTATGTTTCCAACCTCACCCCCTTTAATGCTCCTTTTTAATAGCCTTTTTCTTCTATAAAACCTAGTAATCCTTGCATGACCCCATAATCTCATCTTATTTCTTGATCCCTCCTCCCTCCTGAAAAACATTTATCCTCTCATAAAAGGAAAATGAAAATGAATAATCTTGGTCGACAACATAAAGCTACCAAGATTGAGAGCAATGAGTCTAGACAATCTAATGATAATGAGGAGCTTATAAATGTGACTTAAGCACTATTTGCTTTACATGATCTTGGGAATCAGGCTCATAGTTGTCTGATTATCAATCTTAGAAGTAGCATTGTTTCATTTTGACATTGACTTATGGAGTCACTACCTTGTGGCCTATCTCATTTATTTTAAGAGAATTATCAATAAGAATTGTTCAAAATCTGATTAGCAACTTTTGGAAATTAAGTGGCAGAGTTAATGTGGCTAGATATGAAGATAATTTTTATGTCTTACATTTTAAAGGAATGATTGGTCTAAAGTTTATACTAAAGGAAAGGCCATGTGTTGTAAAGGGCAAGTTGTTTTTCTTTGGTAGGTGGAGACCTAATATGGCTCCTTAAGACATTCAATTTTTTATTGCACCTATCTAGCTCCAAATGTAATGCTTATTGCTAAAATGCCTTTTGTCATAGGTGACCCATATTATTGCAAATATCGTTGGTGAGGCTATAAAGGTTGACTGACAAGCCTCCTTTCTTATGAATATTCGATATCTTGGCATACGTGTTCATATCAACCCATGATTACAACTTTTAGTGGGTTGTTTGAAATAATGCTAGAATCTAGTTATACTTTCAATTTGAAAGAGTCTACAAGTTAATCATAAATTATAGGAGAATGGAACATAGGTAGCCAAATTGCATCTTTGATAATAATGAAGTTAAAGGAGACATCATGGACTAGATGAACAACATCAAAAGGTTGACGAGCTATGATATTGGACATGGCCTTTTTAAAGTTTTGTCCATCAACAACATAGGGGCCTTTAATAATAACAGTCACTGCTCTAATTCTAGAGTTTTCTTTCGATACTTTGAGCCTAAATCGATGCCTTTACAAATTTTTATTCCCCCATGGCTGATACTTTAAGAATTAAAGGATGTGATATACCAATCACCATAACCACCCACAAAGTAACCCCTACTAGATCCTTTGAAAGCTAGAACTTTAATAGGTAACTTTCAACAGGGTCAAAATGAGAGATGCGATGATTTGTGTCCTTATGATGCAAATTTATATTGGAGTGCAGTTTGGAGCACTTTGGTGTATATATTAAAGTAATGAATGGTTATATTTTCGTACATTTAACATGTGAGTCACCAAAGGTTACTAAGGGTCAAAACTAATATTGAGTATACATGTCTTAAAAATAATTATCCTCTAATGATAATAATAAATGTTTTTATTATAAAGAAAGTAATGTTGTAACGATTCAAATTTTAAAGGTGTCGAAAAATGTGGTTTCAAAATCTCATTTTCGTAGACCCAGTCCGTGAGGACAAAATATAAATATTGATGAAGTTATTAAGAAAATATATTGAGTTCAGTTAAGTAATTTAACCAAGAAAATAGTTAATTAAAGCTCAAAGACTAAATTGTAAAAGTCTAATCGTTATTGAATTTTAATTTAGAAAAGGCTTGAGGACCTATATAGCAATTATCTGAAGGACCAAATGGTTATTAAACCATTGTTCATTTAAAGTTAGTGGACTATGATGATGATGACTATTTAAATTATGTAATTAGGATTAAAGAATAAAATTAAGATTAATTAAAGTAATAACCATAATTAATTAAATTAATAAAGCTTAATCATGTTATAAATAGTTTAATTAAGCAGAAAGAAAGATGAAATCCAATTCATCTTCTTCCACAATCAACCAAAAAAGAAAAGAAAGGAGAAAAAGTCTATTGTTGAAAGTTTTGTTCGATCATTATTTCAAGTAAGTCTTTAAGCTAGTTTTCTTTATTTTTTATAGATTCATGGTCATGGGAGCTTGATTTAGCTAGACCATGTATCAATTTGTTCAATTGTTAAGTTTTTAGCAAGTTGTCATTATAGAGAAATTGATGAATTAGGCTTAAATTTGATAGTTATTAAGCTTAGATTTTGATAAGGACTAAATTGAACTTGTTAGATAGCTTTGTAAGATTAGATACTAAATTGAATAAATTTAAAATATGTCATGAGATTATGCAATGAATGGAAAGTATAGGGTCCTTAATGAAAGAATGTAAAATCGGATTTTGATTTGATGTTAGATAACAAAAAAAACACATCTCAAGTATAAGGACTAAATTGAAGAAAATAAAAAATATGAGTGATTATGTGTTTGGATATGAATTGAGTGTAAATTGATATTATTTTTATTATTGAATTATCGAACGTAGCTAAAAATGGCGCTTGGCCATTGAGAGGGAAAGGAAAGGCAAGAGTTGTTGGCGAGTAATAATGATTTCGGTTTGTACTTTTATGATTTGAGTTCACTTCGTAAAAAAATACATATATATACATATACATATGTTTGATATGATACTACCTATTGAGATAAGTATATTATTATTGATGATTCTGTTAACACATGATGACATCTATTGTCGAAAAAATTGGACTAAATTGAATATAATAGAAATAAGTATGTTATAAATGTAATATCCCGAATTAGGGCCTAATCGGAATAGTGGTTTTGTGACCACAAATTCGAGATAGAAATAATTATTTTATGATTATTTTTGAGGTCTATGATATGATTGCATGATTGTGTGAAAATTTCATGAAGAAATTCTATGCATAAAGTGCTTAATTTGAAGTTAGGGACTAAATTGAATAAGTTGCAAAACTTGCATTCTAGAAGTTTCTAGTATGAAATTGCTTTGAAATATTAATTAGGAGGTCTTAAATAGCAATTTGACCAATTTCAAAGTTTTTGGACAAATATTGGACATGAATGGAATTTTTGGAAAGTTTAGTAGTAAGGGTATTTTGGTCATTTAGGGGTAAAATGAATTAAAATACAAAATTAAAAGCCAATTTTGCTCATCTTCTTCACCATGGACGTGTATACCAAGGGAGACTCCATGGCTAGGGTTTCCAAGCTTCCAAGCTCGATTGTAAGTCCGTTCTAGCCTCGTTTTTAATGATTTTTATGTTTTTGGAGTCCCGGTAACTTGATTTAGCTTATGCTAACAATAATTCAACCTAGGGTTCATATTTGGAAAAATACCCATAGGTTAAATTTGTGTATTTTGGTGTTTTATGATAGAATAGGAGGTTTTAAATTATGTTAGACAACTTGTGCTACTCGGTTTTAAGTGAAAACGAGCAAAAGGGCTTAATCGGTAAAAATACCTAATAGTCATAAGTACATGTTAGAGTGAGAATTTGATGTTGCCATAGAAGGGAAAAATGATCAGAATGTCATAAAACATAATAAAATAGGATGAAGTTTAATTTCCGAACCTTGGGGCAAAAGTGCAAATATGCAAAAGTTTAGGGGTCAAAATGAAAATGTTTAAAAATATGATTTTTTGGACCCATATGAATAGTGTGACTAATTATTAGGCTAAATGTGATATTATAGATGAAGGAAATCAAGATTCGGGCTTAAATCGGGAAAATACAAGGTTATGGACTAAAATGGTAAATTGTTGTTTCTGGATCGAGGTAAGTTCGTATGATAATAATAATGCAATGTTATGTTTGAATTATATTTCTTACTATTATTGCATATATTTTATGATTTAATATATTGGAAAAGTTGATGGAATGGTGTTTATGATGTGGAAATATGACATGAAAGAATGTTACATGAAATGCAAGAAAATAAAGATACATGACAAGTGATATATGAAATATGTGATATATGTTATGTAAATTCTTAAAAGCTGATTTGATATTTGAGTTGTGTCTTATTATACTATGAATGGACAATTGGTACTATGGATAGTGAGATCGACACTTCGAGTAAATTCGTACATAAATAATATATCGATTCTTTTTATGTTATTATATTTTGATATCATATGAAATGTGGCTACCTATCAAATGGTTATTTGATGTAAATTATGAATTTAAATTGATTACGGACAATTCAGTAAAATGTTGAAAAGTGAGGAATTTCCCGATTGAACCTTCGGAATAAAAACGATACGAATGATCTATTGTGAGGTCGCATGTGTAGTACTAAGTGCAGGCTACTATGCGTACCCGAAAACTGTGATCACGTGTGTAATACTAAATGTAACACCCCTTACCCGTATCCAAGGCCGGAACAGAGTACGAGGCATTACCAGACTTAACAATACACATAGACGAAAACTGGGCCATAACATTTCATTTAATTCAAAACTTTTCGAACACATGCATAACAAGCAAAGCTAACTATATCATCACATCAAAACATAGGACATAGCACGATTGATTAAACTTATAAACCATAATGGATAAGGACCACATCTCATGATTTTATACGATAACTCAATGCAGACTGATACGTATGGTCAAAATCATAATAAAAATACATATCACAAACCAACTTCCTATACATGCCACTCACTTGATATTTCTAATATTTGAATTAATTTTCCCAAAAATGATAGTTTGATAGTGTAATTTTGCCTCCAACGATCTCCAACATCGAGCCGACCTGCCAATACTAAAGAAATGGAGAGGATGGGTAAGCTTTACGCTTAGTAAGTTCATATGAAAATAATAAGCAAATTCTACCATGCTTTTCAAGATAAAACACTATAATTTTACAATTATACATATTCAGGACAGGCTATTTTCTAGAGTCCCGGTGTTAAAAAAAATCATATCTCGAGTTACAAAACTAAAAATCCAATTCCATAATTTTTCTATGAAACTAGACTCATATGTCTACTTACTAAGTTTTTTCTAGAATTTTTGGTCGGGCCATTTAGTACAGTTTATTAGTTAAAGTCTCCCCTGTTTAAGGGTATGACTACTCTGACCCCTGTGCACTACGAACCGAATTTCTCCCTGTACAGAATTCCAACGACCATGCCGTTTGTTTCCCTTAAAATTAGATTCAATAATGAATCCATGCATGTAAGGTGTGACTCTCAATAATTTTTTTACAATTTATGGTGAATTTATAAAGTCAGAATAAGGGATCTCGAATTCATTCAGACCTTGTTTCACAAGAATTCAAATATCACACAATATAGAATTTTTTTGCTTCCCCTGTTTCTTTCATGTGAAAATAGACTCATTAAGATTTATTTCCATAATTTTTTTAAATTTAATTCAACTTACACAATTTTTGGTGAATTTTCAAAGTCATGTACTGCTGCTGTCTAATACTGTTTTACTACTAAAGTTCACTTTTACACAATTTCACTTAATCCATTCCATTTTACCGAGGTTCGCTCAAATATTGAGCATATTGCTCATAAATTCAAATAAACATATACTTGCACTTGTTCATCACATAATCACTTTCACATGTATTTTCATTTAATCGATTTCCCGTTGAACTCATCGGAATAATAATGGATACAAAATTGCCTTCACATGTTCCCATTTCCACACTTGTAGCCGAAGCTATCTGGTACGCATAGTAGCCTGCACTTAGTACTACACACGTGATCAAAGTTTTCGGGTACGCATAGTAGCCTGCACTTAGTACTTCACATGCGACCTCACAATAGACCATTCGTATCGTTTTTATTCCGAAGGTTCAATCGGGAAATTCCTCACTTTTCAACATTTTACTAAATTGTCCGTAATCAATTTAAATTCATAATTTACATCAAATAACCATTTGATAGGCAGCCACATTTCATATGATATCAAAATATAATAACATAAAAAGAATCGATATATTATTTTTATGTACGAATTTACTCGAAGTGTCGATCTCACTATCCATAGTACCAATTGTCCATTCATAGTATAATAAGACACAACTCAAATATCAAATCAGCTTTTAAGAATTTACATAACATATATCACATATTTCATATATCACTTGTCATGTATCTTTATTTTCTTGCATTTCATGTAACATTCTTTCATGTCATATTTCCACATCATAAACATCATTCCATCAACTTTTCCAATATATTAAATCATAAAATATATGCAATAATAGTAAGAAATATAATTCAAACATAAAATTTCATTATTATTATCATACGAACTTACCTCGATCCAGAAACAGCAATTTACCATTTTAGTCCATAACCTTGTATTTTCCCAATTTAAGCCCGAATCTTGATTTCCTTCATCTATAATATCACATTTAGCCTAATAATTAGTCACACTATTCATACGGGTCCAAAAATCATATTTTTAAAAATTTTCATTTTGACCCCTAAACTTTTGCATATTTGCACTTTTGCCCCAAGGTTCGGAAATTAAACTTCATCCTATTTTCTTATGTTTTATGACATGCTGATAAATTTTCCCTTCTATGGCAACATCAAATTCTCACTCTAACATGTACTTATGACTATTAGGTATTTTTACCGATTAAGCCCTTTTGCTCGTTTTCACTTAAAACCGAGTAGCACAAGTTGTCTAACATAATTTAAAACCTCATATTCTATCATAAAACACCAAAATACACAAATTTCACCTATGGGTTTTTTTTCCAAATATGAACCCTAGGTTGAATTATTGCTAGCATAAGCTAAATCAAGTTACCAGGACTCCAAAAACATAAAAATCATTAAAAACGAGACTAGAACGGACTTACAATCGAGCTTGGAAGCTTGGAAACCCTATCCATGGAGTCTCCCTTGGTATACACGTCCATGGTAAAGAAGATGAGCAAAATTGGCTTTTAATTTTGTATTTTAATTCATTTTACCCTTAAAAGACCAAAATGTTCTTACTACTAAACTTTCCAAAAATTCCATTCATGTCCAATATTTATCCAAAAACTTTGAAATTGGTCAAATTTCTATTTAAGATCTCCTAATTAATATTTCAAAGCAATTTCATACTAGAAACTTCTAGAATGCAAGTTTTGCAACTTATTCAATTTAGTCCCTAACTTCAAATTAAGCACTTTATGCATAGAATTTCTTCACTAAATTTTCACACAATCATGAAATCATATCATAGACCTCAAAATAATCATAAAATAATTATTTCTATCTCGAATTTGTGGTACGAAACCACTATTCCGATTAGGCCCTAATTCGGGATATTACAATAAATTTATATCTATTTTACAATATGGATTGATGATGAAAATGATATGGAATTGTGATATTGATTATGTGATGATATGTAAATAGACATTGGATACCCTATTAACTGTTTGAGCAGAGTCGAATATAGTTAGCATGTCATAGGGTTACATTATGTATGGGTTTATACTTCGGCTTGTCTGATGATGCACTTATGTGCTAGTATATTTGCTTCGACTTGGCTAATGATGCACTTTTGTGCTGGTATATTTGCTTCAGTTTATTCAGTGATGCATTCCGGTGCCAGATTGATGTGTTGGTTGGTTGATTCGTGTATCTATCTTGAGCCCTAGTCCAATTAGTAGGGATTATGAATATAAACTCGATAAATGATATTGAATTGAAATGGTATTATGAAATGGAACCGTATGTGCATATATGTGAATCATGATAGAGAAAGCATGTTAAAGATCATGCGAACTGGTTATTATGAGCCCTGAGGGCCGATATGGAAACGTAACAAATCAATATATTAGAGAATGAAATTAGAAATTGGTATGTTGTGAAATGGAAGTATAAGTACCTTATGATTGGAAAGTTTGATATGGTATGTTTAATTACAAATGTAAAATGAATTGGTATATATAGTTTTAATAAAGTCAGGACATGATATCCATGGTGTCGCGACGTTAACCTATTAGTTTGAAAATTTTACAATTTGGTTCTTATTCGACCTTGAGTTATTTAAAGAGCTTTCATAAGCTTATATAAGGCTCGTACATGATTGTATAACATATGGTAATTATGGTTGAACTATTATATTGAATTGTAATTTAATCGTAGCTGCTCTAGCAATAAATGTGACATTTTGTAGCTCAAATTCAATGATCGAATTGAGTATGGGGTACTACAAATGTGAACTTAAACACTAACGAGTAACTAAGAATAAGAACTTAATAGTTGCAAGAAGTTTTACATGAATTTAAAACAATGTTGTCAATTTAAGAGGTATTACTAATCAAAATTTTGTAGACATAAAGAATACAATACATAGTGATAATGTACAAATTTTCTTATTTAAAGAATTCAAATTGTACATCATATATTTCAATTTTAAGCAGTGATAACAACATAATGTATATGGATATTTCACTCTAAAGTTATGTTGTAAATTTAGATCAATTAATCTTCTCAAAGACCTTCAAGTTTATTTTTCAATTTTTATTTTCTTTCATTACCTAAAACTCATTTTTCATTAAATTTGTCTATATATAAAATATATTTTCTAGTGGTAAATTTTTTCATTAAAAAAAGGAAGTTTTTAAAAACTCTTAATCTTTGAGTTTCCCAATACTGGATTAACTAGAAAAGAATCTGAGCATCCTATCCTATATATGACAACCAAAGGGATTAATTGCAACATAAACACTTTCGTGTTTTTGTTTTTTATAGGGCTTCCACTATTTGGTTTTTCCTCATTAATCCCTATCATTTGAAATCAATTCATAATTCACAAATTTTTATGTTACTATCATTTTTATTAATCGTTTTACAAACTACAAGACACCTAATTGGAATTAATCCACAAACCTAAAAAAATCTCCCTCCTTTCATAGTGACTAGTAGAAAAGGGCGGCAGTTCCCATTTTATTATTTGGAAATGAAAAACTTCCATTATTTTGGTAACTTAAAATATGTATTTTTCAAAAATTAAAAAATTAGTCCTTGTACATTGGGCTGAGTCTTCGGTCGAGTGGCTCACTCACAATGTTGACTCACTTAGAATCTTTTAATGCTAAGATCAATAGTTCAACCTTCCTCTCATAAATTATAATAATCTTAATGGAAGGTTGGTGTTAAAGAGTAGATTCGGAACCAAGAAAAAGCGAAGAATTAAGGGGAAAATAATAGAGAAAGAAGAAAAAGGAACAGAAACTTCAGAATTTCCAAATTCATATCTGTAAAGGAATGTTACTAGCATATATGGAAACTCAACAACAGCAAGAGAAAAAATTAAACACATCGTTTTGATAACAATGGTTCAACCCAAAACGACTCGTTTCACTAATACTAAATGCACCGTATAACCAATCATAAAAGAACTAATAGAATTAACCAATTCCTTCCATAGCAAATACCCCGTCCCTGAAAGAGGATCCTTGTCCTCAAGGATCAAACGTAGGAAAACGGCATTGAAGAGTCTGCAAATTCTCCCAAGTAGAATCCTCTGGAAAAGTGTCTGCCCACTAGACGAGAACCTCCACAACAGCATGGTTTCCTTGCTTGACTAGGCGTCTATCCAAGATTTGAACCGGTGTCTTAAGAAGAGATCCATCCAAACCGACTGGTGGTAAGGTAGGAACACTAATTGCTGACCCAATATGTTTCTTCAATAGGGAAACATGAAAAGTAGGATGAATTTTAGCAGCAGGTGGTAATGCTAATTTGTAAGCAACCTGGCCAACAAGAGCTTCCACCGGAAACGGCCCAAAATATTGAGAGGATAACTTCTGATTTTTGAACTTGTGGAGAAAATGTTGGCAATATGGTTGGAGCTTCAAATACATTAAGTCCCCCACCTTAAACTCTCGTTCCGAATGATGTTTGTCCGCTATTTGCTTCATACGATCCTGAGCACGAGAGAGATGAAACTTTAAGACCTTGTGCATAAGTTCTCTATGTTGTAATGTGCGATCCACAGTCGCAACAAGAGAAGCACCAGCCACATAGAGTAAGTGCAACGGTGGTTCTTATCCATAAAGAGCTGCATAAGGTGTGGTCTGAATAGTAGAATGATGAGTAGTATTATACCACCACTCTGCCAAAAGAAGCCAAATAACCCAAGCTGATGGTTTTTCACCAGTCATACAGTGCAAATAACTCTCCAAACACTTGTTAAGAGTTTCAATCTGGCCATCCGTTTGAGGGTGATAGGCCTTAGACATCTTCAACTTGGTTCCCAAATGGCGAATCAGTTCCTGCCAAAAATGACTTAAGAAAAGATGATCCCGATCAGAAACGATAGAATGTGGTAGTCCATGCAACTTGTAGTTATGCTGAAGATATTCTGTAGCAACAGTCAAAGCTGTAAAGGGGTGTGCCAAAGCGAGAAAGTGATCGTACTTAGTCAAACGGTCGACCACAACAAGAATAGTGGATTTGCCTTGGGATGGAGGAAGACCTTCAATGAAATCCATGCTAATGACAGCCCAAGCACGATCAGGTATAGGTAAGGGTTGCAAAAGTCCAGGAGAAGCTGAAGTTTCAATTTTGCAACACTGACAAACGATACACTCTCGAACCTACTGTTTAACATCGTTTGAAAGGCCTTTCCAATACAGCAAGGCAGAAATTCGATGACGAGTGGCATGAATGCCCGAATGACCACCCAAAGCACTGTCATGAAAGAGACTAAATATGTACTTTCGAAGTTGGATATCATGTCCTACCACCACTTTGCCCCGCTTGTGAAGAAATGTCCCATGCCATGAATACTTGGGATGTAATTGAGGCTGCTCTTGGACAGCATGGAACAACTGAGAAATTTTCTAATCTGTAGCATATGAAGCTATAATGCGATCCCAAACCTCTGACCAAGGAAAATGCGCAGTACCATCACATTAGAACAACTGAGAAGTGGGAACATAAGGTTTCCTGGATAATGCGTTGGGCACAGTATTCTGAGCACCCTTGCGACAATAAATGGAGAAATCATAACCCAACATCTTTGCAACCCACCGTTGTTGATAAGGCGTAATTGCTTGCTGCTCAGAAAGAAATTTTAAGCTCTGGTGATCTGCTTTGATAAAAAAACGTTGCCCGACCAAATAGGAATGTCATTTCTTCACCGCAAGCAAAACCGCAAGCATTTCCTTACTGAAGTATGCCACTGGCCGACCCTTTTGTTGTAGAACAGCCCCGACCCCTTGACCACTAGCATCTATTTCCACACAAAAGGTTCCTAGAAATTTGGTAACGCAAGAACTGGAGCCTGACAAACAGCCGTTTTGAGCTGATCGAAAGCAGCTTGTTCCCGCGCTGTGCATTGCCAAGGTGCGCCTTTTTTAACAAAAGAGTAAGGGGCTTAGCCAATGGACCATAACTTTGAATAAAGCATCTGTAATACCCGAAGAGTCCCAAAAAACTCCGGAACTCATTGACGGATGTCGGTGGAGACCAACCCAACACGCTCGCCACTTTGGCACGATCCATGCTAACCTCTCCTTAAGAAATCACATGGCCAAGGTATTCAACTTATTTATCACCAAAAACACATTTGGACTTCTTAGCATAAAGCTGGTTAGAGCGCAACACTTGCAGCACTTCTCGCAAATGGATCAAATGATCAGCCCACTCATGAGAATACATTAGTATGCCATAAAAAAAACAAGAACTAATTTCCTCAAAAAGGACTGAAAAATCAAATTCATCAAAGATTGGAAGCTTGAGGGAGCATTGGTCAAGCCAAATGGCATGACCAAGAATTCATAATGAGCAGCATGAGTTTTAAAGGCTGTTTTGTACACATCTTGCTCATGCTTTCGAATCTGGTGGTAGCCCAAGCGCAAATCCAGCTTGGAAAAAAAAATTGCTTGCCCCAAGTCATCTAGGAGCTCCTCAATGATTGGAATAGGAAATCGGTCTTTGATAGTCAATTGGTTAAGTTGTCTGTAATCCATGCACAGCCACCAACTACCATCCTTCTTTTTGACCATCACCACCGGAGAGGCAAATGGACTGTTGCTATCCCGAATTATGCCCTCATGCAACGTTTCTTGGATCAATTTTTCTAATTTCATTTTCTAAACTGCTGGATATCGATAGGGCCTCACTTTGACAACCTGAGACTCATCCATTAATGGAATTCGATGGTCCTGCAGTTGATGAGGTGGCAAACCTGTAAGAACTTGGAAAATGTCATCGAAGTTAGCAAGAAGATCTTGCAAATCTAGTGGTAACTGATTTGATTGCATTGTGAGAGTAGTTTGATCCTCAGAAGTCAATAACATCGGATACGGCCCATTACCAATCAAACTCAAGCACTTAACGAACTGATTACTAGAAACAATCTGAAGTAAGCCTGGTACAATACCTTGTAACATACAATTCTGTTTTTCGTACTTAAATTGCATGGTTAAGTTAGAGAAATTCCATACAATTGGACCAAGAGATAACAGCCATTGAATGCCAGGCACCAGATTAAACCCTTTCACAGACAAAATTAAAAAGTCGGTGGTGAAATGATAGCCCTGAGCCTTCCATGAAACTGCTCTACACAATCATTGAGTGGACAGTCGAACCCCATTTTCTACCATTACTCGTAAGGTACTACTTTGCTCGATTGTTAAATTCAGTCTTTTGGCCACTTTGAAGTCAAAAAAATTGTGTGTACTCCCAGAATCCACCAGCATAACTACTTCAGTGTGGTCAATAACTGCTGAAAATCGCATGGTATTATGCCCCTGCAACCCTTGTAAAGCATGCAACGACAATATAGGACTTTCCAGAATCGGTTCTATTGAATCTAACTACTCAGGATATTCCTAAGAATCTTCAGATGATGGACTCTTAACATCAAATCCTTGGTTCCAGGTTGCTTCAATAACAAGTTGACACAATTGAGATTTAGAACATTTATGACCTGGAGAGTACTTCAAACCACATAAAAAACAAAGGCCCTTCTTCTATCTATCTTCCAATTCTGCTTGGGATAAAGACTTAGGTGGACTCCTTTGAACCGCATTACCCTACACCAACCTGCCTTTTACAATCGAACTCCCCACTTCTTGTTGCATTCGCGAAACAGGAAGTAAAGGTTTCGGTGAAATATAGCCACTGCCAGTATTGGAACCTTTCATTGATGGTCCACACACAATGTTTTCAATCTGTCTAGCTAGGTTGTAGCCTTCCATCAATGACTGAGGCTTAAACAACATACTGTCCAATATCGGTCTTCAAATTACTAATGAAGATACTCAAAGCATAAGATTCAGGTAAGCTTAACTGATTCAACAAACTCAAAAATTCATCATGAAACTGCTCAACGGATCCATGTTGCTTGAGAGTTACTAACTCAGTCATAAGGTCGAGAAAAGAGTCAGAACTAAAACGTTCCTTAATCCCTCTAGCATATAACTCCCACGTCAACTGGTGCAATCCACCATGCCTCTGTACAAACAAGTGATGCCAATCTAACGCCTTCCCTTCTAAATGTAAAATAACCACCTTGACCTTAGAATGCTCACCAACATTTTCAGCCTCAAAATATTGCTCTAATTTTACCACCAACCTTTAAAATTTTCACCATCAAAACGTGGACAATCCACTTGAAAGGAAGTATTTACAGTTTCCACCGTACCTCCGCGTGAAGACAAACTCGAGTGTCCTAAATCTGGCATCGGAGACACTATGAGATGTTCCTTTGTAGGGAACCTAGGAGGAGAACCCAAAATCCCCTTTCATTTGCTCGATGCCAACCCAGTAACTGGAACAGAAGGAATCTGCCTAAAATACTGTTCAAACAACGAATGAAGCTCAGATCTAAGTTCGGATCTTACCTCTGACCGCACTTCCGACTTAAGTCCCTCTTGAAAATCCTTCAACCTCGCATCAATCCTAGCATCCAATTGAGAAAATTCAACTTACAGCTGCGTCAGTTCACCTTGCATCATACCAAACTCTTTCTGCATTCTGGTCGTCACTCCTTCTACGGCCATAAGGATCGAGTAGCTCTGATACCTTTGTTAAAGATTAGATTCAGAACCAAGAAAAAGAGAAGAATTAAGGGGAAAACAATAGAGAAAGAAGAAAAAGGAACAGAAACTTTAGAATTTCCAAATTCAAATCTGTAAAGGACGGTTACCAATATATATGGCAACTCAACAACAGCAAGAGAAAAAATTAAACACATCGTTTTGATAACAGTGGTTCAACCTAAAACGACTCATTTCACTAATACTAAACGCACCGTATAACTAATCATAAAAGAACTAACAGAATTAACCAATTCCTTCCACAACAGTTGGACAACCCATTGTAGAGAGACTACTAGTCCCTTAAAGAGTCTCACACAAATAATACTGTTAATATCGCAACGATTTGAATGATCCAATGCCCAACCTAACATATTGTGAGTTAACTCGTAATTTTCTTTTCCAGGAAAATCTGGAGTGGGTAAAAGGATTAGCTTAATATGGAATGATGTTCACAACCTGAGATCTGTCCATAGCTAAAATAAGCAAACATCCCACTACATTCATGCCAACACTCATATACCCATGTTCTTGGTGGCTTAGGCATCGGAGATTGAAAATCCAGACACACTGAAACCAATTTTGAAATTGAACGAAATGCAAGTTAATTGTGGGATTCCATCACCCGTTAATGTCATTTTAAGCGTGTAGGAACCTTGCAAAAGCCATACATAAAAAATATCAGCTAATTACCACTTATGTTAACTACCACATAATATATAACTCGAATTAAGAGTTCTAGATCACTTTCGGTCATACTTCCCTCCTAAGAAAGAGTAAATCTTGGTTTTGGACCTGACTGACAGTTAAGAACCAGATTGGTTTAAATATGCAACCAAATGGTGCATCAACACTTTCATGACATATGAAAAGCTAGGGAATATCAGATTGTCAAAATGATCGAAGAGTTCAAAACAATGACAATTCAAACCAAGTTGAAAAGAAACAATTAAAAAACAAAACTTCGAAAGCAAAGTAGGTTAAATGCAGACAAGAGAAAAAGATATACAAAGATCAGTGTTGTTGAGTGTGCAAGGCACACTGAGGTAATAGAACCCTCATATCGGATTGAAGTGAAGTGCAATATTTATATGTGCTAGTTTTGGTATTTGCCTATAAATATATATACACAAACATCCATATCAAGTTTAAGATATATAATAAACTCTGAAGTGCGGTCTAGTTTTTCTACAAAACATGCATATTGTTCTATTGTTCAGTATGCATGATTTCCTTATGCATCATGTCTATTATTGAATATTCAAATACTGAGATGTATAGATATGATACTATCTCTTTCTTGCTACTAAAGGTATATCTAACAAAAATAATAATAAGAAAAAAATAACAAAAAATATTACAAGTTCAAGTTCCACCATGTGCAAAATAATGTGTGGACTTGTTAGTTAACTTGAATTAAGTTATTTAGTTTATTATTTCTAAAGATTGATCCTGTTTAGACCTATTGATATAATTATTCATAATTTAAAAAAAATAAAATAAAAGAGGACTTCAATGAGGTGGGGTTTCTTTTATTCCTATCGCCTTACAAAAAGGCATGCCTAGGTACATCAAGCTTGCACCCTGATCAAATGGACCTCACTTGAAAGGGTCTGAAGCGCTTTTCATGTCCTACACCTAGGTGCACACCTTGACAACAATGGTGAAAACAAGGTCTTTGATTTGAATAAAACCATTGGAGTTTTACATTTAATTGCCTAAAGATAAGTGAAATTTTATAAGGGCTATTGGTAGTTCTACTCTATGTTACTTGCACTAAAAAATGGGTATCTTAAATTTTTTCTAAGTTGTTTCCATGCATTTGGAGGGTTTCTAGAGGGCTATATTTCCATACCCATGTCCGAAAATGTATAGTACATGGGTGTCAGACAGGGGTACTTCAAGGAATGTGAAGAGTTGGAACAAAATGGGTTCTAGCCACTAAAATCCCTTGAAACGTCCATTACAGATTAAGCAAACATAGGGTGAAACTAACAGGGAACGTCATCATCAATAATAAATTGAATATTTCAAAACACATCAGGCATGGATTAGTTTCGAATTTCCCATCCTAGGCTAACATATTGAAACATAGTGCAGCTCAATTTTAACAGATGAGTAGCAGGTCAAAGGCAAAGTGTCAAGAAACGTTTAAACCTAGTTTGAAATTAACCATAAAAATGGAATTAAATGAAGCAACCATCCATTTGATGATAACATGTAAAATGGTTAGGAATTAACAAAGGAAATCACATATAAGGTCAAACAAAGGTGTCTATGAGATTTCTTATTGTGCCTACATGAGACTTGAGGACAATGAGTCGTTAATAGATATAACTTTGAAGACCAGTTTGCATTCTATCTTAAACATATGCTGTTTTCATCGTTTCTTTTCCTTTTTCTATTTCAAAAAACAAAGGGTGACGTGGGACCTTAGAAATGTGAGATACTAGATCAATCATGAAGCTTTCAACCAAGCATATTGCTTTACCTAATTGAATGGCTAGTTGAACATCTCAAAGTTCAAGTTAGTGTATAAAGGCACCTCACAGTTAGTATAACCTTAAGAAAAAAGAAAGAAAAAGTTATGGCCATATGTGGAACTTACTGATGGAGTAAGTCTAGGTAAAACTTGATTGTGAGAGAGTACAAAGTTGCCAACTGCAATAGGACAGGATGTTTCCTCACAAAGTGGATGCGTTTCTTGATAGATATGAAACCCAAAGTAGGAAACATCAATCACTGCTTTGCCTCTAGAGATTGCTTGACCAGTAGAAGTTGAGATGAAAAAGGTGGCTGGCTTGCCATTAACCACTAGATTAGGTGATATATCGATTCCACTGACTTTCACAACATAATTACCTCCATTATCTGCATTGCTTGCAATCCAAAAATAGATCATGCATATATTAAGATCAAAAGGCGAAGTAATTGAACACAGATAAAAAGGGGAAAAGAAATTAAGAATGTATAGACTAACATATATGAGTTCCCTAGTAGATATTTCAAGTAAAGGACAAGAACCCAACAACAATGTAGCAGAAAGAAGAAAACAGACCGCAATATTTGAAATTAGTGGCTTGAAGAAAAGGCAAGAAAAGCAAAGATATAGCTAAAAGGGCGAGCTTCAATTGAGTTGCTACAGTGTCCATTGCAGGATTGCTTACGAGAGTTTTCTTCACTTCAGTCTCCAAATGCCAATTTAATCGGGAATAAATAATTGCTCTGTAAATATATTACCTATTCACATTGCAAAACTATCTTCTTCTTTTTTTGGTTGAAAGGGGACCAAACTGCAAAACTATCACAGTCTAGTTTGTCTTGATGTCATTTTTCATATTGAACATGGAAAGAGGCCAGAATCTGTTTAATGTTCATTGAATAATAATTAAAGAGGTGGGAAACCAATTACATGGGCTCATAGCCTGTGTCTGGGGTATACATAAACCCACTGGGCCTCAACTTGGTATCCAAGATTGAAGAACTCGCATAAACAAAAAGATACCCATTAAATTGAATGTCATTATCTAATTTTTAGTGCCCCCAAGGACCAACTTGTCATAGTGCTGCTACTTTTTACTGTCTTTTTTTTTTTCCTTTTTAACTTCAGTTTTTAGTCTAATTAACATTTTGGTATCTAGAGTTGTCACTTCTCTCAATTTTCTATGGATTTTTTTTAATTAGTAGTTTAGGATTCGATTCTCATTTTAAGTATAAAGCAGTTTTAAAATTCATTGCCAGCGTCTACCTTAATGAGTCTAAAAATGCAGAACATTAGTAAGCTCCAATGATTACATTGAGAAACCAAAAAGAATTTACTTCCCTCGTGCATATTAATCCAAAAATTGTAACCTAGTTTTTTTTTTGAATTTAGTATCTTTAGTCAATCAAAATGCATGTCACCTTCTGCTATTCAGTTGTTTCTTTTCTTTTTGAGCTGCTAAATATTCTTTAAAAAAAAATCAGTGGCATGATGTAATGATTTAAATAAAAAATTTTAAATAATTTAGTAATTAAATTATAAATTTTTTTAGTTAAGTAATCAAAATAAAAATTTATCTATAATTTAATAACTAAAAAAGTAATTTACCCATAAAAAAACGTATCTAAAAAGTGGTGTTACCTTCTTTTATTTTCCTTTCCTTCCATTTCCCTTATTCTAGTGCAATCTAAGGGGTTTTCAATTGTTGCAGAGGTGAAGAGATGGAGCTTTGGGTTTCTTCTTCAACCCAAATGAAAATTAAAGGAAATTTAAAATTTTAGGACAATTTAAATAGGGTTTTTTTTAAAATATATATATTGATATAAAAATCCATAGAGGAATTGATGTGAATTGCTTTTTTTTATTTAAGGTATGTTTCATTTTTGTTTTATGGTTAATAAAGGTTTGATAATTTATTCTTTACGGAAGAAGTTAGAAATTTATTTTAGGGGTTAAATTAAATTATAAAATTTTAAAGAGATTAAAATATAATTATACTATTTTATATGTTTATTATTTTAAAACTTAAAAAAAAGGATTAAACTGAAATTTAATCGTGTATTTTTATAATTGTAAAAAAATAAAATAATAATTTGTGATTTGAAGGGAGGTAAAGTCCCTGGGAACTCCTGGCGCTATCGTATATTTCGAAACCATTTTTAAGTTTTGAAAAAATGGGGATTGACTTTAAAAAACGAAAGTTTGGAGTCGCCACCAAATTTTTTATTTAGGTGTGATTGGATCACTTAACAAAGTAACCTATTTTTAGAAAATTGTTTTCTGATCTTCGAAATTAAAAAAAATGGGTTCGAGAGTCAGTTACGTACAAGGAAGGATTAACACCCTCGTAAAACCCAAAATTGGTACCTAATTGATTAATTGATGTCCTAATGTCAAATGCTTGAAAAGACTTTAGAATACGATCCTTTTATTTTTTTTTTAAAAAGACACTTGAATAAATTAAACTGAATGATAAGACCCTCCTATCTCGAAGAAATAAAATGTCACACCCAGTGAGTTAGGATGCAACATTTCTGACCCTTGAAATTAAACTTGTCTTTTAATTTTCAAAACTCATGCATTTAAGTTTCAAAAGGATATTCGATTTTTTGGGTCAAATGAAAAATCAAAACCCAGTAAGTTAGGGCACAATCTCTTAAAATTTCAAATACAAAATGTTGCCTTTATTTTTAGAAATCTTTACCTCGAGAAAACAAAGTGTCATATCCAATAAGTTAGGACCCAACATCTTGAATTCCCAAGCATAAGCTTTTATTTGAAACTTATTCGTTTGGATTGAAGTAGGATATTCGGTTATTTAGATTCAACGTGAAAAATTGGAACCCAATAAGTTAGGGCACAATCCTCTCGAAAATTCCAAATACCGAGTATTGCCTTATTTTTTTAAAAAAGTTTTTTTTGGATTTGGAGGAAAATTGATACAATATTAAAACGAAAAACGATGTATAAAAAAAATATAAAACGGTAATATGAAAATATAGCTTATAGAACACAAAATGGCAATAAACACATCATATGTATTATTTAAGAAGCTAATATCAATAATCAAAGACAAATGAATTAAAAGACATATATAACCATTTCTAAAGAACCAAAGCAAGTCGAAATAGAATGTGGGAATAATTTAAAAATGATAATAAATGAATTTATAATATATAATGTGAGAAAAGAATTTAAAAATTAACAAAGTACAAAATGAATTAAAAAAAAAGACGACATATCCCAAAATTTAAAATAATATATGTATAAGTTTAAAATAAACGTATAAAAAACTCAAAATAAACAATATATGAAATGATTTGTAATGATATAAAATAAAACGTTATATAAAACAATATAAAATGAATAATATATAAGATAATTGAAAGTAACAATATATAAAACTCAATCAAGATAAAACTATTTAGAATATGTAATATCAAAAATGATAAAATAAAATTGCTTGAAAACAATATTACACAAAAAAAAATCTGAAATAAATAAATAAAATACAAATTTGCAACAGGGATGAAAATAAAATAAATCTCTATACAGAATGATAAGTAAATAATCAAGCGAATAAATATTAAATATTAAGCAAATTAATTTAATAGTATGATGATAATGATAATAGAAGTAATAATAATGAAAAAATATAACTAAGATAATAATAACATTACAAATAATTAATTTATTTGGAAATAAAACAACAAAAATAGTAGAAAAGGACTAAAACAGAACTTGAAATCGAATTTCAGGGCAAATCAGAAATAAATAAATGAGAAAAGAATTAAATCACATATACGAATGAAAAGGAGGGACTATTCCCGAAAATATCCCTCTTCCTCCACAAAAAAATAAAAATAAAAAACGGGGTCAGAATTAAAAAGAAAAGGAATTCAATCAAAAAAGCTTTGCAAAGAAGAAGGACTATTCACGAAAATATCCCAAAATTCCAAAAATGAAAAACTCCTCCCTTCCTTAAACGACGTCGTTTCAAATTTAGTTTAAACCACTTCAAACAAAACGTTACAGACCCATTCCGTTTTTCCTTCTTTTTAAAACAAACAAGGATTCTTACTCTTCTTTAAAAAAAGTTCCAAATCCCTAAACCCCATTTTTGCTCTCCTTCAACAGATCATAGAGAGGCCATCCAACCAACCCTTTTTTGAGTCTAATTCCAACGACGGAGAAGGATTCTCCGGCACTGTGACCGCGGGTTCAGGTAAGCCCTTCTCCTTTCCTCTTTGATTATGTATATCTAAAAAAAATATAAGAAAAAGGAAACTCAAAAAATAAGAAAGAAAGAAAAAATGTAATCACCTCCTTGCTTTGGAGTTTTCTTTTGTATTGATTTGAGTGTGTTTTCTTGTATTTCCCCCGTATTCTATTTCTCTAAAAAAAAGGGTAAACAAAAGCTCCCCCAACAATAGATTCTCATGAGGCTTTTATAGCCTTTTTACAACTGTTTTTTCGACTATTGCAGGTGGCGTGGTGGATGCGGGCACTGACATGGCGTGAGTAGTGCGGCATTGGAGGCCCGAGTGGCGTGGGACGCGGAGGTCGTTGGTGGAGCGGCGACTGTTGCAAGCACTGGGGGCTAGGGGTTTTTTTGCTGAAAAGTTTAGGTTTTAGGCCCCTTTGGGCTTTAGGGTTATTAGGGTTTGGGTTTAAGTTTTATTTTGGGTTTTAGATTTAGGTTAAAAACAATTGGGCTTGTAATTTGGACTGTAAAAAAAGAATTTTATTTCTGTTTATTTGTTTGTGGGTCTTGGGCCCGGGCTAAAACTGGGCCCTACAGTATAGATGTAACACTTATTGTCCTTTCATTATCAAATCAAAAATAATTTAATGATGTTAAATTTTGGATATTTTATGTGAGATGAGTGAAATGTTAAAAGTGAGATTGGTTAAAAGAAGGCAGTTGTACGTTCTCTACCTAATAGCATTGAGAGAGCTCGTAGCTCCTTTCTTTGGAAGTCTCTCTCTAAAGTCTGGGCACTTTTGCGCTAGAACATCATATGGTTAGTCGGTAATGGGAACAAAATCCAAAGTTGGAAGGACCCTTGGGTTCCCAATGTTGGTTCCCTTATCAATTATATTCCTGCCCACACCAATATTAGACCTGACAGTCTACTCAGAGAATTGACCACAAATGAGGGCAATTGGAACTTTGAACTCTTGCAGGCTTAGTTACCAAAAGAGATCATTTGCCAGATCAAGGGCATCCCACCTCCTCATCCACTTGAAGAACCTGGCAGACTATCCTGGCGTCATACTTCAATCGGAGCTTTCACCATCAAAAGTGTCTTCAAAATGTTGAAGGAGGAGTCTTGGAGTCCCAAAGATGAGCTATGGAAGAAAGTGTGGAAATTGCTAGGACCGCAAAAAGTTCGTTTTTTCTTCTAGAATGTCCTTAAGTAGAGACTCCTTACCAATACAGAACGAGCTAGGCATGGACTAGTAGAGGACCTTTCTTGCCCAATTTACGGGCATGCATCTGAGGATATCTTACACGTCATCTGAGACTGCACTTTCACTAAAGAAGTGTGGAAACATGTAATTTCGAGAACTCAACAATTTAACTTTTTTTCTAACACTTTGCACAAATGGTTGTCTCTTAATCTACAGGTCAACCTAAATTCCCAAGGTGGGGAAACTAGTTGGGCATGCCTCTTTGGACTATTGGCTTGGTGCCTATGGAAGAATCGTAACATCTTCATTTTTCAAGGAAAATCATAGAGCTCGGAGGAGATAATTAAAACCTCGGTGTCTTGGGTCAAGCACTTCTCCTTGATAAGCAGACAAGTTATGGAAGTTGAAATCGAATCGACCCGTGGAGAACCATTGACAGGAGAGTGGACTTATCTTAACACAGATGGTGCTATTCGAGTGGACTCGGGGGCTGCAGCTACAGGAGGAGTGCTACGAGATAGAAATAGAGAGTGGATCCTAGACTACAACAAATACCTAGGTAATTGCTCGATCCTTGATGTGGAACTTTGGGGTATTCTTGACGGCCTAAAACTCATCCAGCGAAGAGGCGAGGTCAAGGTTGTAATTCAATCTGACAACTTGGAGGCAATTAAAGCTATTCACGGAAGTGTCCTGAAGACCTCACACTCTGCTCTTATCAGAAGGATACAACGCATCTATCCCAAGGAAGCAATTAGATCTTACGCTACATTTCTAGGGAGCAAAATCAAAGTGTTGATTTAATAGCCAAATTGGCTTTTGGAGAAAAGAAAGCTCTACAACTAATCGAAACCCCCTAGAAATCTCAGCACTCATCAAAGTTGATAAAGAGAAGTACTTTTGTATTTCATTTTCCAACCACGTAACTTAGTTTTGTAAGTTTCTTTTATCACCAAAAAAGAAAAAGAAAAAAGAAGGTAGCCGTACCAACCTGGGAGAAATAATCAGTCCCAACTTCATGGGCTAAAATGTTAATTAACCCTTTTTTATTTGCTAAACTAAAAGAAGAGGAGGAGTTGATGGTTGGGTTTAGGTTGTCAAAGTCTGATGTTAGAGTATTATTTATTAATTAAATAAAGTAAAACCAATATTAATTAGAAAAATCTGTATCCAAATCTTAAGTAGAAAGTGAGTTGTTTGGAATCTTAAATTGCTCTTGGAACAAGTTAGTGAGCTCTAAACTAAAATAACATTGTTGGAAAAATTGGATATATTGATATACTGATGTTGCCCCATGCACAAGACACAATAATTTTGCCATTATTCACTTTCTATCTTTTATAAGAAAAAATAAAATAAAAATTGAATTAAACGAGTTATATATGTTAAATCTTTAAAAGGAATTGTCTCTCAACATATTTATGTTATTATAAAATTCAAAGTTTTCTAAAGATTTTGTTAGACACACTTAATCTGTATCCTAATATTATATAAAAACAAAATCACTTGTTTAAAGCCATTAGATCATGAGAATGAATAATTTAAGTTAGTGCGATCAAAATTATTATTTAATGTGCTTTATTGATGTAAGTATAAATATATAAATATTAAAAGATTGATATTTTTTTTTAATTCAACTACTTGTAGAGAAAATGTATGTATGTGAGGTAGTTAAGAAACAAATTTGGAGAAGTAAGTTTTAAGAAAAAACATAGTATGGGAAATAATGTATATTGAAGCGAAAAAGGCCTTGACTAATACACCCATAAATACCCTACCAAGTCCCAAAAAAACTGTCAAAATTGGCATTAAAATAACCGATCTACAATTTAATTAATGGAACCCTCTAAAACTGATCCAACAACATTAACAGATTTTGACACTTCATTTTGGAGTCACCCAAAACTTTTAATTGCCCCCAGTGTAAGGGTTGAACTGATTCAAACCACCACTCACTCATCATAACTCTCACTTACTTCCCAAGTTTGTGAATTATGAGATGGAATCTCAATGTTTTTTTTTATTTAATTACCGAAAATCGGATTCTTGGGTAATACAACGACATGACAATTAGTAATTAAGTATTTGACTGCCGCAGAACCAGGGTCATATAAGTTAACCCAAGAGAACAAAAGAGAAGTGGCGTTTCAGAAAGAGACAGACTGTTGTTTTGGGAATGGATCCTATGATCCGGAAACTCAGATTTCGTCTTCTTGCATGGCTTCACCGATCTCGCTCCGGTAACCGCCCCCCCCTCTTTTTCCTTTAATTGTTTAGTGCAAAAAAATAAAACATAACCGTTGGACTCAAACTCACTGTCTTTGTCTGTTAAGACTGTCATGTTTTTTAGATTAACTGTTGTTTTCGTTTTATGGGAACTTATAGTTATTTTTAGGTGGGATTTTACTAAGGGTTAATTGGTTTTTTTTTTTTTTTGTAATTGTTCATGAATCACGATCCTAGAGAAAAGTTTTGATGGAAATTGGTGGATTTTTAGCTTTGATCATGCTGGTTTAAAATTGGGTTTAATAATTTCTGGTGAATTTGGTTTTGGAGGTTTTGAAAGACTGTAATGAGATTGAACTTGGTAAAGTTGAAATCTTGAAGAATGATATTGCCAGCTCTGAAGATTCTTAGCTAATCTATTTACTTTTTATCAGTTTCAATGGTGCTTAGGATGGTAAATCAATTAGGTTTCAACCTATATATCTCCGTGTATGTGTTGGACAAGATGTCTTTGTGTCTGCATATATGTAATAAATCTTGATCATATGCTGTCCCATTGTTTTTTAATTAGATCAGAGAAGAAACATTATAAGAACTTGTTAAATATATTGGTATTAGCAAATGCAATGGATAAAATTTTGAAAACTTGGCAGTGCATTTGGTTTAAGAGGGTTATTATTGTGAGTTTGTCCAAGATGTGTTGCATTGTCAATTATGATCATACATCATCCCCTTTCTTTTGTTATTTTTCAGGACCAATCTTGTTTGTGAAGAAGTTCTCATACAAAGATGTAAAGAGGGCAACCGATGGCTTCCACAGGATAGTATACAGCAATTCCCATGGGGCTGCTTATAAGGCCAACTTTGAAGGAGGTGAAGTTGCTTTGGTAAAAGAAGCAAGAGCTTTTGATGAAGGGAAAGAAAGTTTCTATCGAGAAGTGCAATTCTTGGGGCGATTGCATCACCGCCATCTTCTTGCGCTTAGGGGGTTTTCCACAGGGCAGAAGAGGTTGATGTCTAACTTTCATGTTCCTTCCCTTTTCTGATTTGCTTGCTTTTAGACAAATTGTAGAGGCTTGATTTCGAAAAAAGAAAAAAAGTGTGCAGCAGTTGACACTTGACAACATCAAATGAAAGATTCATGTGTGTTTCCGTAGCTTCTACAATCAAGACATCATGCATAAAGATTCATCATAGTTTTGCTTTATCTTTGCAGGTTATTAGTGTTTGACAATATTGAAAATGGAAGCTTGAAGGAGCATTTTAATGGTAAATCTATAAAGCATGATTTATATGTACTTGCAAAAACTTCATTTTGTGTTTTTAAACACTGGCTCTTGACAGATCCTCTCAGGACTCCTTTGAATTGGAAAGCAAGGCTACAAATAGCTGTAGGTGTGGCAGCAGCATTGGTAAGTCGCAAACTCAAGTATCGAGAGTCTGTGGGTGAGGGAGGAGATTACCGATACAGGGTTTCAAACCCGAAATATACTCAACCTTACTTTGTAAAATTTTTTCTCTGCATATTAGTTTGATCTCTGTATAACATAATGCATACACTATACCGCAGGAATACTTGCTTCTTTTCAGTAACCCACCTGTTTATCATGTCTCCATCAGCTCAAGCAATATCATGTTAGACGAAAACTTTACAGCAAAGGTCAACTTTCATTCCCTTTTGATGTTAGCATTTGTATAGTTAACACTGACATCATAAGAAGATAATAAAAAGTAATGGCCATTATTCTTTCTTTAAAACAGCTATCAGACGTCGGCCTTCTCAGTTCAATTGGAACTTATGTTCCTCATTCCTCGTGTTCAGAAGGTGAGGTGATACCATAGCAAGAGTTGCTTTCCATCCCAATGTGTGTTGATAGAATATGATATTCATTGTTTGGTTGCAGAATGCATGGATCAGGAATGTGGCAACATAGTCTATCAGCTTGGGGTTCTGATATTGGAGCTAATAACAGGGCAGTCATCGGAGCAAGGGGGCACCGATTTAATCCAATGGGTCCAAGGATCTCGGCTAAGCAGTTCCATCCATATGATGATAGATCCAGATCTAGGGAACAATTATGATGCTAGGGAGCTTAAGAAGCTTTTGGTTGTAGCAAGATTATGTATAAAATCCAAGAGTAACCCAAAGTTTCCGGTCTCACAGGTATTTCGTTTTCTGCAGAAAAAGGTACACATTCCCCGAGATTAAGTGTTGGTAAGCAGAGTTTAGTTTTGTTTTGTACAAAGAATTTCATTTATTTTATTTATAGAAACGAAGTTGGAGTTCATTCATTCATGGAGATTTTGCAAGACTAGAACAAATCCAATAAATAAAGAATTGTTTCATTCTGTTTTCAATCATAATGGAATAGAAATGCATGCAAATATGGTACTAGTCTTATTGTTAAAGAAGATTTGGTGCACATGTTGCTAAAATCAAGAGTGGAGGATCCTAGACTGAAAGTGTGGAAATCTTAACTGAGAAAACATTAATTGAAAATAAATAAATAGCCTACAGAGAAATCGACATTTTCTATAAAAATTGTCTGGTAAACAAAGAACACTTCCGGACTGCAACAGAGCAGACTTGCAAAAAAAAACCATACAGTCCCAGTTATGTTACTGTGAAGATCAGCTTCCATAAACCTAGGAATACGAATACTACTCAAACTCAGCTCCAATTCATTACTGTTGAGCACATTGCACTCTCTGGGCACCACCATGCGTATCCTCATCTTCATCATAGGCTTCCTGAGCTACCTGCTGCTTCCTCCTCATCTCCTCTTCAATGTTCACATCGTGTAGCGTGGTCTCCTCACACTCATCTAGCTCCATATCAGTCAAATGAGATGTTGGTTTTGGCGGCAGAATAGCCTCAAGTGCCTTAATCTGATCAGGGTTCAATGAATCAGGGAATTCAACGGTGAAGTGAATGTACATTTTGCCCTTGATGAATGACCTCTGGTACAGGGGCATCCCCTCATCATTGATTGCCTTAAATGAATCTGGGATAAAATGTTACACAAGTTAAAAACCAAGCAATGCAAAATAAGAAAGCCTTAAATGTCCCCGACTACTTACCAGGCTTAACAACCTCTCCAGGAATCGACTTGATTAGAAGTTGTCGACCATCAAGATGGGTAACCACAAACTGGAAGCCACACAAAGCTTCAGTTAGAGCCAATGTATGTTCCACAAACAGGTCTTCTCCCTTTCTCTTGAATTTTGGATGGTCTTTCTGCTGAAGGACAAAGACTATGTCCCCTGTAATGGTATCGGGCTGCAGAGCACACCAAACATCAATAAAAAATCAGTTAGGCCCCATGTTACGGTGCATATACTAGACTAATTATTGAATCATAAAACATACAGCCTCATCAGCTTCGCCTGGGAACGTAATCTTCTGTCCGTTCTGCATACCCTTTTCTACAATGACTTCCAGCACTTTCTTCTCCTGAACAACCTTCTCACCTTTACACTGAGGGCAGCGGTCCTTGTCATTTATCGTCTCACCCGTACCCTTGCATTCATTGCAAGGATGTTGCATTTGCTGAATCATGGAAGGACCAAGGTGCCTGACTGAAATCTTCATACCAGAACCCTGGCAACCAGGGCATTGCATTGAAGCTCCAGATTTCGAACCCTTGCTGTAATAAATAACACAATTACATGTAAGCAAATACTACCAACAGTTCCAAACATAGGGGAAAAAAGGAAAGAAGAAAACTATTAACTTACCCACTGCACTTGGAGCATATCACATTGCGGGAAAGTGAAAGCTTCTTTGAGGTCCCAAGGTAAAGATCCTCCAGAGACACCTTCAGGGGATGAACTACATCCTCTCCCCGTCTCTGTCTCCTTCCTCGACTGCTAGCACCTGGTTATCCACAATAACACCATGATGCAATCATCCTAATCTCCATAAAATTCTACCCCACAAAAACCATACAATTATCAAATTTCTCAACCATTTATCAGTATAGCACCAAGTCATCAAACAAGCCGATATTCAAGTGTTAAATTTAGAACGAAAGTGATTATGCTCCTAAAAGACAATCCAACATTAAACAACATAACAATGGTTTCAAATACCGGAGCCTATTCTTCAGTCAGAATCCTCTAAATAAGAAAAATAAAATCGACTATATCCTTAAACCCAAGAAGACATTCCAGAACGGAAGGAAAGTAATACTCAAATAACCCTATTTTAAACTAATCCTCACCTCCAAAGGGACTACCACCGAAGAAGGATGAAAATATATCAAAGGGGTCATGAGCCGCGGCTCCACCACCCATTCCTTCCTTGAGAGCATCCTCACCGTACTGATCATATATCTCACGTTTCTCAGGATCACTCAAAACCTCATAAGCTTGAGCTAACTCTTTAAACTGCCAATCAACCAAAACACAAAAAACAAACCCAGCAAGCAAAATTAGCGATAAAACGATTACACCCACAATTAACCAGAAAAAAACAAGAAGCAAAGATTGTACCTTTTCAGGATCACCACCTTTGTCTGGATGGTTTTTAATGGCGGCTTTTTTATAAGCTTTCTTTAAATCATCGTGGGAAGCATTCTTGGAAACACCCAGAATCTCATAGTACCTCGTATTATCACTCTTCTTGGGTGCTCTTCCAAACATCTTTTTTTATCTTTTTTTGTTTTTTTTGTTTTCAGCAGTCTAGTGTATCAAAACAACTTTCTTATTCACTTTATTTCGGGGGAGAGAGAGAATAATAACACAACAGAAAGCCCTGAACCAGGAAAAGAAGAAAAGAATAAATCAAAATGGCGTGGTTCCGACGTAATTGGGATGGACTCCCTTTTATACGACCAGATTGTTTAATGTGGACTATTGAGATTTGGCATCCCTTTTCTTGTTTCCAAGTCTCTACAACCTTTACCATTTCTTTAACAAATATTTTAAATTTTATTCATAGATGGAGTGAGTGATAAAGGAATTTAAAATTTAATATTATTAAACAGTCATTAACTTTTTTATTTTTTATTTAAACATAAAATAAAAATATTAGAAGTAAAATTGTGATAATAATATTAATTACAATTTTTTTAAAAAAATATTTCTATAATTTTATAATTAAATTAGTGATTCGATTAAGAGTGAACCCAACTCAATAAAATACTTTAATAATAAATTTGATAAAAGAATTTATAATACTTAAAATTTATCACAGCTTTAATTTAACTTTTATAGAAAATAATTCTTCTTAAATATAATATGATTTAGAAATAGAAATAAATTAGAATAAAGTAATAAAATTTATCAAATATCTAAAATGAGCCATCCTCCATCCATTCAAGTCACGATCAGAGCACGAATACAAGGACTTAGTATGCAGGATCCTAGGCCAAGCCAGCAAACAATTGGAATCGTTTCTACCACCCAACAGATGGGGATCAACCCTATGCTGGTCACTACAAGATGGCAACCTGGTACCACAAGTCATTGAAGCATGCATCCATTACACTGTGTGTCAGATTATAGGCTTTGGCAGGCTGGCTTGCAAGAGCCTGCTGGAGACCAATGAGAGTCTTATGTTAGAATATACGAGGCATGGGTTAGTTCCGGATATTTTATGAATGCATGAAATTAACCCAAGGGTATAGCGTCTATGTGTTCCCATATGTATCAAGGTGGCCGGAAAGCTAGGTTTTGACTACTGTACGAGGGTATAGATAGCACTGGGAAAGGAGGGGGCTTAGTAATTATGTGGATAAAAGAAAAGCATCAAATCTTTGCTTATGTCGAGGATTCGCCCAATCATTTTTGGTTATCACTAATATACGGCCATCCCTCCCTTTCACTTTGAGCAGCCGATGAGCTTCAAAATTATGAAGGGCCATGACTTTCCTTTTCTGGATGGGAAATTAAATTGGTATTAATTTAATTTTGAAAGTGGAAGGGAAATAGGGCCTTTTCTATCTTAAATTAGATTTTGTTTAATTTTTGCTTTAATTAACTTAAAATCAATTTTAAATACTTTTTAAAAATTTTCACATGAATTAGAATTGATATTTGGATATCCACTTACGTTTGTTGTTTGAAAAAATGAATTTATTTTAAATAAAATTATATTTTTAGAGTGAGAACCTCGTTTCATAAGATATGGTATTTCCATATTTGAAAAACCGAAGAGACCAAAAGAAAAGAAAAAGAAAAATTATTTTCTTTGATTTTTCTGCTTTAGAAGTATAAATAAATAAGTAAAAACTTGAAAATAAAAATAAAAATTTTAGTTGAGTGGTAAAATTTTATTGATGTAAATATTATAAGATCAAATATCACCTATACAAATTATTTATTGTTTTTAAATTAAACCAATAAACTACACTCGAATAATATAAAGATATTTTGTAATTTTTTAACTTAATTAAATAAATTAAATTGATTTATTTTATTTTTTTAGAAACTAAATTACTTCTAATCATTTGACAAAAAATAAATACTTCTTATGAAGCAATTACAGCGATAGCTTTTAAATTGAGAATCAAATTGTTTTTAACCCTTAGATCAAAATGAATAAATCTAAACTTTAGATTCAAGATTTAATCTACTTCACTAAAATAAAGAGCACAACACCCAATATTTCCTCTCTTCTTTTTTTTTCTTTTCATTGTGTGATACAAGTTTTAGGTTGAAAAAAATTTGGAGAATCTCTTGCACTACATTTGGTTCAATACAATAAAATGAAGTTGTAATGGAATAGAGCCGTAATCAGTAATTAAATTGTATGGTTGAATGGATTGGAATGGAATAAAACTGTAATAGTATTCTTATGTTTGATTGAATGAAATATATGTTTGATTGAATGAAATATATGTTGTAATAACATAAGCAAAAAAGTTGAAATGACCAGAGTACCCTTAGTAGAATTTTCTTTTAAGTAGATGATTATTGTTATTGCTATTAAATTTTAATAGGATTATTATTAAATATAATTTAATAAAAATAATAAATAATTTAATCATATTTTAATATAATTATTAAATAAAATTTAATAACATTCTCAACATAATTATTATTAAAATATGAATTAATAAAAATAAAAATATATAATATTAGAAAAATAATATAAAACATGCTTTATTATTTTTAAACTGCAATGCATATTTAATGTGCTAGAATATCATTAGCGAAACAAATAATTTAATTATCCTCTAAACTAAAAAACAAAAGATTAGAAGTAATAAATAGTTGGAGAATTATATTTGACATCCAAATATAATGTTAATACATTAACAAAAGGTTACATGATGTCATTAACTTATATGCCATAATCTATATGTCATCAAAAAGTTATAACACTATGTGGCATTCTATCATGTCATTATACTATCCAAATATTATATATACAAAAAGTTACCAAAACACCACCAACACAATCATGATTTTTAATGGGTAGAAATAAATTTTCTCACCCATTCCGATCATACAGAAGAAGTTAGACTTAAGAAACGAGCATTTGCGTTGGATAATTTGGAATTTTGCTCAACGTTTGAAAGCGCTCATCCTCAATTAGTCCTTCTACATCACATAAGGCCATATATAATTTTTGGGCATTTTCTTGAATGAGCATTCCCTACTTCTCTTGAATTAGCACTTTGGAGGCAATGCTCCTACTTCTGTATATTTTTCCCCAATAATGTGGCAACATCAACAAGTGAAGTAGAAGAAGTTTATTCACTTACATCATAAATATTTTTTTCTTTGTTGAAAATGTGGAATCATCTTGATTTGACTCCGACGGTTGCGATTGTGTAACCGAGACATCCATCTTATTCAAGGAGACATAAGCTTCGCATCCATGGTAATTGCATCATTCTTTAGGATTTTTTGTAGTAGCTACATCCTTAACATCTATTTCTTCAATAGTATCAACAACTATTTGAACATCTTTCTCAGTGGCTCGATCTTTTGCGTATATGGAAGTAAGTTGGTCATAATAATGGAAACTGTGATATCTGAATTGATCGACTTCTTTATGACTCTATAAAAAAGAAGGAACCTACATTAGATATAAGTTTGGTCAAAACAAGATAATAAAGACGGTAACTAATTCTTACACTTATATATGAGTTCCACGCAACATCTTTAGCAATAACCATCTGCCTATGCTCTTTCCGACCAAATCTGCTATTGTTTTTTTCCTCTGAGCATGTCACAAAAGATTACCCATTCCTTTTTCAATATCCTAATCCTCAATTTAAGATTAGGACTAGCCTTCAGCATAGCATGAGGTAAAATTTTTTCTAACATTCTTTCTAGCTTATTTAATTAATCAGCCTTGAATCTCGTGTTTGCGTTAAAAGTTCTAACATTTTGCAAGTCGACCATACAGACAACCAACACAGCATCTTCTTTTAGAACTCATTGCCTTTTGGTTCCTCAAAAATTTTGGGAAGAAGTTGCATTTGGTTGTGAAAAGCCTAAAATAACTATCATAAGAAAAATGCAAATTAAAATTAAGTTCGATATTATGAATCAGAAGGTAGACACTTTATAAAATTATAACACATAAAGAATCA
Organism: Gossypium hirsutum; assembly: GCF_007990345.1. Classification (NCBI taxonomy): domain Eukaryota; kingdom Viridiplantae; phylum Streptophyta; class Magnoliopsida; order Malvales; family Malvaceae; genus Gossypium; species Gossypium hirsutum. The sequence goes on along the minus strand of NC_053430.1, from coordinate 21,710,795 downwards.
AAAAAAATTAAAGTTGTAATTCAACAAGTTTAGTACAATACATAAAGACAATACAGACAACACCAAAGTTTCATAAACTAGATACATGAAATAACATAAATAAATTAACATTCTACTATATTTTAATAAACCTAACCAATTTCTAGATGCTTTCCATTCATAGAACATTTAGTTGGCTAATTCCATCCTCCAAGTAGCCCATGCATCCAATGGATGAATATTTACGATATTCGGTTCATCGTTCTCTATCACATTACTAGGTAATCCTTCTGTCAACTCTGCTTCAATAGGATCAAGACTCATATAGGTTCAAATAAAATAAGGTTCAAATAAAATATGGAGCAAGCAACATGCAATAATGATTTTATTGTGCACCCTCAAAGGATAAAATGGACTCTTAAGTATTCCCCATCTAAGTTTTAATAACCTAAAAATCTAAGTTTTAATAACCCAAAACATCTTTCAATAACATTAAGCGCCGAAGCATGTTTCATATTGAAAAATTCTTATAGAGTACTTGGTTGATGACCATGATGCCATTCATTCAAATGATATTTTTTCCCCTAAAAAGCACAACAAAACCTTCACAATTTGTGTAACCAACATCAACTAGATAATAACTACCTATGAAAAAAAACTATTTATCATGAATAACTTTCCCAAAAAAGTATGCTCTTAAAAATTAATTCAAATTCCTCCAATTCTGCACTTTACCATAAAAAACTTTTAGTCCATATCTCCTAGCAATAGCATCTCGAAAAACTTGTACATCAATATTCCAAACCAGGAATAACATAAACAAATTACATATCAGGTGTACAAACACCTAACATATTTGTTGTTATGTCACATTTTCACGTTCGATATCTAGGTTTATCAACTTTTGGAACCCTAATCTTAATGTGGGTTCCATTTAAAGCACCTAAGCAATTCTACAAAAATGATTTAATGTCAAGTTAGGGTACTATATTTAAATCTAAATCAAGTGAATTATGTACATGCTATATATGGAATGCATTCCAATACCTTGAACCATTTCCACCTTGGGTTTGTAGAATTAGCTGTAATTGGCTCTGCCTTTTTAAATAGCACATCTTGTAAGTGTATGATTGACTGACATCGCCCATGTACAATAAAACAATGAATTTATAAAACAATTTTTAAAGTTCGATTTTACTGCAAACGTACATGTCAATTGTAATATTTATAGTGTTTCAATAAAACACCAAAATATTCCAAAGATCGAACCTAAAGGAGATGTTGATTAAGCGATAGCTAGCATACATTATAGAATCTAAAAGACTATTGGTATGATTTTATAGTACGACAATTCATATCAAGAAAAGATTGCAAGAAAATTAAATATGTTACTCTAAGGATTAAATTGCAAAGAATATAAAACTAAGAGAATATTTAGTAAATAACTAATGGTGGTTGGTTGATTTTGATGCGATTCATTGATCCTCGAACAATGGACTTAAATTGCATAAAATTACTAAGTGGATCCATTTTATCTTCCGATTTTAATTTTACCAACTTGGACAAATTAACTCCGATTTATATTTCGATCTTATCAGTTAATTTGGGACTAATGAATGGATGCGTGACAAGATTACCTTTCGGGCTCACTTGCCTCGTTATTCCCTAAAGGGCTTCACTTTCTAAGTTTTTAGGTTTATTCGATTTAGTCCAATTTATTATGATTTAGTCATTTGTCCAAAGATTTCAGTTTACTCACATCTCCATCAACCAACCCCGTTTGAGGTTTAGCTACTCATGTTGAAACTAAAAGAAATGAACATGGAGATGGAAAATAAAACATCAATGAAAATAAAACTTAAGAAAAATATGAAAGTTGAGATTTTTATGTAAGAAAACTTAAATAACATGAAACTAAAAGTATTTAACAAGAAAATCCAAAGCAAGAAACGTAAAAGGAACAAGCTTTAACAGATTTAAAGTAAAAGAAATTGAAATACATTAAACTAAAGCTTAAAGTGTCTTGAAACTAAGGTATAGGGACTGAAAGTATAAATAAACCTTAACTACAGCGATAACTAACTTAACTAACACTAAGACCATTAAGAACAATAAGTAAATGCAAAAAAATAAACTCTAAACTAAGAAAGAAGAAGAAAAAAAATGAAAACCTTAGAAAATGTGCAGAAAAACTAAGAGAAACATAGAGAAAACTAAACCTAAAACTAAGTTAATGTGTGTCTTTCTCCTGCTTAGCCAATTTTGGTTGTTTTAAGCTGTCATCTGATGCTTTTTGTTGCTAAAAATGCCCCTACACATAGGGCTGTGCAAAATTCGGGTAAAATTGAAAAAATTCGGTTAACCGACCGAATTCATTTAATCGGTCGGTTAGCCGAATTAATTCGATCAGGGGTCGGTTAATAATTTTTTGAGTTTTCGGTTAACGGTTAATTCGGTTCAAAACCAGTCAGTTAACTGAATTTTTTCGGTTTAACCAAAAAATAATAAATAAAATAATAATATATAAATAGCCCACTATTCACTCAAACCCAATCCAACATAAACCCAAATACCCAATCTAATATAAATTAACCCAAGTACCCAACCCAATCATAAAAATTACAAATAATTTAATAAAGAAAAATAAAAATAAAAATCTAAAACTAAAAATAAAAATAAAAAATATAATTTTATACAAATAATTCGGTTAATTTGGTTAATTAGGTTAATTTGGGTAATTCGGGTAATTCGGTTAATTCGGTTAATTTTATACTTATTTTAACCAAAAATAAAAAATATATAATTTTCGGTTAATTCGGTTAATCGACCGAATTAACCGAAAAATTTTGGTTCGGTTAACGGTTAAAAATTTTGAAGGGTTGGTTAATTCAGTTAATGTTATTTCAAGTCGGTTAACCGATTGAACACCTCTACCTACACAGGCCATAGGTGATTTATGGACCGGGTGGACAAAGACTACCCTTTTTGTCCAAGTTTGACTCCCCTGGCGAATGTGGTGTCATGATACCTAGAAATGGATATCGCGACACCTTGGGCAGTGTAGAGCCTTTGGGTCTTCTTTGAAAGGTGGATATTGTGATACCCAAAGAGAATATCGCGATACCACTAAAGAGAATTTTCTTTCTTCCATCTTGTTGGAGGTATTGTGATTCCAAGGTGTAAATATCACGATACCCTTTCCTTTTGTGTCGTTCTTGTTCGTTTTCAACTACCAACACGTCCTTACACCACTCAACCACATGTTAGGCCTCCCAATGACACTATTGGCAAATTGGGTCAAAAAATAGGCAAAATCGAGACATTTTCACTTATAAAATGAAAATATAAAAATAATGAAAAACTATACTAAAGATACTATTTTACTCGAGAAAAAACTCCCTAAGCATACTGGAAGAGCCTAATTTGCCACATCAATTTGTGGCAGATTAATGACAACATTTAAAACATTGTGAAATGATGCTTGATAACTCGGTTTTTAAAGTGATGAGAAATGAAATGTAAGAACATCTATGTTCCTTGACGACTTTAATCCACCTAAAATTTTAACATCTCACATAGTTAAAAAAAATCAACTCTATTCATCTTAACTTGTTCAATACAAGTCTCGTCACTAGCATGTACAAGTCTTTTTACATAATCTCGATGTATATAAAAATCTAAAATATATGATCTAATTCTTAGTATATAAGTATGTAGCCTAGAGATAACACCCAACATAACTAAGAACCAACTCGCAACTGCACACATTTGCAACCATACTGTCAATACAAGATCAATTCTTTTTCGCCCCTCACTTTGTGCTATTAAAGGAAAACGAGTCTGTCGAAACCCTTTTTATTTTGAAAGCAAAGGGGATCGACTTTGAAAACAAAAATGTGGAGTCGCCACCAATCTTTTGATTTAGGTGTGATTGGGCCACCTACTAAAACACTTTATTCAATGAAAAATAATTTTGGTTCATGTAAAATCAAATGAAATGGATCCGGGAGTCGGTTACGCATGAGGAAGGGTTAGCACCCTCATGACGCCCAAAAATTGGTACTAAATTGATTTGATGCTGTCCTTATACCAAAAGGTCTTAAAAGAAAAGATTTTTCAAAGTATGATTTTTTTAAAATGCTTGAATAGTTCAAATTAGTAGTCAAAAATCTCTCGTTTTAAAGACATGCAGTGTCATTCCCAGCACGATTGGATACGATCCCTTATACCTTTAAAAACGCAATTAATTTTCGACTTTTAAAAACTCATACATTAAAATTATAAAAGGTTATCCAAATATTTGGTTCACCGGAAAAGTCATACCCAGTACGATTGAGCATGATTTTCTGAATTCCCCAAATATTAGATATTGCCTTATTTCAGAATTTTTGAATGATAAAGGAAATTAGAAATTTGCTCAAAAACACGTTTATTTGTTTTAAAATAGATGAAATACTTAATGCATCAAGACATATATATATATATAAAAGGGGTTAATGAATTTGAAATAATATACACAAAGTACAATAAACCTCACTTAATACATTTAACAATTATATACAATCATTCTAAGTATAATGTAACAAAAAATTCTTTAAGCATGGATAGTGAGTAATTAATACAAAAATAATATATACGATAATTAACATGACACAAAATAAAATGATGCACAAAAAATATGTATGAAACAAAATGGAATTGGAAATCAATATAAGACATTTTCAACATAATGATGAATTGATGATCACATAATATATATAAGTTGATAAATTTGCATAAAAACTTCGGATACATGTTTATTGAAATAGTTATTATAAAATAAAAAGTTCAAATCAAATTATATATGAAATATTTAAAACACAAATTCATTCAAAAATTGATAATTCACATGATAACTTAAATAATGTATTAAATATGAAAGAATGACAATACATGATATAAAATAATATACATAATAAATTTATGAAACATGTATATACAAGTAAAATTGGGTATAATTATTTGTAAAAAAAATAAAATTTATAATGTATGAAAGAAACAAAGTAAATATATAAGTTATATATGTAACATAAATTTCTAAAAAAACAAAGTCATATACGAAAGGCAAAAATTATATTTACACATAAATTTAGTGATATATATTTATAAGTTTATATTTATAAAGGGAATTTGGAAACAAATAATATATAACTTTACATGTAACGAATTGGTTTCGATTGATGGCACATATAAATAATACATATATTAGGATAATAAAATAATGTATACAATATATAAATCGTATGATTTAAAATATGGTCCTTAAAAATATATATATATATATATATTATACACATAAACAACTTTAAGGGCAAAAAAGATATATACATAAAAATATTTACATAAAGCTATATGAAATTAATAACACGTATTATAGTAAAAACAATTTTAATATGTGTTATATACATGTGAAGACATTTTTTAAAATAATTGAATATTAAAATAATATAGAATAAAAAATATGAATTATAAAATTAACTTGAAATTAGCATAAATTATATATATAATAACATAAAAAAACGCAATTATATACAAATTTATTAAAAACTATTTGTATAAGAATATCATAGCTTTAATAATGGATGTAAATTAAATACTAAACATGTGCTTGATGATAACTTAAAGAATACATTGAATATGAAGAAATAATAATGCATGGCAAAGTATAGTACACATAAAATAAACGAATATAAATATTAAAAATATGTAAATAAATTCAAAAGAAATCACAAAACGACATAAAATTACTAGCATACACAAACCAAAATGAATTATATTACAAATAAAACATTGATTATTAAAATTGGAATAAAAGAGAAAAGATTACAAACTTCAACTACCAAAAACAACACAAAATATCACAACTAATAATTAAGCATGTAAGAAAAATGTATGTGCAGTAAATAAAGAAGATAAGATTTAATTGAAACAAAATTAAAACAGGAAAAGCAATTTACAAATAAGATAATTATAAAATGGGATCAATGTGCCACATGCGCAAATGTACGGGGATTGGAATTGAAAATATCCCGCGCCCACAATACTGTACTAGACCGTGGATCAAAGTGAAAAAACGCACAAATTAGAAGGCTAAATTTTAAAAAAAACGAGTAAGCGAATTGGGTACTAATTGAAAGGTTCGCGAAAAGGGAAGGATTTTTTTCATAAATAGACCATTTTAGGCGCAAAAGGCTCCCCCCACCCTTCTTACACGGTGCCGTTTTGCTTAATATGTTATTAAAAACCTTTCTTCTCCCATTTTCTTCTCCAACGCAGCCACCCACTTATACCAAAAGAAATTTCAGCCCTAAAAACAATCCTTTACTTAACTGCCGAACCACCATGATTTTGGTGATCACCAGTAAGCAAGCAGTGCCCAATCTTGCTGTTAAAGAAGCTCGACCAGATCTAAAAGGACTTGGTAAGTACTTTTCCCCCTTTCTTCTTTATTTGAAAAGCAATTCAAATCTCATGTTATTTTCTTAAAAAAAACAAGAAGAAATTCATAAAATACAAAGACTTTCAACATTGCTTGGCCTCTCGCCCTCACATCCGCATAGCAGGAGTATTTGGGGCTCTCATCGGCTTTCAATCGCGTAAAGAAAATGAGCAAACTAAGAAAATCAATTTAGAACAGTCGAAAAAAAAGGAAAAAAAAAACTATATGCTAAAGTAATGCATATTGTGGTATGTATTATATGCTAAAGTTCCTCAGAATATAACATTACTTTCAAACAATAAACCTTTTACAAATTATTAAAAAAAAATTATAGTGGTCAAAGCTAAATTAGTTTTGCTCTACTCTAGGTCTCGAGACATCCAAACATCAAAGTTCAAATAATAAAATTATAGTGGTCAGTCTCAGGACCTAATCTTGAGACATGGGGGACCTTACCTGGAGACACAAGTTCTCTGTCTCGAGACATGTTGACATTGAAGCTAAAATTCTTAAAAATGAAGTAAGGTCTGTCTTGAGACATGAAGTTCTCTATCTCGAGACACAATATTGAAATTTGAAAATTGAGTTTGGATTCGAATCCTAACTCTGAATTTGACTTAGCATAACCCCGTAATTAGATGAAATAGATTCTTGTATATTATGACTGTATGTGTACCAATATGATAAATGATTTACTTGTTATGAATGATAAATATGAATTTAACTTTGTAAATTTTATGTCAAGTTAGTTTGAGCTGCTTCGGTAACATAATGTGATGTCACACATTTGGATCCAATGATCGGGTCGGGTGTCACATTTTTCATCAAAATTTTTACACTTTAACATATATTATTTTATATATTTTATTTAATTAAATTCATAAAAATATATTTAAAACTAATTTACTGAAATTTTTTAATTTTTTTTTCAAATTTGTATTAATAATAAATTTAGTATAAGAAAAAGTCAAAATTAAAAATTCTAACTACTAAAACCCAAAATTTTAACCAATCATTGTATTTCTATTTTGATTACTGAACTTCAATTTTTTTTTTAATTTTCTCACCAATATTATTGATATTGAATATTTTAGTCACTCCTCCCTTGAATTATTAACATGAGGATAACATGGCTTTTTTAATTGGCATAATGTCAAATTCAATATATATATATTTATCAATTAGTTCTTAATTATAGGAAAACTTAGTCCTCGATGTTTATGAATTTTGTCAACTAGGTTTTAGTTTTTTTAATTAACAAATTTATAAAATATTAAAAATATAGTTTGTTAATAAAATACATAAAAGAATTTCAAAAAGTCCTCGATGTTTATGAATTTTGTCAACTAGGTTTTAGTTTTTTTAATTAACAAATTTATAAAATATTAAAAATATAGTTTGTTAATAAAATACATAAAAGAATTTCAAAAAAAAATCTTTTTTTAAAAATAAAACAATTTTAAAATATAAAAAAATTGTTGTAAAATCGACACATTTTATCAATGGCTTCTGTTGACGTTTTAAATTCGCAATAGTTTAATTTCTATACAATTTGAACTCCTATGATGGGTTTGATAGTCAAGGGCTTTCCATTCTAGAATCTACTCGGGTTCAAATTTGTAAGGGAGCAATGGTAGGTAGAGGAGCTCATGGACTAGGTTGAGTTCATACAAGGTTATCGAAACCATTTTTTGATTTGAAGAAAAACGGGGATCAACTTTTTGAAAAAAAATCGCGGAGTCGCCACCAATCTTTTATTTAGGTGTGATTGGATCACCTAATAAAACACTTTGTTTTATTTAAATCGATTTTGGCCTACGTAAATTTGAGAAAACGGGTTCGGGAGCCGGTTACGTATGAGGAAGGATTAGCACCCTCACTATGCCCAAAATTGGTACCAAGTTGATTAAATGTTGTCCTTAGGTCTAAGACTTAAAGCTATTTTTTGGAAATATGATTCATTTTAAAACATTCAAATGGCTTAAGTTGGTCGTCAAAATTCTCTTGTTTCAAAGTTATACAGTATCACATCCAGCACGATAGGACACGATTCTTTATACCCTCGAAAACACGATAAATTTTGACTTCCAAAAGTTTATATGTTGAAAATCACTAAAGGATGCCCAATTATTTAGGCCAACGAAAAAAAAACGAAACCCGGCACAGTAGGGCACGATTCCTCGAATTTCTAGACATTGAACATTACATTGTTTTAGAGTTTAGAGAACATGAGTGAAATTCTAAAGGGATATTCAATTATTTTGAACAAACGGGAAATTGCAACCCAGCACGATAGGGCACGATTCTTCGAATTGCCAAACATCGAACATTTCCTTCGTTTCAAAGAATTTTTAAACGAATAATTGTAAAACCAACTTAAAACGCATTAATTCGGCTTGAAATAGAAATGGAATAATTTGTTTTAAAAAGTTAGACATTATAAGGCGACATTTGTAAACCAAGAGGAAAAAAAAATGAAAACATAGGATAACATGTATGCATAAAATACGACAATGGATGAATGAAGATAATATATCTTACTTAATCAACTAACAAAACAATTAAATATGATTAATCTAAAAATATGACCTAATTTTCAAGCATGTACGGAGAATAATTAATACAACAATACAAAACAATGAATAAATAATATGCAACGACAATGTATGGCACCATACAAATCAATCAACAAAACATGTATAAAACAAAATGGAATTTAGAAGTCAATGTGGTATAAGACATTTTCCAAAATAATGATGAATTAATGAACGCATAATATATATAAGTTGACAAATTTACATAAAAACTGGGGATATAGAATTATTGAAATAGATATTATAGAATAAAAGTTTGAATCAAATTATATGCAAAATATTTTAAACACAAGTTCATTCAAAAATTGACAATGTACATGATAGCTTAAATAATATATAAGATATGAAAGAATAATAAAAATACACGATAAGATATAATATACATAATAGATTTACAAAACATGCATAAATAAATAACTTTAAAAATAAATATTTGCAAAAACATGGAAATACATACAAGATTGAATTAATTTGGTCATACGTGTTCGAATACATATAAGAACATTTAAATGAGGTACTACATAATATACTAAAATAATATGATATAAAGAAGAATTTCCAAATAATAATTTTAAATACAAAGATGAAGTTTCTAAAATAGTTTCATATATACATAATGGAAAATACTCGGTGAATCATAAAACAATAAGTATTTTAAATAGAAAAATCTATTAAAGTAATATATGTATTAATATACATATAAATATTTAAACAAAAGGTTATATAAAAGTATTAAAAATAACTTACTGTAAAAAGAATTTTAAAATGATGATTTTATAAAACAAAACAAGGTTATTAAGATGGCTCAACTCATATACAAAAATGTTATGAACTTCAAAAATAATAGGTATTAAGAATAATATGTATACAAATACGTATAAAATATTTTAAAAAAATATAGTGCAAAATGTAAAAGTAATAAGATGAAAGAAACCTCAAAATAATTGTACAAATGAAAACAAACAAAATCATTAAAATGGATTAACACATATAAAAATATTAAATATATTTTAAATGTATTTTCAATTAGCAAATTATACAAATGAAAGACCAAATTAAGATTGAATCAAAATAAGAAAGATAATTTACAAATAAAATAATCGTAAATAAGATCAATGTGCAACGCGCGTAAAAGTATGGGGACTAGAGTTGCAAATCTCTCCAAGCCCAAAACGCAACATTGTATCACAGACTAAAATGAAAACACGCGCAAATTATGGAGCCAAATTTAAAAAAAAATAAAGTAAATCAAACAGGGCACAATTGAATGCTCGCGCGAGGGGAAGGATCTAACGCGCAAATTCCCCATTTGAAGCGCTAAGGCGCGGTTCTGGGTCCTGGAATGGGTCGACGTACAGATCTCTTACCCGAAATGGCCCCGTTTCATTTTTAATCCATAATTGCAAGAAATTGAATGGCAATCTGCCATTTCTTCAAACCACAATAGGACCAAAGCCTAACGCCCCATTTTCTCCTCATTTGGCCGATCCAGCAACCCCCATATTTAGACACTCTTACACCACTGTAAACAGTGGTCGGCGACATGCAGCGGTGCTTTGTAGGACCAAGCCTCAAGGTCTGTTTCGGCTTCGGGATTTCATCCTTACTTCGATTGCGACGAAGAAGATGAACTCGGATTATTATGGTAAATCTTTTTCCTTTTTTTTTGTTTCTATTTGCATAAACCACATACAAGATTAAAAAACTAAAAACTGAAATGCAAAAAAGAAAAAAACAGATATGAGGAATTGAAAACCACCTTTCGCTAATTTTTGATAACCTTTTCTTTGTATTCGGTGTGCGTAATATGCATAAAGTGTGCGTAAAAAAAGAGTGATACATTGATATTTCTTGGCTTTTAATAGCCACAACAAAAGAGAAAAAGAATACAAAGTTTTTTTGCTTGGTTTTTGCTCTTGCTGCTGTGTTTGTCCGTTTCTTCGCAAGTACAGAGGCCAGTTGGTGCGGTGGTACGTGGCACTTGGCGTGGGGTGGTGCGTGAAGGCCGTACGGAGGTGCTGGAGGCTGTACGAGGGTTGAGAGGCCAGCTGCGGCGAAAGGGAAACCCTAGTTTCTGTTTCTAAAATATTTTTGGCCATTTAGGCTTTGAACTTTTGGGCTAGGGTAGTTGGGTTTAGAATTGGGTAATTGTAAATGGGTTTGGACTTTGTTGGGCGATTGAAATTTGGCAGATTTGGGCTGATGGAATAAAGGGACTTGGACTAAAAAAAATGGTTTGGTTTAGTTTATGTTTGTATGGGCCCCGGGCAGATTTGGGTCTCTACAGCTGCCCCTCTTTGTTCGTTGTCGAGTAACGAGAATGGAGCAAAGACCTTAAGATGGCCAAATTTGCCTAGACCTACCAAGTCTCGATTTCTTTTGATGCTTCTTCCCTTCAAGTAGCTTCATTCCAATCCACTGCATCTTCAGAGGTATAGGAACTGTTGCTTTGATCTGTTCCACTGCGACTACTTGTAGCTTTAACCTGTTTTATTGCATCTTCAGGGAGATGAGGTTTATGGCTTTAATTTATTCTTCTGCAATTAGCTTGATCTGTTCTATGGCAGCTTCAAGGAGATAAGATCTGTTTATTTAGCTTCAATCTGTTCCATTGTAATTTTAGGGAGAAGAGATTTGTAGCTTCGATCTACTCCGTTGGAACTTCAAGGAGATAAGAATTGTGGCTTCGAGCCACTCCAATGCCATTTCAGGGAGAAAAAATTTGTAGCTTCGATCTACTCCGCTGGAACTTCAACGAGATAAGAATTGCGACTTCGAGCCGCTCCAATGCCATTTCAAGGAGAAGAGATTTGTAGCTTCGATCTACTCTGCCGAAACTTCAAGGAGATACGAATTGTGGCTTCGAGCCGCTCCAACGCCATTCCAGGGAGAAGAGATTTGTAGCCTTGATCTATTCCGTTGAAACTTCAAGGAGATCTGCTGTTGATTTCAACCTGCTCCGCTACTGCTTAGAGAGACAATACTTGTAATTTTCAGCCTGTTACCCTATTGTTTAGGGGGTTAAGGTTCGCTGTCTTTTATCCGCTCAACTACTGCTTAGGGAGATAAGATCTGTAATTCAACATGTTACCCTACTGCTTAGAGGGTCGAGGCTCACCGTCTTTGATCTGTTCCACTACAACTTCTGGGAGACAAGATTTGCAATCTTTAGCCCGTTACCCTACTACTTAGGGGGTTATGGCTTGCTTCTTCAATTTGCTCCACTACTGTTTAGGGAGACAAGATCTATAATCTTCAGCCTGTTACCCTACTACTTAGGGGGTTAAGGCTTACCATATTCGATTTGCTCTACTACTGTTTAAGGAGACAAGGTCTACAATCTTCAGCCTGTTACCCTACTACTTAGGGGGTTAAGGCTTACTGTCTTCGATTTGCTCCGCTGCAACTTCAGAGAGACAAGATTTATGAATTCACCGATGTTACTACATTATACTCCAGGGTCATTATCTGTATAATCGGCTTCATGTATCTATGCTTATGCCAAATAATTAGGATGTTATGATCAAAATGAATTAGATGCTCCTAACTAGATGTGATGCTTATGTTAAATAATTAGGATGTTATGATCGAAATGAATTAAATGCTCCTAACTAGATGTGATGCTTCTGTTAAATAATTAGGATGCTATGATCGAAATGAATCAAATACTCCTAACTAGATGTGTTATGAATGTAGAAATGTCATGAGAATGATTCCTTCCTAAAATCTTAAAGTGTCATCACTCGTTATTCATCAGAGTATTATCACTAACGTATTACGCTACCATCCTGTTCGGCTGGCATTCTTGACAGAAATGTCAAAGAAACAATCACGTTTTGCTCAGAAAGCTTGACCCACTGTAATTTCAGAGTCTCTTCCACCGTACCTTCTGGGACAGAAAATTGGTATTTCTCACTGCAACTTCAGGGAATTTTTTAATTTTTTAATTTTTTTATCCATCCTGCTACAACTCAGAGGTATAGAATTTGTATCGTTCTCAATCAACTTGATTTGTTACACCATTCCTTGGGTGTAATGACCCTGTGTATATATCTGATATTTGCATGAATGCAGAATATCATTTTTCTTTTCCCGAGAATGATTCCCTTTTACACTTGGGTTGACATTGCTCGCTATTTTTCGAGGTGACGTCACTGACACAATACCTTTTTTTGTGCAACTGATATCTTTAACAAAAAATCTAGAAATGTAGCCACAATTTGGACTCCTATCTCTCAAATATTTCTAACCCTTAGGCTTGGTGAATTTTAAACAATGGTCCTGTTTCAGGTTCCTATATTATTTAAAAGCTTCCAGAATAATATGCAGAACTTCTTTTATGAGAGTATTATTGATCCATTAATTGTTATTTCAATGCAAAATGCTTGAAAAATATCATAACAATGAATAAGAAAATTGATTGAGAGAATATCTCGAAATGAATGAATTAATCAAAGATTGCAAATGCAATAGGAAGGAAATTAACTCAAACTGAATAGGTTAATAAAATATAGCAAATTAAAAATGGATAAAATGGAAAACTAGGCGCCCCAGACATCGCAGCTTGAGCTTCTCTATTCCAACTTGCCCCAGACATCGCAGCTTGAGCTTCTCTGTACCAACTTCTTGAGGACCCTTCTGAGCTCAATATTGTTTAGGGGATCCAGAGTACTTTGTCAATGCCCCAAGACGTAGTATACTTCTTCATTGTTAAATCCGGCATAACAAGACTGTTGTATGCCCCACTTTGATCCAAATTTGAGCCGCCCTTTTCGGGTTTTCAACTCAAATCCCCTTTGGTCTTAAAGCTTCCCTTGCGGGTTTTCGTGTAATAGCCTGAATTTCAACGATATCGAAAATAGTGGTTCGAGACCATCAAATCCGACAAATGAACTCGTAGATTATATTATTTAATATTTACGAGCCAAATGTAGTTTTTAAAAGATTTTTAGAATAATAAATTGTGTTTTATAAAGATTTATTTGGTCAAGAAATTAAGAAAAAGAGGTATCGAGATCTCGATGTTATAAACCGAGCCATAAATATTTTTATAAATATTTATGGAATGTCAATAAGGTAGTATTAAAATTTCGTTAGAAAATTTTGATGTTTGGGTGGTCAATTAAATAAAAAGAATTAAATTGGAAAATGTGTAAAAGTTGCTAAAAGGATTAAATAGCTCAATTGTCAAATGAGGAAGGATCTAAAGTGAAAATAAGCCCAAAGGAGATATTTTGGGCGGCAATAGCTGAGAAAAATTAGGAAATGGGTGAAATAAGGGCAAAATTGGAAAATTGTCAAAATTTGCTAAATAGAAATGGGACTAAATTGGAATATCTAGAATTCTCTTCATTTCTCTTCATATTCATCAGCTGAAAAACAGCCATGGAAGGGGGTTCAAGCTGGTTTTCATGCTCTAGCTTCATGTAAGTTTAATTCTTGCTTTCTCCTTGAAATTTCTATGTTTTTGGAATTTTACAATTGGGTCCATCTTACTATTTCATTAGTTTTTGATTCCATGGCTAATTTTTTTAAATTTTTTTATGGATGAGTGCTGAAATAATATGATGAATAATCATAGAATTGAAGCTTTACTTTTGGTATATGATGATTTTATCAAGTAAAATAGATGGAAATTCATTTTAGCACCTAATTAAGAAAGAGTTTGGAATTAATGTCTAATGCTAAAGTTCTGATTTTTCGGGGTTATGAAAAGTTTAAAATGATAGACTAAAGTATTAATTGAGAAAAATTAGCTCAATTGAGGGGTTAATTGAGCAAGGACTGAATTGTATAAACTGTGAAATTTGGGGCAAAATGAAAATCAACATTTTTCACTAAAACTGTTTTGGACAGTAGCAGTAGTGTAACTTTGAAAAATCACCAAAAATTGTATAAATTGAATTAGAGGATGAATAAAATATTAAATTAAAGATTATTGAGTCTAGTTTCTTATAAAAGAAACGATGTAAGCAATGGAATTGTGAATCATGAGATATAATAAATTTTAGGAGACAAGGTCAGAATGATTTCGGGTTCCCCTGTTTTGACTTTGGAAAATCATAAAAAATTGGAAAAAAATAATTAGGGGCTTAGATTTATATTTTTAGAATCCTTAATGAGCCTATTTTCCATAAAAACAAATGAAAACATCATTTGAATCTTGTACGAGGATATAATTAATTTTTAGTGAAGAAGATTCGGAACTGTTAGACAGCAAAACATGGGTAACTTTAAAGAATAAACTGTACTTATTGGCTAAACCAAAAATTCTTAAAATTTTATGGTAAGAATATATATGAGTCTAGTTTCAGGTAAAATTATCTGATCTTAATCTGGAGTTATATAGCTCCAGATATAAATAATTTAGTGACTATGACACAGATGGACAGCTTGAATATTCATAAAAGTAAATAATAAAGATTATAGATAATGTTACTTACAAGTGTGTTATATACATTAAGGATGTGGAATGGAGAGGAGGAGGAGGAAAATATATATGAATATCCAGCTAGCATGGCTAATTTGCATGTTTTAGGCTTAAGGACTGAATTGAATAAAAGTAAAACTTCAGGGGGTAATTTTGTAAAAATGTCAAAAATGACCAAATTGAAGGAAATGAATTTTTATTATTATCTAAATTAATAAATTGAATGAAATTTTCAATTTAAGATCGGGTGAAAATTGGAAAAATGGTAAATTACCAAAATGCCCTTTAATCTTGATATTTTTGCAATTTCCCCAAGTAAGTTCATGTAACTTGAATTATATTCTTAAATGCTTGAAGTGCATGTTTTTGATATGAATATGATTTGAATGTTCATTATATGAAAATTGATGAAACATTGATATATTTGATAAAATGGGAAGAAATCCCGGTTGAATGAAAGGAAAATTCGATGGATCTCTGAAAAGGAATTGACGGTAAAAAGGATCTAGCCTGGACGGGTGATCCTATCCTGATATAGTCATCTCGAAGAATATGTGGAAAATGGATTTAGCCAGGACGGGTAATCCGAATTAGGGTCTGAATTTAGCCTGGACTGGTAATTCAAATCCAAGCTCATTAGAGTAATTGTCGTTGTAGGGGATTTAGCCTGGACTGGTAATCCCACTGTAAGGATGAGGTTCGCGGGAGTGTGCTCTCTGATATGGAATGTGTAAGACCATGGTTGAAAGATACCATGAAAACCTGATATGAAATGTGTAAGACCATGGTTGAAAAATACCATGGCAACCTGATATGAAATGAATAAGACCATGGTTGAAAGATACCATGGAAACCTAATATGAAATGAGTAAGACCATGGTTGAAAGATACCATGGCAACATGACGGGAAAATGAATAAGACCATGGTTGAAAGATACCATGGCAACATGACAGAAAACGAGTAAAACCATAGTTGAAAGATACTATGACATCATGTCGAAGATAAATAAGATCGAGGAAGAGAAACGCCAAGATATCTATTGAACAATCGATATTCAGGTAATATGTATCAGATGGCATGGTTATATGAAATGGTTGTGTGAAATGTTTACAGGAATTGGTCATATGGAAATATATGTACAAAATAGTTGTATGAAATAATTAAGAAGATAGATAAATGAAATAAGTATAGGTACATGGAATTTAATTTATGTTAAGTTTAATACGAACTATTACCGAAATAAATATATACAAGATATAAGCAAATGATGGTGCATGAAATATTGATATAACGAAATGAATGATATATGCTTATGAAGAAACAGTAAGAGAATAATATATTTTGTGACATGTACATATATGATTATCTTTGATATGTTGATACAAGGAAATTATGTAAGTTGAGACTATTATTAAACTCAAGTGTGATATGTTGAGAAAATAGGTATATCAATG
The DNA here is from genome assembly GCF_007990345.1 of Gossypium hirsutum. Lineage (NCBI taxonomy): Eukaryota > Viridiplantae > Streptophyta > Magnoliopsida > Malvales > Malvaceae > Gossypium > Gossypium hirsutum. The sequence continues at coordinate 21,693,859 of NC_053430.1, read as the reverse complement.
TTGAATTTATATGAAATATGTGCAAGTATACTAACAATGTTGTTGTTTGACGCTTAGACAAGTGCCAAGCTATTGATTGAATGGTAACATGTTTAATTATAAGGAGCATTGAAATGGTAAGTACTTAGATGAAAATATAATTTAAGATTTTGCGAAATTTTTTATGATCTCGATTTTATTCCAGTTTGTTTCTAATGTAAGTTTTGGGCTTCGAGGGCCCAATAGAGAGACGTTATGATTATTTCAAAATATGAATAATAAATGACTCAAAATTATCTGAAAATGTTCAGTAAACTCCGGTAATGCCTCGTACCCTATTCCGGCAATGAATACGGGTAGGGGGTGTTACATTTCTCCTTATCCTCTCCTTTTTTTTTCAAGGCGTCATTTACAGGTTTTCACTTTGGACTCTCCTTTTAGGTAGAATACTCCTCGACTGGATTTGAATTCACTGGATTGGACAAATCTTTGACATCAACGGCTAGAATTGATGCTCATCTTAGAACAGGTATTCTTTACTACATAAGTTCCTTCCCAGTTTGGCGTCCACTTTCCTCTAAAGTCCTTTTGTATAGGAAGAATCTTCTTCAATATCAAGTTCCTTTCGTGGAATTCTCTAGGATAAACCTCTTTATCATAAGCTTGCATCATTCGTTTTTGGTACATTGGACCATGGCAGATAGCTTCCAACCTCCTTTCTTCAAATTCAACTGATCATATCGAGATTGGATTCATTCTGCCTTATCCAACTTTAGCTTTGACAAGACTCAGAGAAAAGAAATCTTGTCTTCAAAATTGTTTCTATCCCATAAAACAAACGAGCAATGTGTTGCCCTAGCGAAAGTCCTGGCCGACGTTTGATGGTAACTTCTTTACGCCAATCTTTACAAGTCTCGGTTATCTCCCACGATCCTTTTTGTTGTTTTTTCCCCTCTTTTTTTGTGTTTCTCTCTTTTTTTCTTTTCTTTTTTTTCTTTTTTTTGCTGTATTTGCTACATTATGATATGGCGTCTGATCTTTGAATAGATTGCCAACTTCTGAAATTGATTATTTCTAACGTTCTTTATCGGCACCTAGTCTCTTTCCTCTTCTTTTTTTTTGATGACTATCGACTTAGTAACATTGGCATATGAAATGAATTTCACCCTTTTCGCGAAGTAATCGACGACCTCAAAGATGAATCAGTATCGATTAGAAATTTTTGACGAGATCAGCCCCATAATATCCATGTCCCACATATAGAAAATCTGTGAAGAAATTGAGGAGGCATAAAAGTCTTGTCTTCTTTCATTTGGCATTCACAGCTTGACTGATACAATCCCCTTCCATGGTGGATCAGCAGCACCCGAACCTCATGATTAGCTTGGTTAACATAAAACCATTAGCATGTGTCCTTCTGTCACTCATATGGACCCTTTTTAGCATCCACAGGCCTTAGTAGCCCAGGCATATCTTAATACGATCATGCGAAAATATCTTTGTATTCTTGACATCTCGTTTTGTCTCTGTGGTGTTATACACTCCAATCTTTACCTCTTTCTCTTCTCTCAGGTTCGCGATGTCCATTGCCCCTTTGTAAGGTAGGACCCATTTCTCATCTTGTTTTACCATTCTTGACAAATTAGGAGATAGGCTACAATCTCTATCATCTTCAAGGTCCTGAGATCCCTCTAGACACATATCTTACTCAAAAAGAGACTTAGAGTCATTGACAACGTCGCTCTCGTCATTGATATCTGGAGACCTGCTGTAGGTACAAAGGCAGTTTTTAGAGAATAAATGATTCCATGAATGATTATTTGTATGGTATGATCATGAATGAAAAATATTCGAAAGAATGTCCAAAAAATAAAATAATCTAAGAATAATTGTTTGCACAGTATGAAGTGGAAAGAATAAAAAAATATTTACTCAAAATGATAACAAACATGCATTTCTTTGAAATAAAGATTTTGGAAATAAGCCTATTTCACAAAAGGATTCTTGTTTCTTCTAGGCTTAAAGCAACAAGCGGGTTTTGAATATTACTCTAGATTAGCTCTAAAAATACAAGGATTTCCTCCACAGTCCCATTGTTCAAAACATTCCCAAGTATGTAAAGGGTAGATGCTTGAAAAAATTTTATTCCTGGGTTCCCTCTTCTGATACGACGTTAATGTTCAGATTCCCCAATACCACATCTTACACTGGAGTCCTGAGCTCGATGTACCATTGGATCTATTGCCCCTATCCATCATGGAACTCATAATGTCCACCTCTCTAACAGAAAGGTTGGATAACAGATTTCCTGCTTCAGAGGGATCATCAAATTTCACGATACCCAATTTGATAAATTTTTCGATTAACTTTTTAAAAGCGGTAAAGTTCTAGATGGAATACCCCGTGATTCCCGCATGGTATTCACATTGGCCGCTTGCATCGTACCATTTAGGGTATGGAGGCTGTATTGGTTCTATGTAAAAAGGGATACAACATGTGCGTCGAACAGAATGTGGTACAACTCCTTGTATGTGATTGGGATGGGCGTGAATTGGGGTTTTTCTTAGTTTGGTCTTCGATTGGGTTCTTGCCTTGGGGAAGCCTGATGGCTGGTAGTTACCGTCATTGGCTGGCTTACTATAATCGGCTTCGAACGACCCTTGTTATACCTACTCGTACTATTTTCTTTCTTTTCCTTCTTCTTCGGGGCCTTTAAAGTCCATTCTCTCATTTCCTTTATTTTTGCCAAAACAACCGGTTTGGCTCTATCATCTTTTGGATTAAAACCTGAACCCATCAGGAAGTTCAACAGTGCCGAGGTATCAGCCTAATATTGGGGTCCGATAATGACGGGTACCCCTTGCATGTCTGGTTGGGTCAGGACGCTTATTGGGGTAAAACCTGAGGAATAGATGATCTCTTCATTATCATCCTCACTATTGACCACTGGGCCGCTCCTTTTTTTGAAATTCTCCGGCCAGTATCTGGGTTAACTAGCCCATCATATTTCTTTGGAGTTCTAGGATTTGTTCTCGCATATCTTGTTGAATTTTGATCAATTACTCTTACATCTGTATTTGCCTTTGCTCTATTCTCTCCAACCTTTGGTCCATATCTTTTGTCGGTTCTGAAATAATTTTACTTAATTAGGATCTTTTTGGGAAAATCTAACGCAAATGATGCAATGCAATGCAAATGCGTGGAATGAATGCAAAAGAAAGAGAGGCGTTGACTCTGAATTCAATTCCATTAGAACAACTTTTCTAGAAAACAAATTTCTTTACATAAAATGGATTACATATGCGGCCTTGCTTTCATATTCAAGACGAAGACAACGATCTCTTTTCTTCATGGAAGTCAAATCTCGCAAGCTTCCAATAAATGCCTTCACTAATTCCTTTTTACTTGATCTAGGCCTTGACTTATTGTCCTTGCGATGTTGATTAGCTTTTCAAGAAAATCGAGACGTGACGGTTCTCTAACAATCTTTATTGGCTTGAATCTTCAGGTAAAGACTTGTTTTCCTCCGCGAATCATCAGCCTTTTTCCGTTTTGTTTACTTGGACCATATTTAGACAACCATATTATAATCCACTTTATTAAGGAATTCGTTTTCTTATGACAAACTGTTCTATTTAGCAATCAAATATGAATCAACACCTTCTTTCTATGAAGATGTAATGCAATGCAGTAATCAACAAAACAAAAATAAAACACGTTAGTACAGGAGAAATAAATGACAAATAAAGCACCTATTCGGATGACTACTAGAGGTTCGAAGTGGCTCTACCTAGGGTAAGCTCTTAGGTCTCTCTATATGTGGCTCAGTTCTAGAGTAAGGGTACCCAAACCAGCAGATTCCTCTATCCTCACCATTATTGGCTCATACGGATCGAGTTCAATTTAGGGGAATACATTTCCCTATGACCATGCGGAGATGAAAATCTCACGAAATTATAGGTATGGATGTATCCCGGAAGTAATCCACTAGCCCATGCGGAGATGAAAACCTCACTAAGGCATAGTTTCTCACTCCCACTTGAAGGATGTGACCATACCGGTCATGCAATGCAATGCAAGAGTATACTACAAAACTCGAACAACAGTAATCATGCAAACAAATGCAACAAAGAATCAAATCAAAATTTCAATTTTACACAAAAGAACTGAAATTAATCAATTTTATGGCTTGACTCTCTTGTTCAGTTCCCAGTGGAGTCGCCAAGCTGTCGAAACCTTTTTTTGATTTGAAGAAAAACGTGAATCGAATTTTTGAAAACAAATCACGGAGTCGCTACCAATCTTTTATTTAGGTGTGATTGGATCACCTAATAAAACACTTTGTTTTATTTAAATCGATTTTGGCCTACGTAAATTTGAGAAAACGGGTTCGGGAGTCGGTTACGTATGAGAAAGGATTAGCACCCTTACTACGCCCAAAATTAGTACCAAATTGATTAAATGTTGTCCTTAGGTCTAAGATTTAAAGCTATTTTTTTGAAATATGATTCCTTTTAAAACATTCAAATGGCTTAAGTTGGTCGTCAAAATTCTCTTGTTTCAAAGTTATACAGCATCGCATCCAGCACGATAGGACACAATCCTTTATACCATCGAAAACACGATAAATTTCGACTTCTAAAAGTTTATATGTTGAAAATCACCAGAGGATGCCCAATTATTTAGTCTAATGAAAAAAAAAACGAAACCCAGCACAGTAGGGCATAATTCCTCGAATTTCTAGACATTGAACATTACTTTGTTTTAGAGTTTAGAGAACATGAGTGAAATTCTAAAGGGATATTCGATTATTGTGAACAAACGAGAAATTGAAACCCAGCACGATAGGGCACGATTCCCCGAATTGCCAAACATCGAACATTTCCTTCGTTTCAAAGAATTTTTAAACGAATAATTGTAAAACCAACTTAAAACGCATTAATTCGGCTTGAAATAGAAATGGAATAATTTGTTTTAAAAAGTTAGACATTATAAGGCGACATTTGTAAACCAATAGGGAAAAAAAAGTGAAAACATAGGATAACATCTATGCATAAAATACGACAATGGATGAATGAAGATAATATATCTTACTTAATCAACTAACAAAACAATTAAATATGATTAATCTAAAAATATAACCCAATTTTCAAGCATGTACGGAGAATAATTAATACAACAATACAAAACAATGAATAAATAATATGCAACGACGATGTATGGCACCATACAAATCAATCAACAAAACATGTACAAAACAAAATGGAATTTAGAAGTCAATGTGGTATAAGACATTTTCCAAAATAATGATGAATTAATGAACTCATAATATATATAAGTTGACAAATTTACATAAAAACTGGGGATATAGAATTATTGAAATAGATATTATTGAATAAAGGTTGGAATCAAATTATATGCAAAATATTTTAAACACAAGTTCATTCAAAAATTGACAATGTACATGATAACTTAAATAATATATAAGATATGAAAGAATAATAAAAATACACGATAAGATATAATATACATAATAGATTTACAAAACATGCATATATAAATAACTTTAAAAATAACTATTTGCAAAAACATGGAAATACATACAAGATTAAATTAATTTGGTCATACGTGTTCGAATACATATAAGAACATTTAAATGAGATACTACATAATATACTAAAATAATATGATATAAAGAAGAATTTCCAAATAATAATTTTAAATACAAAGATGAAGTTTCTAAAATAGTTTCATATATACATAATGGAAAATACTCGGTGAATCATAAAACAAGAAGTATTTTAAATAGAAAAATCTATTAAAGTAATATATGTACTAATATACATATAAATATTTAAACAAAAGGTTATATAAAAGTATTAAAAATAACTTACTGTAAAAAGAATTTTAAAATGATGATTTTATAAAACAAAACAAGGTTATTAAGATGGCTCAACTCATATACAAAAATGTTATGAACTTCAAAAATAATAGGTATTAAGAATAATGTGTATACTAATATGTATAAAATATTTTAAAAAAATATTGTGCAAAATGTAAAAATAATAAGATGAAAGAAACCTCAAAATAATTGTACAAATGAAAACAAACAAAATCATTAAAATGGATTAACACATATAAAAATATTAAATATATTTTAAATGTATTTTCAATTAGCAAATTATACAAATGAAAGACCAAATTAAGATTGAATCAAAATAAGAAAGATAATTTACAAATAAAATAATCGTAAATAAGATCAATGTGCAACGCGCGTAAAAGTATTGGGACTAGAATTGCAAATCTCCCCAAGCCCAAAATGCAGCACTGTATCACGGACTAAAATGAAAACACGCGCAAACTATGGAGCCAAATTTACAAAAAGAAAAACAAAGTAAATCAAACAGGGCACAATTGAATGCTCGCGCGAGGGGAGGGATCTAACGCGCAAATTCCCCATTTGAAGAGCTAAGGCGCGGATCTGGGTCCTGGAATGGGTCGACGCGCAGATCTCTTACCTGAAACCGCCCTGTTTCATTTTTAATCCATAATTGTAGGAAATTGAATGGCAATATGCCATTTCTTCAAACCACAATCGGACCAAAACCTAACGCCCCATTTTCTCCTCATTTGGCCGATCCAGCAACCCCCATATTTAGACGCTCTTACACCACTGTAAACAGTGGTCGGTGACATGCAGCGGTGCCTTGTAGGACCAAGCCCCGAGGTTTGTTTCGGCTTCGCGATTCTACCCTTACTTCGATTGCGATGAAGAAGATGAACTCGAATTATTATGGTAAATCCTTTTCCTTTTTTTTTTGTTTCTATTTGCATAAACCACATACAAGATTAAAAAGCCAAAAACTGAAATGCAAAAAAAGAAAAAAATAGATATGAGGAATTGAAAACCACCTTTCGCTAATTTTCGATAACCTTTTCTTTGTATTCGGTGTGCGTTATATGCATAAAGTGTGCGTAAAAAAAGAGAGAGCGATACATTGATATTTCTTGGCTTTTTATAGCCACAACAAAAGAGAAAAAGAATACAAATTTTTTTGCTTGGTTTTTGCTCTTGCTGCTGTGTTTGTCTGTTTCTTCGCAGGTACGGAGGCTAGTTGGCGCGGTGGTACGTGGCGCTTGGCTTGGGGTGGTGCGTGAAGGCGGTACGGAGATGCTGAAGGCTGTATGAGGGTTGGGAGGCCAGCTGTAGAGAAAGGGAAACCCTTCTAAAATATTTTGGGTTATTTGGGCTTTGAATTTTTGGGCTAGAGTAGTTGGGTTTAGAATTGGGTTATTGTAAATGAGTTTGGACTTTATTGGGCCATTGAAATTTGGCAGATTTGGACTGATGTAATAAAGGGACTTGGACTAAAAAATAAAAATTTGGTTTAGTTTAGTTTATGTTGGTACGGGCCCTGGGCAAATTTGGGTCTCTACAAAGGTATTACGAGCAAATTTCTAAACCTAGGTTTGGCTCAAAAAGTGAGCTTACTTTTTTGCCCAAGCCCGACTCAATTTAAGAAAAGTAAATTTGAGCCCGACCCAGCCTGTCCATTTTTGATTTATTTAGATTGGGTTTTATTTAAAAATAATTTTTTTTAAAAAGATAATACACTAAAAACGCTAAAATAAAAATTTTATAACTCATTAAAAATACATTAAAATATATTTATATTAAAAAATTATCATAAATATAATAAATGTTTTATTATACTAAAAAATACAAATAAATATAATAAATATTTTATTGTATTAAATATTATTTTTTAAAATTTTATATTTTAGGTTGAGTTATTTAGTTGGATAAGTTTTGTTTAGGTTTTGGGTAATGGGTTTAATTATTATTGAGCTAGTGATTTAATATAAATATAAATATATAATTATTATTTAACATATATAATTAATTTAATATTTTTTTATAACAAAATATATTTAGGTCGGACTCGGATGAAAAAAAATCTTTCCCAAGGCTCAGCCCATATAGCAAACGGGTCTTAAATTTTATTCAAATCAATTTTTTACACCTCATATTATTGTCTAAACCCTCTTATTTTTCGGGCGAACTTTTAAGCTTAAATAAGTGGCTCAGCTCATGAGCAAGTCTAGTAATAGACCTTTATTTTAATAACTTCCTTTAGATGTAATGTATATGCGTGTGTGGTGGTGTAGATTTACCCTTACCGTGAGCACGTAAGTAATATTGTAAGTTAAACCATTTTGTGGGAGGAGAAATCTCTATTTGTTTTCCATGGGTTAGTTTTGTGTGTGGGAGAGATTTATTAAAAGCAATTATATCGAATGGAGTTGTTTGAGTTTGATGGTTAAGTTCATGGAGCAGCATGGATTTATTTGGTGAATTTATGAGAATCCTCCAAAATGATTTCAATGCCAAATCCTATTGCTTAATCCATCCAAACAAGATCTCAAATTCTTTTTGTCGATTTTAATGAAAAACAAGTATGTCAGGTGTTAAGTGGTTTGTTATTGCCTATGAGATTAGAACACATTTTATGATTAACTGTTTATTTTTTTTAGAAACATCAATATCATTAAGTATTTCACACAATACTAACTCCTTCCAAAACAACCAACAACTCAAATCTTTTATTTTTTTTTCAATATTTTATTAAAAATTAAAAAAAATAATATTTTGAAATATTTAGAACTTTCATTTTTTAATTACTTTATAATTTTTATATATTTTATTTTTTATAGACTTTATGTATTTTTAATTTTTTTAAACTTTTTTAAGTTTTATTATTTCTAATACAAATACAAATACAAATATATGGTTGAGTAATCATAATGTAAAATCAAACTAGCTCAAAAAAGAAATGTGTACTAGTTGAATTTTTTTGAATATATATATAGAACATTTTTATAAGCACTAACATTGAGGGTTAATATTTTTTTAATTAAAATCAAATTGACATAATATGTATGTTGCAACCATTTTTGAACCAAAATTAGTTGGGCTTTATTCGATAAAAATATGAAAAAAATTTATCCGTAAAACATTAGTTTTGTTGTAAGAAAAAAAGAGTAATCTTTTAGTTAGGTGGTGATCCAACACTTAAAATCACATTTTAAAAGAAAATTTTGTAAATTATTCAAAAAAAGATAATTATTTGTTTTGAGCTTTGAAAATTAGAGAAAGCTTGAGTCTGAAAGTCAGTTAGATGTGAGGAAAGTAGCATTACCCTCATAACGCCTAAAAATTGATACCTCATTTAATTTTAAATATTACAAGTAGGAATTCAATATTTAAATATGATCTCATTAAATTTTGAGTAGACATGCATGAGTGAATTTGATTTTAAAACTCAAAAAATAAAATAAAATATATTTAATTTTAAAATTCAGTTAAGTTTAAAAAGTATAGAGGATGTAAGCAATTTTCCTAATGCTAAAACATTGCCTTATTTTATTCAAAAAAGGATTCGCAATTTCATATAAGTAATTGAAGATATTGGCATACAATCATAATTAAATTAGAGTTGACGTAAAGATCATATTGAAGCATCTATGCATATTAACCAATTCAAGAGAATTATAAAAGCAACGATGATGGCTTTAGGAGGTTCATATATAATTAACAAATGTATATGCACAATACTAATGATGGTACAGAAGTAATAATTTGTAATATAATGCTCAATCCATCACGAATATTGTAATAGCTCAAATTTGACAGGGCTAAAAACAGAGTAAAATTAAATAAATATTTATTTAAAGAGTTCATTTAAAAGTCCAATTACAAAACCCAAGTGTTTTTGGTTCAAAAGCACTACCCGTGACCCTACCTAGCAGACCCAAATACATCTGTAGCCTAAACCATCAGCCAAACTTAACCCAATACTTAAACTACAGTAGACTAACCCAATAACCAGTTACACCCATGACCCAGTTAAACTACCTAAAAACCCGTTTATACCCAGACCCAAAAACAAACGAGGCCCAAGTGGCCCAATTTGTTAAACAGACAGCAGAGAGACCTAGGGTTTCAGAAACCCTAGGCGCCGCAAATGGAAGGCTCCAGAAGTTAAACACTGCAATCAATGCGTCGGTTCGTCTTGCGCCATCAACACCGTGATTCCAGGCCGTGATTTCAGGTTTCGAATCATGCCGTGGTCTATGCCCGAGTCAACGCCGATGTTCATCGTTGCTAAATCTTTCTCGATACCTGCAAAAGAAGGAAAGAGCCACAGCAGCAAGCAAAGCAAATATGGAAAGATATAAAAAGATTTCTTTCCTAGTTTTTGTAACAACAGCAGTGGCTATAAAAGCCCGAATCAAACAATGTAAAAGGATCCGGATTTTTGGAGAATAAAAAACATACCTACATATATTCATTCAGAGAAATCCAAATAGTTTCGACAAAGGTGATTTAATCGTGTATTGTGTTCTTTATTTTTGAACGCATGTATATATGAAATGTTTTTGCATAAACTAATAACGTTTAAAAGGTAAAGAGTTACTTGAGTTTTTGCCTTGAAAAGACGAGGGTTTTTAACCCTCTGACCACCGTGCATGGTGGCACGTGAGGCGTGTGAGGTGGTGGCCCGTAATCGCCATCGGGGGTCAGGCCGAGGAGTGGGAGAGCATCCTGAGCTCTTCTCTTTCGTTTTTTTTTAAATGATTTAGAAATGAAATTTTTGCTGATTTTTTAGTTTATATAACTTTATTAAAACGGCTTCGTTTTGCTTAATTTAATAAGTATTAAAACGGCGTCGTTTTAACAGAGGATCCGCGCGTTGACCCGATTACCCGGGGAGGATTCGCGCGTTTTTTGAGGATTGGGTTAATTACCCAATTGGTCCTTCCGCATTTTTATCCTTTAAAATTAGGTTTATTTTATCTTCTAATTTGGCTCAAATATTTTGTTTTTATTTTAATTTGGTCCTTGAGCTCTTAAAAAAGGAAAGCACATAAAGGACGTCGTTCTAAAAAGGGGATATTTTCCGTTTTAATCCCCTTTCTTGTGCGCACATTTTAATTTGACCCCTTTTTTTATTATTTTTTTAATTTTCATCTGTATTTTTATTTCTATTCTAATTTAATCCTTTCCAAATTTCATTTTCTTAAAAAACTTTATTCCTTTTCGATTATTATTATATATTTCGATATTTTGTATATATATTTATCTTAAACTTTTTTTTATATACATCGAATCATTTTAATAATATTGTTTCATTCATTATTTTTTCGTGTGTATTATTTATTTTATTCTAAATCTTTTATAAATATAAAAATTGTTTTATTTTTCTCTATTATTACTTCTCATATATTATTTTATATATTATAAGTATTACTTTAAAACTTGTATACTATTATCATATATTATTAAGTATTATTTTACATTTTATATATGTATTGTATGATATTTCAAAATATTTTTTTTTATATAAAGTTTTGTTTCATTACTTTTATGTATATATTATTTTATTATACTTCATAAATTACTTTTTATTTATCTATTTACAAAGCATTAATTATTCTTTTTAAATCATTTCCTTATATCTATATTATCTTAATATCTACTATTTTTAAAAAATATATTGTATTTATTTGTTATTTAAATATTTTACTTTTCAACTTACTTTGTATATTTTTCTAAAAATAATTATTCACTTTATTTTATATTTTAAAATGTATTAAATCTTTTATATATGTTGTTATATTTTATTAAATGCTAGTTTCGTAACATTATTAAGTATTGTTTGTTTGATATATATATGTTTCTACATTATTATTATTATTTTTATATATTATCACATTTGTTTTGCATATGTATTTATATGTCTAATTGTATAGCAGGTATTGTTTTTAAATTAACTATTACTTTGTATGTTCATATATTTTGCTTATTTATCTTTAATATCTGTTATGTATACCTTAATATGTATATTGTTATGTAACTAAGATTTGTTATATTTGGGTATCTAGTATAAGACCTTTATATTATTGCAATCATATTATTTAAATGCATGTTTTAACTACCTATTATTGTAATATGTTATCTTGTATGTTATATTCTATAAGGGTAATATGCTCCATCATGCATCGGTTTTCAAAAGAGACTTCAAAGTTTTCAAAAATAAAAAGGCAATGCTTGGTGTTTGGAAGCTTCGAGAAAAGTAGTGCCCTAACTTATTGGGTTGCAACATTTCTCGTTGAGTTCGAATGATCAAGTAGCCTTCTAAGTTTTTAAAGATTTTCTAAATGCGAGCAACTATCTTGGAATTTCAAAGCAATATGTCCTAACTTACTGGATATGGCGTTTTGTTGTTTCGAGATAGGGATTTCCAAAAAGGCTAACTTAGAGTCAATACTTTGATACGAGTGAACCCCAATTTTCAAAATCAAAATAGTCTAAAGAGGATTACATCTTAAGATCTTTGAATTTCCGGCATTAAAGACACTTGATAATTAATTAGGTACCAATTTTTGGGCGTTATGAGGGTGCTAACCCTTCCTTGTACGTAACTGGCCCCCGAACCTGTATTTTGATTTTGTAGGCCAAAGCTAATGATTTTAAAATAAAACATTTTATAAGGTAATCCAATCACACCTAAAAAGATTGGTGGCGACTCCTGTTTCTGTTTTTCTTAAAGTAGATTCCCATTTTTCAAAACTCGATTTTAAAAATGGTCTCGACAAATATTACATGCATTTAGAGAGGAATATTTACCCAAGAAGGGACCTCAAGTGTTACAGATCAGAATCTGTTCCTTCCCTGGAAATGCAACATGGCTTTGCTCCTCATTTCGACAACCTGAATCCAATAACCACTCCAAAATACTGCATCAGCCGTCGTTATTGATGTTCAATGAACTGGGTTCGTCTGAAAGTGTGGGCTGGTGAAGATAGTGATATGTGGGAGAGATTAATGGTGGTGGTCATCAAGCAATGGCGATGGTACAAGGAAAACTGTTGAAGAGCCCTCCCAAGTGTTCAAGATGGAACCGCCTATATAACATTTAGCCCCCCGGAAAGGAGAGTTACGTTTCTCTCCTTTCTTATTAACTCGCACATGTTTTTTCTTAACATATTATTTATATAATATAAATATAATAAATAAACAAATAAATAGGATAGTTATTAATTTTTATAAAACAAAAAATTATAAAGTAGTAATATTAAAATTCATGAGATTAAAACTTAACCCCCAAATTTAACATGAACTAAATTAAAATATGATATTTTTAATAATTTTTAATTAAATTAAAATCACACAACTCGATAATTTAAAGAAGTAAAGATATGATATATATTTTTTTATGTGAAAATCATGTTTAGTTTATATATCATATTTTGTTTGTTTTTTAATGTCTACCACTGTCGGTCATGCTCTTAACCTTAAACAGAAAAGGAATGCCCCTGCATGGATGCCATATATTATCAAATTTTGGATTTGCTGATGATTATGTTCCCAAAATTAAAAGTAGTTAGGCAAAGACATGACCTATGCTCCAATCCTATTGGCTAATATTTTTTCAAAAAGCAAAGCTAAACCCATCATATTACAAAGACAGACAGACAAGAGACAGCAACAGACAAGACAGTCCACCAAGTCAAAAGATGATGTGCTCAATTTTAAAGAAAATTATTATTTTCTTAAAAAATATGTACCTAAAAGAGTCTGCATGATTTAAATGAGATAATCATTTATTTTACAAACTTTGTTAAAACTTCCAAAAGAATTCTCTCCTTTTTCTTTATATCTCTTTTATTATTAGAATATTGGATACACAAGTCACCAAAGAGTGGAAGTGGAAAACCTAGCTAGGAGAGAACAAAAAAATATATATATAAAAAAAAGGAGATAGGGTTTAAACAAGTAAAACAATTCTTATAGGCACAAATTTGACATAGATTTTGATGTGTTTTGGGGTTATTTTGGTCATCAAGAAGTGGCAATGCAATAAGGCTCCCAAAAGAGAAGAGATCTCCTAGGTTCTTTGCATCCTTTTAGCAAAGGTACAAAGTAATTACCTTTGTTCCTTATCAACACTAGCAATTCTTGTTGATCATTATTATGAGCCATTAGATTCTTGGAAAGGATTGCTGCCTTCGACATTGGTTGATTGGACCTCCTCCAGTAGTACTCATAAGCATTGAATGATGCAGCAGCCGCCGCCGGTGATGCTATCAGTCTACCGGCCGTCCGTGGTGGCCGCAGTGGTAGTGACTGTCCTAGTGGTGGTGTTTGTGGTGATGGTGAGATGGTGGTTGGGTCAACTTTATCGGCCTCCTTTTCCTCTCCAAATTTAACTATGTCATCAAAATTTTTAGGCCATGTTGGATTCCTATTTGCTAACCAAATGGGCTTGTTCATCATAACAGCTAACCTATGCACATTCATTGCTCCAATCGACAGTTTAGGAGCCTGCTCCATCTCACAACAACCTCCTTCTTCAACTCCCTCATCAGTGTTAGTTTTCTCTTCATCTCCGATGCCTTCAGACTCTCCTTGTTCATTTTCTTCTTCAACATCAGGAGCGGTATTGGAAAAAGTAAGGACAAGGCGACCATCTTGGCGTTGAGCAACGAAGTTGTCGTGTGAAGGCACGGAAACAGCTTCAAGAACCAATCTACCGTTATCTCGACGAGTCTTCATGCGAAGAGATGCTCCATCTTTGCGAGAAAGTGAAGGAATTGGGGGAGGAAATGATCGGTGGTGGTGTGCTGATTTCTTGCCGGCATCATAGTTATAATGTTTCACAATTCTGAGCTCCCCTACCCTTTCTTGCTCTTGGTGTTGGAGTTGTTGATCGTCCTCTTGACCGTCCTCTTCTTGCATGTCACTCGTTTCTGATGGAGGGTATGAAGAGAAGCCATCGGAGCCAGTTTCGGAACCAAGGCTCTCAGTGCAGATTTCAAGGCTTTTCTCGCTTAAAGAGCTGGCTGATCTTTTGACAAGAGGGTGAACATACGGAACTGGAACTGACTTAGAAGACTCCTCAGCCTTTTGTGATATGATTGAGCTCCATATATCGAATTGGGCAGGCTTCTCGAGTTGCTTCTTCTTGTTCTTTTCTTGTTGAATTAAGGTCCAGATATCGGTTTGACCTGGTGCTTCGCAATCCTCTTCTGCTTCTTCCGATGATGAGTCGATGATGGAAGGAGGTGGGAATTCCTGGGATGATGCTATCTTTTTGAGGGGAGACAATCCATGTTGATTCAGCCATTTCTTGGAGGACATGTCGGCTGACAAAGTTCTTCTAAGTGAAGCTGCTGCTGGTGTTTCAGCGTCAGATCCAAGGATCGACCCTATGCCTTGCTTGTTGGTAACCATGCCTTCTTCAGTGATGTTCAAAGGTGAACATACTATGAGGCTCTTGCTAAGGGGACCAGACATCTCCAACTACTAGTAGTAAATTTAACCTGCAAAAAAGTGAAAAAAAGAAAAGAAAAAGGAAACAATAATGAGCCTAGCCCCAGACACAAGTGCTTCCAAATGCACATAGATTAAGGAAGAGAAGAAATGATTAATTACCTTGAAGAGAAAAGCAACAACAGCCAACAGAGGTCTGCAAAGAGACCACTGGGGGGGGGTTGCTTTGCTGTGAGTGAAGAAGATGAAGTGTCTGAAGTGAAGATGCCTTATGGGAAGGTAAAATGGGTTGATGATGGAATATGGGAAGAAGGGGGTGTTAGGGGGGGGGTATTTGTAGTAGGAGGGCCAAAAGTCCCTTTGGAATCAAGTCCCAATGGGGGGACCCTCCTACGCCACCATCAAAACACTCCTCCATTGGTTTTCCTTATCACAAAACTTGCTCATTAAAATAAAAACAACACATACTTGGATTTTTTATTTTTTATTTACTTTTACATCTTAGTTGGACAGGAAATGAAAAAGGTAAAAAAACTGATGAATTTATTTTAGAGCAACTGTTCATCTTCCTGGCTACGGGTGCACGATATTCTAGTAAAAAAATAGATATACGAGAAATCGTGTATTGGTATCGATGCTTTTCTGGTAAACGTGGCAGGTGTTGGAAGGCAAATAATGACAAATGGAGAAGAATACAATCGAAAAAGAGCTGTACACCATTAATCCTGAAACTCATCACCAGCTTCAATTTGTGCCTTGGAGATCATCCAACCTCTGTATGTCCTCTTCTACTCTTTCTTTACTTTGTTTAATATCAATTGGCTCAATACATACAGTAATTTCAATCTTCAACAAAAGAATCTACCCACTCTTCCTTTTAACTTAAACCGGGCGAAAATGAGAAATTGCATTCTTTAAGCCCTAAAAATTTATAAAATCTTAAATTAGTATGTGATAAAATTATAACCGGACTTTCAAAAATTAAAGAATTTTAATTTAATCTTACTAAAAACTATAAAAATATAAACTATGAAATCATATAAAACTATGGTATCTAATAGGTTTTAGGTTTTATTTTAGTATTTATAATTCTTCCCTTACTATTAAATTATTAAACTATGAAAGCAAATAAAAATAATAAATATCTTTTACACAATATTTTTGTCTTTGATAATTGGGGTAAGAATAAAATTATTTAGATTTTGAACTCAAACTTTTATACCTATAACAAAATACTTAAAAATAACTTTATGAAATTAAAAAAAAATGGGAAGAATAAGATAATTAAGTAGAATGAAGCATGTGGTTAGTTCAATGTTTGAATTTATTATTAATCTGGAAGGACAGCCAGCCCTACACTATTGTTGTTGAAAATAAATAAAAAGTAAATTACCCAGAGGAGTAAAGACAAGGCTCTCAAAATTAAGAAATGTATTAGTGTTACCAATTAGGTAAGGGCTAAAAGTGGATACTGATTGGGAGTGAAAATTAATGGCTTAAAAAGAAAGCAAATTTTTTTTGAAGGAAAAAAATCAATTTCAGAGTGGATTTAATTTAAATTTGTGTAGGAATTGTTTTATATATAAAAGGAAAAGGAAAAGGAAAGGAATCACTTTCATAGCCCAACATGATTGGGCGGCTAAAAACCTATCCATCACACAGACCCTGAGACAGATTCATCCATCCTGTTCTTATTCTTATTCTTATTAATTATTTTTCCAAGAATGCTTTTTTAAAGCTTATTCAATTTCTTTTTTTTTAAATAAACAGAATAATGTATGTGGAAACAACTTAAGGCGTCACATCCCACCTTTATATATATATATATATTTAGTATTTTGTTTTTTTATTTTTGTGAAAAAATTATGTGGTTTTATACGTATATGTAAGATGTGAGCAATACGTAGCATCATCCATATTTATACCAAAAGCTGGCGATGTTGATTATCACTATCAATTCTAGCACATACTTTTTTAAACTACTTCATCATTGAATTATCCGTTATTATTAAACTTGAATGTTATTCATAAAATTTGATATCAAACCCACATTAATGTAAACCCCACTGAGAGAAATAAAAACAACTTATTGGTTAGCTTAATATGGAATGCAATCCTTATGAAATTAATTAAAGAAAGAAACATGAAAAGTCAAATGGCAGTAAAGAAAATAATAATAAATCTAAAAATGTATTTATGTTAATTCCTGTAGATATTATTGTATAGAGATGCCCAATTAGTGGCAACTGAATGAATAAATTCGGAGTTGACTCCACAAATTATTTAATTTTCTAAATGATGACGTTGTGGAATTGGAATACTACTTTTGTCACAACAATTTTGCTACTACGTATTAATTAACGCTAATGTTTCAATTATTAATTATTATGCAGAAACAAAATAAGAATATATTATATCTAAACCCAAAGGTTTGCTTAATAATAAATTCCATCCTCCTGAAACAACCAATAAGGTTGGAAAAAACCTTGTAAAAGCTGGAATCAACATTCATTTGTCCTATTAATCAAAACAAATTATATTAAATAATCATGGCTTATGACTTATGATGCCACCCCCTACCAGGAAGAAAACACACATACAATGTGGATTAGCACGCATAAGCAATAAAATAAGATTTTCAAAAATTAAATTCAACAATATTGACCAAATACAAATATATAATCTTTTTCCCTTTCATTTTTCTTAAAGCTTATGAAAAGTATTGATTGATACTGTTTTACCTACATTTTAATATCCAAAGGATGGTACTACACTTAAATTTCTCCATTTCTTGGATTAGGGTATTTATTTCAAACTTCAATTAAAACTTTTTATATGTATATTTTTTTATGTCCGTCGAATGGTTGCTTTTTTCAATTATGTCATTTCTAAGGCTTGAACCTTGTTCTCTCCTTAAGAGTGTAATGTATCTTGCCACTTCAGTCATATTTATTGGTCCAATTAAAATTTTATAGTTAATTATAATTGTTATTTTAAATATATATAAATAGTTCTTTTATTAATATAATTAAATTAAAATTAAAATATTATTATATAAAAAAGGGGTTAGATTCACTAAGAATGATGAAAACATATCAAATTAACTTAGCTGAAATTAAATTGAGTGTATTCAGATAAATGCATATAACAAAGTGTGAATGGACTATCTAAATAGAATCATGTTAAATTATATTTGGAAATTGCTGCATGCTTTCTTTAAATTTAATTAATATCACTTTTATTTATTCCCCCTCCCCTTTTGGATTGATGTCATAAAACTAGTTGTGATTGGACATAAGGCAAAACAAGAAGCAAAATAATGAAACAGCCAATCCCTAATATTCTTTGATGCACTTAGGATTTACTAATTTCATTTTGCTCATTGTGATTTAGATAAGGATTTTACTCAACAATTGATTTGGTATAATTATTGACTTAAATTTAATTTATTTTTTCATAATGTATAATTATATATAATTTTAAAATCGAATTTAGATATAAATCACTTTTCCTAAACTCTCTAAAAAATACCTAAAAATAATCGTACGAAATATCAAAATAAAGCACGAGAACCTGAAAAAAGAAACTCCAAAACCAATGCCCAAAGACGTCTACTATTGCCTATTTATAAGCTTGTTGAAGTCCTCATTCAACTAGGCTTTAAATAAGATTAATTATCTGATTAACTTTATGTGATATTGAATAATATTAAAAAAAAACTATTTATAAAACAGTCAAACTCTCTTGAATCAAAATTCATGTAAGTAAACACTAAAAACTTTAATTGCACCTTCAAACATAATGTTAAACAAAACAATCAAAGTTTTCAACACTTGCAATTGCTCTCGATTTTACTTTTAAACTATTTTTTAAGTAAAATCACCTGTAATTAAAATCAAATCAATTGAAAAAAAAATAGAGATGATATTTATGTATGGTGAGGGTGTAAGCAAAAATATATTATTCCGGGTTAACTTTAGCAATAATGTTTCACCATCGAACTAAAGTACGTAGATACGTAAGATGGAAATATATTGGAGATTGGTGGGTTATGATTTGGAATTGGGAAAATGGGGTACCCTTAATTACAGTTCTTTAATTGGTTCATGCATTGTAATGCAAACTTTGTTTAGAGAAAGTAACTACGTCATATTGTTAAAGAATAACACCAAGTTGTAATAATGAATTAATTACGATGTAGAGGTAGAGTGTTAAGAAGAGACATGTGTGATTTTACAAGTATAATTATAATTTTTAGTAATTAGAGCGAAATCTTATATATGAAAAACTCAAAGCTAAAATAGGATTCGCAAATTATAATGTGAATATTACCAACAAGACGTGCCCCTAAATAAAGAATAAAATGAGAAAAGGAAAAATCCAAGCAGATGGTGGAAGAAGATATGACAATGACACATATCTCCTACCAATTTAGCATTTGCTAGAGGCTACCGTACATATAGAACAAAAAGTTCTAAGAAATTTAGATATTTGTATTGTGTTACTATGTTTTTTTTCTTCTAGTAAACTTTTTCAATCCAAAAACCTAAAATCTTAGGTTTTTTTAGTTTTACTTATGCACAATGATTGTTATAATAATTATAGATATAATTAATAAGGTATAAGTTAAAAAAAATCAAGCACATATTTGATTTTTATTTAATAAAATTATATTAATTTAAAATGATATGCCATTTTACTAATTTCTCATATATATATATATATTTAAATCATGTAATGTAATTCTTTTTTTTCGGCTTGGTGGTAGCAGGGATTCTTTTGTTTTCCTCTGTACTTTTGCTGCTGTTTCTCTGTCAAAACAGAGGTACTGATTTTGTGTGTGCCAGCTTTGTTTCAATTGAATCCCAAAATATATATATAAATAGTTAACCTATGGGATTCAAGTTGATTCTTTCTTTCATAAAAATGGATTAGGTAAGATGATTAAAATGCAAAATATACTACAAGTTTCAAGTCGATTAAAATAACATCAAATGATGCAGATATTTGAAGTAAATGTGGAGAAAAGAGATAAACAAGAGAAGGTGACCTAATCCTGTTATTCGCTGTTTCGCTCTTTTTGAAAGTTGAATCAATGAATAGCTCTTGCGCACTTCGATAAAGTTGCATGATATGTAAGCACAATGTTGTTCCCCTTTTTACCCGAAATCGACCAGGCAATCATTTTTCTACCCTTCTGTTTAACCATGAAATCCAATTTTACATCTTCAGTCAGACCACATTCATCCGTTCCTTGTTCTCCTTCCTATATTAAGTAGCTTTTATGTACCTTCATAATATAATAAAATTCTCAATACACCATGCACAACAATAGTGAATTCGGTAACAAATAGATGTATTTTTTCATATACTTGTTTTGCAACCTAATTAACAAATCATCGTTTAGCGTGGAAATTAGAAGTGCTAGACAAATTTTGACTTGAAATAAGAATTAAAATAATCGGACACCAATCAAATAATTTTATTTATAAAATTTGAGTTATAATCTTTGGAAGTTTCTTGAATACAAAGAAAAACTTTTATTCTTTTCTTCAATGGAGTTTTGATCCAGGGATCATCTACACTTGATGTCTAATAGATACAATCCACTTCAAAGGTTGTTAAGACTTGATTTTGAAAACAAATTTGAATAGATTTTGCTTAAGAATCTGATTTAATTTGGATTCAATGGTCTTTGAAACTTTATATCGAATCAATGAAAATCATTTCAAAGGTTATTAAGACTTGATTTTGAAAACAGAATTGGAGAGAGTTTGGATCCAAGCATCTTTGAGCTTTATCTTTGATGGTTGAGTTGTCAAGACTTTATCTCGAAGACTAGTCTTATCTCTATTGTGTTGGTGCAATAAGACTAGGGAAAGATATTATCCAAGGGCAGGGGCATAACTAGGGGGGCGGCAGGGGCCCCGATCTCTCCTAAAATGGAAAAATTTTCATTAGGCTACATTCTTCAAAATGCCTCGGATTTTAGAGAAAGGTTCTAGTCTTCAAAATCTTCTCACTAGGCTTTAATTTCTAAACTTCTAGACTTTTGAAGCTATCTTGAACAGCTTGGAGGTGATACCCTTTTATAGTGCTAGACAATCAAGTAAAAAAAAAATTTCTTGTAGAATATAACTTCTTCATTCGAGTGACCTACAATGATTAAACTTATTTGTTTTTTTATATTATATTAATTTAAATGAATTAAAAATAAAATAATCCTTAAAGAATATGACTTTTTACATAAAAGTTTTAAAAGGATTTAATTTCTTATTTCATCTCTCATTAATTAATTAATTTAATTAAAGATAAATAATAATAGCACATGATAGATTTTGATTGGTCTTAATTTTTTTCATTCTACAAATGCTCCCTTAAGACTTAGTTACATACACGGTTTTTGTTGAGTGTAGAAAGTGGGCAAGTCTTGAATTTTGATTTATTTACGATGCCAAAGATGTTTTTCATGTTTGAATTGTTTTGACAAGATTTGCAAGTTTTAAAGGGCATTATCAAGATTTTTTTTCATTTGATTAAATTTGGCAATGAAATCCTGTTGTATACGTACCCTCATTTTTTTTAAGGATTAAGTCATGATATAGTGCATTTGTTTTGGGATCTACAATAAGTCAACCTTGTGCTTAAAAGCATCATTTTTTGGATGAATAATTTAAACTTGTGCTTAAGAGCACTTGTTTTTTTGTTAAACAATATAAGCTCATACTTAGGAGCATATTTTTTGTTTTGGATGAATAGTTTAAGCTCATGCTTAGGAGCATCATGATTTTTTTGGAGAAATTTTTAAACTCATCTTTAAGAGTAATGTAATACTTTAAGCTTATGCCTAGGAACGTTGCTTTTTTTTGGGGGGGGGGGGAGGGGCTTATTTGGCATGTGATTGGAGTCCAACCATGATCATTTTAATATCTTAGAAACAGATAATTATCCCCACTGCCTTGAACATCCACCATCTTGCTTATGCTTGAAGCCAATGAAAAAGGATTGAAATATGGTTCTATCCAACATATTAGATTAAGAAACCAAGTGATTGATGTCAATTTTAAATATGTTTCTTCTTCAAAAGTGATTTTCCCCTCATTATAGAGTTGTATGATTTTCTCTTTTGAAATGGAGCACTTCTTGAGGGGATGGTTGCTTAAGTTGTGATATCTGCAATAGTTGGGATTGTCAACTCATCAACTTCTTCAGGTTGCTTTATTTTTAATAGCATAATTAACCTAACTTTTAAAAACTCTTCAAGCATTTTTGGAATAGCATAAAGGAAAGAATACTTCTTTTTCTTGCATTTCCTTTAGTGTGAATTTTATTTGACTACAATGTGGCATGTCATTAGATTGTCACATCTAACCAATATCATTGTTTGTTGTCATGGCTTGTTGTATGCCCATTTAGAAGCAGTAAAGGGTTGTAACATATGGCTTTTCATGTCATTACATGGTCAATCTAGCTATGTAAGAATGACTGCACTTTTAAAAATGAGGAGGTTGATTTTGTTAATTTGTTTAATATGATAAAGATAATACTTGCCTAGTAGTTGCATTCGAAATGGCCAAATGAAAATTTCATCGTTGAAAACTAGAACAAAGATCTAACCATCTTCAGTTTAAGACAACAAATGGGTGTGATAAAGATTGGACCTTTCAAGTCTACTCCTCCTAATAGTATAATTAAATTAATTGTAGAAGGTTCAACATTTTGTAATCAAGCCTAGCTAACATTAATGACATTCTTCACAGTAATGTTTTGCTTTCATTTTTCCAAATCGATTTGGCTATAGTGATACAACTTTAGCATAAATTTTATCAGTTAGAGAAGTTATGAAGGTGTATACTAACTTAGTTGGAGAAGTTCCAACACTTTCTTTAATTGAGAGCAATTGTTTCGATGTAATTGAGTGGATCTCTAATCCCTACAAGGTCCTCTGAAGGCTGTAGTTTGTAGTGAGTATGATTAAATTTGTAGATTTTAGACGATGCATAATTGTCATTGACATATATCCCTAGACTTATCAATATTAGGTTAATGCACTTGCAAAATTAAGAGCTAATTATACACATGGTTTGCTTGTTGTCTTTATTTTCCTATCTTAATTGATGTGGTGTGATCCTATTATGTATGATCACCTTTGATCCCTTTTAAGGATAACAACTTTTTGTTCTGATAAAGACCCATAGGGAAAAATTCATTTGAGTTCAAGAGTGATACCTGCACGAATGGGGTAAATCTTTTTAAAATCAATTCACCAAAGTTATTTTTTAAGTCTAGAACATCAAAAAACTTGCAACGTATTTTTGGATGGAAATCTGAATATTTTTAGGTTTAGTTGTATCTTTATGGATCAAAGAGTTATCTCTCAAATTCAAAACTCACTTTGAAACAAATCAATTTAAGTTTAAGATCTCAAGTTATGGTCGTTTTAGCAAAAACTACACAAGAAAAAAGTATGTACTAGTTAATACGAGTTTTTTAATTAAAGGCTTTGGAAGTCTCTTTAGCCACCAATTTCTATTTTTTAGGCCTAAGTTTTAGAATTTTATGTTAGTTAGAAGTTTGTTTAATATATTAAATATTTATTTCTACTGGAAAAATCCAATTAAGAAAACAGATTACAGTTATAGCGGAAGTTTAAAAATTTTCAAAACCGAGCTAGTTTGTGATATTTATAACAATAAAGTTTTACCAAAAAGTACATGTGCTTTGTCTGAGACAGATTTAAGTTGATCCTACCTTTTCAACTAAGCGACCTTCTCTGCTATCCTCGAGCCTCGAATTGAGTCGAGTGTGGGCTTGAGCAACACAAGCCAAACACAAAATAAGAAACAATATTTTTACTTTTAGTAGAAAAGTAATTCTCTCAATAGAAATCGATAAAGACCATAATTCCCAAAAAATAGAATTTATTCTAAGAAAATAAATTACCACTACTTTCTAGTAGAATACCTATAACTCAATATTCAAGTAGTGTGTTTATTAAGTCAATTGATGTCATCTATTTATAAGGAGAAATAAAAGAATCTTGGTTAAATAAAACTTAAACAAATAATATTATGAAATATTTAATGAAATATTTAGGATTTTACTCTAGTAAAATATTCATATCTCAAGAGAACAAAAGATGTGAAGTATTCTAGTTCGATGTCCAAATATTGGAATTACCTTATCATAACTTTTGTTTATTTATTTATATTTATTCTACCTACTTGCTTAATTATGTTCCTGTTTCTACTTGGTAGCAAACTTGAACTAGAATATAAAACTTACATGATTCTTTGACTCTTATTTACTTTCCTCTGTAAAATGTTTCTTAGAGTTAGTCCATAAATTCATAAGCGATCTCAAATTTGTGGTAGATAGCATTTATATTTTTCTTTCAGCAGAAAAAATAGTTGTTCCTGTTTCTAAATCTATAGTTAGGTTATTTGCTTATATATATTTGAATACATGATATTGATTTTTTTCTTGTTTGTAATCTCCGATTTTCAGGTGCTTTGTACTTCTAAAGAAGATCATATCAAGGTAGAGTCTTTATTGCTCCTTGAATGTGCTAAACTTGGCAGGCGCATTTCATTTTTGGGGTAAGAATGTTTTGAGTTCTGTAGAAATACACATTGCACAAATATATATATTCTTTTTGTGAGTTTATTTGAGATAGCATGAAATTTAGATTACAATTAATAAACCTTTTAATTGAGCTCGCTTAGTCTTCATCAGTCATTGTTTAGCTATTGGCATAAGATTTCTATTAAGCTTCGTTAAGGAACAATGAATCAACATCTCATGCTAACATTGTGATGAAAAGAACAAATGACTATCATATCTTTTAAGTTAAACTTGAAGAAAAATACGATTAAAAAATGGTTTCCAATTATAACGGAAGTTAAAAATATTTCAAAATTGAGTCGGTTTGTGATATTTATAGCAATAAACTTTTTTTTATCGAAAAGTACTTGTACTTTGTGTGAGATAGATTCAAGTCGATCCTTGCTCTCAATGAAACATCAATCCTTGCTCTCTTAATAGAAACTGGGAAAAATCATAATTCCCAAAAAATATAAATTACCATTATTTTTTAGCTAAATAATGATAACTCAATAATCAATGAGTGTGTATACTAGGTCAACAAATATCATCTATTTATAAGGAGAGAGAGACGAATCTTGGTTGAACAAACTTTAAACAAATAATATTTATTTAATAGAAAACACTCTCCTAGGCTTGGAGATGGGTAGGCAGCACACCGTAGTAAATACTACTAAGATTGTCGTCCCTCACTTATATGGGGAGTTTTGGGTCTCTCATGTATTGGGCTTAATTATATGTGCTTCTTGGATTTTTGACCGAGCTCTTTTATAATTTAAACCAACCCCTAATATTTATTTTTTATTTTCCAAAATAAATATTATTTATTCAATTAATTTAATTAACTAAATTAATTTTCCAATTAAATAATTTTCTCAACCCAATTCTAATCCCGTTAAAATAATAACAACTTTATTGTAAAAGAATCTATGAGGAAACATATTTAATTTCTTTATTTAACGGATTCATAATGACTAATTAATTTAATTCCATCTTTTAACTTCAATTATTTAATTAAATAATAATTCAAAAATCTTAAATTAATTGTTAAATTAATTTTCAATTCATTTATATACTTAGTGAGAAAACGCATTCATTTGTAAATGCGGCCCATCTCTTTAACTTTATCATTTTCATTCAATTTTGTTCATTTTGTTTTACATGCAATTCTTTTCTAGTTTCAACGAGTTAGCATAGGGTCCAATTTAACATATATAATTAGAGCTCAAATAATTTATAATTATGTTTTAGCTTATATAATTAGAGCTCAAATAATTTATAATTATGTTTTAGCTTTTCGCCTATTAATTATAAACTTATTTAGTCACAAAGTCATTTCACTATAATATCATGACTAAGCTCTCTCAAATTACATATCATTACGAAAGCTACTTAATAATTGCCCATTTAATGACCTTGTCGTAAGTATGTTACCTTCATAGGGTATCCTTAATCTCTTTAGGATAAATTCGTTCCCCGAATATGATCCTATTTTATCTCATGGTAACCATTATATCTTCTTTCATGAAAAGTCAACTACTATCAAATAGTAATCAAATCATTTATCACAAAGACAAACGACCCCTGACCACGTTTTCTTTTCATCTATCATATAATGCCGATTAGAGGATATCATTTACCCACGATTTCATTTTCTTTCAGATAGAGCTTTTTTTATTTTGTTTTAGAAATGATGTTCGTTGTGTTTCTTTCTAGTTCTATGGTTCATCATCCATGAAATTCAAATATCTACTTAATAGAATTTTCACTTTATGAAGTTGAAAAGCTTTGTAAGCTTTGGAAATTGTGTTATAACCTACTAAATCCTAGCTTCTACCTTTTTTATCCAGCTTATCTCTTTTGATATGTGACACATAAACAAGACAAAAATATATGTTGCGGAATGTAAAAATAATCATGAATTATGTGCAAGTGTACACAATCGTAACACGTAATAAAGAAATATACGAGTATCGTCTCATTAGGGACTGAACAGGTAGTCAAGATTTGTGAAAATAATTTAAATAACAATTTAGAAAGAAAACAATTATAAAGGGGGTTTATGCAATTAATTAAAACAAATGATTCTATCTTATATGTATGCAAAATTTCAACTGAATAATGAGTACTTCAACAAATGGGTTACTAATATCAAATAATTCTAGAATAATTAATCCACTTCTGCCTCTGTTCAATTTAGTCTAAATGAAATTATTACGAAAATCATGGCATAATTGGTGCGTCACTAACCTTAATTCTGACTACCCTCTTAGGCATTGTTACTACGAAATTGAATGAGGTAACAATATAAGTCACTACTAGGCTCCTCCTGAAGTCACTACATTTAGTCTTATAGGTTCATTGCATATCCCTATGTTAAATGCAACTATAAAAACTATATGAAGTAACAATAATTAAGTCTATACTAAAACAAGTTTAATTAAACATTCTTGAGGTTATGTAAAGTAATAAGTACCTCCCGACATAATCAGTTAATTTAACTAATTAATATTTTAATCTATTAAATTTACACAAGTCAAGTATTGCGTTAATTAGCAATCATTCTCCTGAATTAAATTAATTAACTCAATTATTTATCATCATGTAGCAGCATCAATAAATAAACAAGATTTTACTCAACTAAGTGAACACCACTAAATGCACAGAATAATTCAATCAAGGTTTTATTGAATCATAAACATAAAGCTTCATAATAATTCCAGCATAATAAGATTAGAACATAATGATTGACAATAAAACACACTGATTGACAAGAAAACACAAAAACACAAAGTAAACATGTTTTCAGTAGCAAGAACACAATAAGAAATTAAAAAGGAAAAGAAGAACTCTAGGTGGTTCATGGTGGTTGTTGTGGTGGTGCTAGAGGTGTATGGCCCGGGCCGAAGGCCCGCCTGAAATGTGGGAGGGTTTGGGCAAAATATAGGCCAAAAAAATGGGCTTGGGTAAAAAAATAAGGCCCGTTTAAAAAACGGGCCGGGCCTCGGGTAAGGCATTTTTTGCCCGAGCCCCGCCCGAATTCACTACATGACAAAATTTTTTAATATTATTTTCTTATTGTTTTCTCCCTATTTTGCTACTATTTTTCTATTATGTTGCTACTATTTTGTTGTTATTGTTTGGATATTGTATAAAACTTATTTTATTATTAATTTTATTATTATTTTAAAGACATTTTTTAATTTTATTATTATTTTAGAAACAGTTGCTTGCTAAGTTGCATCTATTTTAGTGTTATTTAAGTATACATATTTTTTAAAATTTATTTTCAATTTGTTGAGAAAGATTTATTTGATATTTTTAGTATTTTTGATGGTTTATATATATTTTAAAATTATATAAAAATAATATAAAAATTAATATGGACGGGCCAGGTTTTAAAATTTTTATTCGAGTCGGGCTTGGACAAAATTTTAAGCCTATTTTTCGGGCCGGGCAGGGCCCGGGCCTAGCAAACGAGCCTAAATTTTTAGTTGGGTCGAGCCCGAACCCGGCCCGGCCTAGCCTATGCACACCTCTAGGTAGTGCACACGGTTCTTTCTCTTCCTTCTCTTTGGAACACTACAAATAAGTTTGAACAAGCTTATAACCAAATTACTCACACTTGAAGAAGCTGTTCTTCTTGTGAAAAGAAAGAGAGAAAATGCTTTAAAAAGGGGGAGAGTGAATAAAGAAAAGTTGAATGAATGAGAGAATGAGCGAGGGATGTCTTGAATGGGAAATGTACCTACTATTTATACACATTTTAGTAGCTAAAAATAGCAAGAGAAGCCCCTTAATTTTCTCATTCTCATGGTCAGCCTTGAAAGGGGGGAAAAGGGTTGATTGAATTTGTTATTTTTAGCTTTGTACTAAAATATGAAGCTTGGAAAGTGGAGGAGTTGGAACAATATTAAAGTGAATTTTTGTGCCTGTATATGGACGATTAATTAGGCTACTGATTTTTCTTAATAGATCAGCCTCTCCAATTAATTATTCTTGGCCTCTTCCTTTCTTCACCTTTGGACGATTAAACACTCAATTTGGGATGAATTTATTTGAACTTGTAAAGTAACTTTTCCCCGTTGATTTTGAGGTGTAATATGTTCATCTTGCATGCATGGATCGTCTAACAATTTAGCTTCCCTTGGTTAGCCATGCATGTCACCTTTTAGGGGCCAATCGCATCGAAATTCATCCTAACCTGCATAGTTTCGATCACCGAGTTCACCAATTATTTAATTAAGTGATAATTCTTGAATTTTGGAAATAAAAAATAAAAAATATTTTTAATAAAATTCTAGCAATTAATTACCAATTACCCAAATTTTACAAGAATTATGATTGAAAAAGCTTAAGACAACTCTATAGAGTTGTCACACCCTCAAACTTAATCCATTGCTTGTCCTGAGTGATGATATATGCTAAACACACAACAGAGTTAGTCCATATGAGTATGAATAAGTGAAATCATGCTCTCTGACAAATTTATGCAAATAAGTAGCTCATGCTCAAGTATTATTCAAATTCTTCTTAAGTTCTAAATGTTAATAAAATTATGAATTGAATGTTTCTTTTAGGAGATGTGTATGCAATTATTCCCATTTATTTCTTCTAGATTGAGCTAAGCATTATTCCTCAAGTTTATCAAATAGGTCTTCATATGTTGAATTTAATAAACCCTCTCCCCTAACATAGTTGGCAAAGTAATACAAATCAGTAGGTCTTAACAAGGTTGTAGCGTGACTAGGTTCAAGGTATGGAAAAGATAGATATTTTAGGCTAAACATACTTACACTTAGTTTTAGTTGGGCCTTTGAAATATCTACATCACTTAATGCTCTATCTTTTTTAGACTTTTTTTTACGAAACTTGAGTGCCAAAAACTTGACACAAGCACTTTTCTTCTCTTTTTTTCTTACTCCCCCAAACTTAAACATAAAGCATATCATGAATAGTTGAGTGAAAAATTTGGTGGAAAAATAGAGGTAATTTTTTTTAAGAACATGGCTTGAATTTCAAGGTAATTTTAGGGTAATTAAAAAG
The DNA here is from genome assembly GCF_007990345.1 of Gossypium hirsutum. Taxonomy (NCBI): domain Eukaryota; kingdom Viridiplantae; phylum Streptophyta; class Magnoliopsida; order Malvales; family Malvaceae; genus Gossypium; species Gossypium hirsutum. Next base: position 21,663,894 of record NC_053430.1, on the reverse strand, counting down.
ATAGGCTATACGCTCAAAATTCGATACTAATGGATAATTTCAGCAAGGTGGGCTTGAAAGGCTCAATCGGACCAAACAAAATGCTTATATCATTTGTAATATTATTATGCCAACTAGTATTTCACCTCAAGAATTTACTAGAATCAATTCCAAAGAAACTTTCATGCTTACCTAGTCACTCTAAAAGAATTTGAATGAGTTGAATTTTATTCATATTCACTAAATTGATATTCTTCTCATAATAAAATTAACATGTGAAATAGAAAATTAATAAATTATACCTGAACTCAACTAACATAATATGCGAAATTTATTGAATTTGAGCACTTTTCCGTTTACACATACCTCATGCGGGACTCAATCGAAAAAATTCAAAACTAGCGGATGGAAGGCTTAGGTGGCTCCTCAATTGACGCCTTAGGTTGTTCATATTCTCGAGATTTTAACTCTAAATATTTGTATCGAGATGGTCGAACATAACCTTCCAAAATTTCCTTCAACAAAGTTTTATGCTTATCACCTTCCTCTTTAACAAATGGATTAGATCCTAAGATATTTTCTAATGGGTCTCTTACAGAATTAAGCTTTGATTCTATAAAGACTAAAGATTCTAATTTTCAACTGCAGAACACTCCTCTCATTGATTAGGAACTTTCATAACTTTAAGAATGTTAAAAGTTACCTAATCATCCTGAACTCGCATAATGAGTTCACTTTTTTGCACATCGATTAAGGTTCTACCAGTCGCCAAGATGGGTCTCCCTGAGATGATTGACACTTCCTTATCTACTTCAAAATCAAGTACTATGAAATCAACATGAAAGATGAACTTGTGAACATGTACTAGAACATCTTCAATCTTTCCTTCCGAATGCGTTAAAGATCAATCTGCCAGTTGAAGTGTTGCAGTTGTTGGTCTCACTTCACCTATACCCAATTTCTTAAACACAAACATCAACATTAAATTGATATTTGCTCCTAAATGACATAGAGCTTTCCCACTATAAGACTCATCGATATTGTATGGTATAGTGAAGATCTCTGAGTCCTTCATCTTTGGGGGTAATTTATTTTGCACTAATGCACTACATTCCTTTGTCAACGTTATAGTTTCAAGTTCCCCAAATCTCCTCTATTTGGCCAAAATGTCCTTCATGAACTTAACGTAATTAGGCATCTGTACTAAGGCTTCTACCAATAGAATATTGATATGAAGCTACTTAAGAACATCTAAGAATTTCTTGAATTGCACCTCCTACTTTTGTTACTTTAGCCTTTGCAGATATGGAGGTGGTCGAACCATGGCTTGAACTGAACGACTCTTCCGAGGTCTTGTTTCTACATTTGACATAGGTATTGGATTATCATAATTGACTAAGTTAAGATTTACCTTGTTAGAATTTTCAAAATTCAACTTCTGTGGCGTAGAAATTTCAACTTCGCGTTGAACTCTCTCATATTCTACAGGTTTACACTCAATCTCAACTGCCTTGGGTTCCAAAATTCTTCTCACTTTGTAAATTGACCACTTTGTAATGCTTTTTACTAGAATTCCTTGGAATCTCCGTATCACTCGGCAAAGCTCTTTATGGTCTATTTTGAAGTTGCCAACTGACCCATTTGATTTTTCAAATTTTTTAGTGTGGTTGTTTGGCTTTGAATCAATGCATTATTCTTAGCCATGTATGCCTTCAAAAAATTTTCCAAACTATCAAATGTTTCAACTTGCGGAGGTTTGTGAACTTATTGGTTAAATCCCAATGGTTGGTTTGACATTGGTTATGTGAAGATGTTACCAGGTTCGACTTCTTGGTTACTCCAAGAAAGGTTCAAGTGGTTCCGCCATGAAGGGTTGTAAAAGTTAGACTGTGGTATTTGGCCACTTTTGTTTTGGTTCCAATTTCCAATGTAATATATAGACTCTGGGTTTGATGGACAATTTTCAAACAAATGTTCACCCCCACAGTATACATAGGAAGTATTTTCAAATTGACTTGATGGCTGGGTTGCAGCATTATTTAAACCATTAACAGTAAATGTTTTGAGCATTGAAGATATAGAAGATACCTGAGCTGCCAGTGAAGTGAATGCATCAACTTCATAAAATCCTGTTACTCGTCTTTCTAAAGTTGCTCGATTGATTGGCCTTTGGTAATTGTTGTTGGCAATTCTCTCAATAATTTCATAAGCCTCATTATAATACTTAAAAAGTAGAGCACCATTTGCATAAGCATATACTATCATCCTCGTATTTGCACTGAGACCATTATAGAACGTTTCCATTCAAAATCTTGTGATGAGGGCATTTTCGTAATAATTTTTAAATCTTTCTCATGCCTCATATAAGGATTCATTATCCAATTGCTAAAAAGTTGTGATCTCATTCCTTAATTTTGCATTTCTACTCTTTGGGAAATACTTAACCAGGAAACGTTTCGCCAATTCTTACCATGTAGAAATTGAACCAGGTGGTAATGAATTAAGCCAAGCTCGGGCTCTATCTTTTAAAAAGTACAGGAATAATTTTAACCTTAGAACATCTTTGGTCACTTAGTCAATTTAAAAGAATCACTCACCTCCATGAACAAATGAAGGTGAAGGTGTAAATTTGGCACTCCACTAAATTGACCTACTGTTTGAAGCATCTAGAACATAACAGGCTTTAACTTGAATTTTGGTGCCTCAATTTCGGGTCTAACAATACCTAGGTTGAGCTCATTGAAAAGAGGCACAACATGTTGCTTAATGGCCCGGTCCCTATCATCAACAACAATGACTGGATTGCGAGCATAAGCAGCTCCATTTCCTTGATTTTGATCAGGATTCAACTTTTCGGCTTATCTTTGGACTGCTTATCTTCTTCTGTGTCTGAAGGTTCACTCAATTTTAAGGTCTACTAGGAGTAAGTCAATGATTTGATCAATGCTCATAAACACTTAAAAAGAAAAATAAAATAAAATACTAAATTGTAAAATTAAAATAATTTTCACAAATAATAATAGAAATAACAGTCCCTGGCAACGGCGCAAAAAACTTATTGCGGGGTGTAAAAATAACCGTGAATTGTATGCAAGTGTACACAATTATAACAAGTAATAAAGTAGTAAGTATATGAGTATCGTCTCTTCAGAGACTAAACAAGTGGTTAAGGTTTTTTGAAAATAATTTAAATAACAATTTAGAAAGAAAACAATTATAAAGGGTGTTTTATGCAATTAATTAAACTAAATGATTCTATCTTATATGTATGCAAAATTTCAACAGAATGATGAGTACTTCAACAAATGGGTTACTAATATCAAATAATGCTAGGATAATTGGTCCACTTCTACCTTTATTCAATTTAGTCCGGATAAAATTATTGTGAAAATCGTGGCATAATTGATGAGTCACTAACCTTAATTCTAACTACCTTCACATACATTGTTACTACGGAATTGAATGAGGTAACAATATAAGTCTAACTTGGAACAATTTAATCACTAGTAGGCTCCTCCCGAAGTCACTCTGTCTAGTCATATAGGTTCATCACATATCTTTATGTCAAATGCAACTCTAAAATCTAAAGTAAGAATAATTAAGTCTATACTAAAATAAGTTTAATCAAACATTCTTGAGGTTATGTAAGGTAATAAGTACCTCCCGACATAATCACTTAATTTAACTAATTAATCTTTTAATCAATTAAACTTACACAAGTCAAGTATTGCATCAATTAGCAATCATCATTCCAGATTAAACTAACTAACTCAATTATTTATCAACATCACGTGGAGTCAATAAATAAACAAGATTTTACTCAACTAAGTGAACACTACCAAATGCATAGATAATTCAATCAAGATTTTATTGAATCATGAACATAAAGCCTCATAATAATGCTAGCATAACAAGATTAGAACATAGTGATTGGTAGGAAAACACAAGAACACAAAGTAAATATGTTTTCAGTAGCAAGAACACATCAAGAAATTAAAAAGGGAAAGAAGAACTATAACTGGTTCACGATGGTTGCTGTGGTGGTGCGCAAAGTTCTTCTTCTTCATTTTCCTTGGAACACTACAAATAAGCTTGAATAAGCTTATAACTGAATTACTCACACTTGAAGAAGCTCTTCTTCTCTTGAAAGGAAAGAAAGAAAATACTTAAAAAAAAGAGTGAATGAGAGAATGAGTGAGGGATGCCTTAAATGGGAAATGAGGGCTACTATTTATACACATTTCGGTGGCTAAAAGTAGCATAAGCAGCCCCTTAATTTTCTCATTCTCATAGTTAGCCTTGAATGGGGGAAAAAGGGTTGATTGAACCTGTTATTTTTAGCTTTGTGCTAAAATAGGAAGCATGGAAAGTGGAGGGGTTGGAACAGCATTAAAGTGAATTTTTGGGCCTTTTTCTAAAGTTCAAAATCAGCTAAAAATAGATTAATTGGGCAGCTATATGGATGGTTTGGGTTGCTGATTTTTCTTAATGTATCGATCCCTCCAATTAATTATTCTAGGCCTCCTCTTTTCTTCACCTTTGGGCAGTTAAACTCTCAATTTCGGATGAATTTATTTGAACTTGTAGAGTAACTTTTCCTTGTTGATTTGGACGTGTAATATGTTCATCTTACATACATGGATCAACTAACAATTCAACTCCCCTTGGTTGGCCATGCATGTCACCTTTTAAGGGCCAATCGCCTCAAAATTTATTCTAACCTACATAGTTTTGATCATTGAGTTCACCAATTATTTAATTAAGTAATAATTCATGAAATTTGACAATAAAGCAATATAATTTAATTCCCATGAGTCTTAATTGAATAAAATAATATTTTCAATAAAATTCTAGAAATTAATTACAAATCACCCTAAATTCACAAGAATTTGACAACTCTATATTTTTTAGAGTTGTCAGTATCCAAACACCTTGAGGCTTTTTAAAGGAGGTTTATAACCATACCAAACTTTAAATGATATATTTTCATCCACTGCTTTTGTTGGAAGCATATTAAGTAGAAAGACTACACTGAGTGTAGCTTCTGTCTAGTACTCTTTTGGCAAGCACTTTTGAAACAACAAACATCTAGTTATCTCTCTTATGGTACAAATCTTCCCCTTACTAACTCCATTATGTTGTGTAGTATGTAGAGTAGTGAGTTGGTGTCCAATCCCAAGTTCTTCATAAAATAGATTGAATTTATCAAATCTGTTCTCTTTACCATTGTTAAACCTTAAAGCTTGAACCTTACATCCATTTTGAGTTTCAACTCATTGCTTTAATTTCCACAACACACTAGCAACCTCTGACTAGAATCTGAGGAAGTAAATCTATCATATTCTAGTATAGTCATCGATGAGATTTATGTACTACTTACTCTCTTTAAGCGACAAAGTTTTGTGAGGTCCAGTTAGGTTTGTGTAGACTAATTCCAGTTGTTAGTAGCTTTTTAGGTTGCTTTTTTTAAAGGAAGCCTTGCTAGCTTTTCAAATTGACAAGTTTTGTAATATGATATGTTAGCTTTAATGTGTAGTAGCCCTTGAACTAATCCTTCTTTTGTAGATTTATTACAGCAACATGCTAGAAATGTCCAAGCCTTTTGTGTCATACTTCTAAATTGATATTAGTTGCAATATAGCCTTTTTGCTCTTACTCTAAAGAATCTAGAGTAAAGCTTTTTACCTTCATCATTACTTTGAATATATATTTTCCTTTTGCATCATTGATTTGACATTAATTGGTTTCATTGACAACTTCAAAGTTATTTTCAAGTAATTGGCTAACACTTAACACATTTTGATTTATATTAGGTAAAAATAACATATCATTAATTAGCTTTGCACCTAAAGGGCATCTAATTGCCACAGTTCCTTTGCCTTTAACATTAGGGATGAGAAAAAAATCGACCAAATCGAAAATTGACTTGAACCGAGATATTTAGATAGTTTATGGAATGCAATTTCAAAAATCACGGTCACCTGAAATCGAACCTAATTTTTTTATTTAATATATAATTATTTTTAATTTTCATGATATAAAAATAACTATTTTATATTTAAAATAGTGAAAATGATTTAAAATTTCTTAAAAAATTATTGTTTTTTAGAAATATTTATGAAAAAGACCTTGAAATTTTGTAAAATAATATTCAAAAGCCTTAAAAAAAAATCATTTTATCAAAACAAGTGTAAAATATCAAAAAAAATTAATATGAAAAAACCAAGAACTAAACCGAGCCAAACTGAATTATGATGGATGATTAAAAAAATCTAAAAAAACCCAAACAAACTGAACTTATATCACCTCTATTCAATATCAATATAGTGTCCATTGCCAATTTGTACCTTAGAATTTAAAGAAGTATCTAGCTCTCTAAAGATATCATAATCAAATGTCATGTAGTTTATGCATCCATTATCAAGAAGCAACTTGTCACTAGAGTTGCTAGTTGCAAAATAGGTTGCTACAAATAGTTGCTCCTCCTCTTCCTGATCAGCTAGTTGTGCAACACCTTTTTTGTTGAAAGCTGTTTATGCAAATCTTTTGATGATATTCCATCTTCTGACATTTCTCACACTACTGATTTAGCCTTCTCCAGTATTTGAATGATGGATGACACTTCTTCACTTAATACTTTCAAAGAGAAAAAAAACATATTTTATTTCCTTGTTGATTTTAGGAGAATCAAAACCTAAGTTTTCCTTCTTGTACTTCTTTATATTCTTTCCTTTGTCTCCCTAATTTGATTGAACTCTTGGAGGAAGTGCACCCTTGACAGACCGTTTAAACCTCAAAAGCCTTTCTATTCTTGTGCTTGTAAAGCATTAAATAATTCTATCAAACTAATTTTTTTTTATAGATCTTAAGTGCTTTCCAATGAGTTCCAACGAGGAAATTGTTGCTTCAAAGCTTCTAGTGATTGTTATAAGAATTTTTTGAACTAATCTAGAATAAGGAAATGCAGAGCTAAGTAATCTTACTTTGTTGGCAATGTTGGCAATGTTGAGTAATTTGCTAGAATACTTGTTAACTGTCTCGAAGTCTTTCATCTTTTGAAGTTCAAATTCTCTAATCAAGTTGAGAATACGCTTTACCTTGATCCCTTCATCTCCTTCATATTCTTCCTTCAATCCAGACCTCAAATGTTGATATCTTTGTCATAATTCTGACAAAGATTTTTTATAAGACTATAGTAAATTACATAGCTTTAACGTTGCACTTTCTTGTTTTTCTTCTACTTATGATTCTTTAACTATGTCATGGTTGGATTTTCGGGAAAGGGAGGAACTTCGTAGTTCTCCTCAACAGCTTTTCAGAGATCATTTACCTCCAAATGAGCCTCCATCCTTGCTGCCTAGACATGATAGTCTTCCTCATTGACAACTAGTGGTGCAAGTGCAATGAAAGGGGTTTTAGAATCCATGGAAGAAGAACAAGAAGAAATTCTTTCCCCTCAATTACAAGTCCCTCAAGAAGATGGCTCGGATACCAAATTATTGAAACCTATGGATAAATCTGGCGTAATTTTAAAAAAATAAAGGCAAGAAGAAAATGAAAGTATTTTTTTGATGGAAAGTGTGTCTAGGGTTGAACTGCAAATGATGCTTATGTAGAGAGAGAAAAATCAACAACTAATACCTAAAATTAAGCAACTAAAAGATTTCAATCTCAACAAGTCTCGTAAAAATCAGTAACAAATTCAAAGTGGCTACAAAACAAATATGTTGACTAATTCACTGCAATAGCTACGACAAATTTTTGACAAAAAACAAATGAATTTAAATTAGATACAACAATTTTAAACAAAGAATGGGATACTTTCTTTTCTATTTTTTAATACTTCATGCCGTCCTTATTGTCCATATTTAGCTTGCTATAAAAATTTCAATTTATTATTTTGCATTTAAGGTTAGTTAAAATTTGGCTTCCATTTTAATGTAACTCTAGAAATTTTCAATTAATAAAATTTCATTTCAAATAATATGAAATAAGATTCATGCAACAAAACGAAACAACTAGTTGACTTACTTTCTACAATTACCGATTGCTAAATAACACTTGTAATATTTGTAATTCATGCAATAATTCTTGCTTCAACCTCAATCATAAACCTACATTTTGGTGATAAAACAATCATTTGTCCACCATGGCAACCTTAAATTAAAATCTCATATTAAAACCTTCGGATTATTAGAAAAACAATTTAGGAAACGAAATAAAATACAAATCCCTCACAGTTGAAGTAGGATAGAGAAAATAGTTATATATCTATCCACAAATGTTAGGCGTAATAATAAGCTACATTGAACTTTCTGGGAAAAAAATTCAAATTTACTTTGAAGATAACAGGAGGAAAAACCACATAAAAAAATAACTTTATATAAAAGTTATACCTTTACAACACAATTAATCATTTTAATCTTTTTTTTTTCTTTTTTTTTTTAACTTTGTTTGATAATATAATATTATTAGTTATCAATATTATAAACTACTAACACTATATAATTTTAATATGTTTATGACTTTTGCTTACTTGACCTACTTTTAATTTGCTTTCGTAAATATCAACCTTAAGAAAATAATTCCCTTATGAATTAAGTTAAATTTGGAGAATATCTCCTTTGTCTATGATGATAACGCTTACAAATTAAAAAAAAATTAAAAGGGTTTAAAAAACCTAAACTTTTTCAAAACAAATCAATTAAGTCTTTTTACAAAAAATGCACCCAATTAAGCCTTTAGATGTTAAAAATGTATATCAATTAAGTAGTTTGGCTATTGGTTTCTTTGTTAATCATTATTGTTCTGACATGGTCGTTAACAACCACTAAATTAGTTGTCGTGACAGTCCATGTCAGCAAAAAACTAAAATTTATTAAATATTAAAAACATTAAAAATTCAAGTCTAGAATGAAGTGGACAACTAGAAGTCTAAGGTTATTTGAATATGGATATTTATTTGCCCAAGTTCATTCAAAACATAATTTTTTAAATATATAAAGTATTATTAAAAATATAAAATGTTATAAAAAATGAAAGCAATAAATTATGATTCTTGCTTTCCATGCTAGTGTTTTTTCTTTCTATTTTTCTAATTGTGGTATTAGTGTTTGATATCAAACATCAATACTGCAATTAGCAAATTAGAAAAATAAAATAATAAGAACTTCAAAAACTTTAAAAAAAAAATTACCTATTGTGAGATAGTAAGAAAAGCAATAATCACTAGTATTTTTTCTTCATAATTTTTATAATCTTTTTACAACATTTTATTAATTATAATATTTTAAAATTTTAAATTTCTTTTAGTAATTTAAAAAATTACATCCAAAATAAATTTAGATAAATGAATGTATAGATTGAAATGATATTGAATGTATATTTATCCAAGTTGATTCTAGACTTAAATTTTTTAATAACATGGACTCATTACAATGGTTGATTTTATTTTATTTTATTGAACACAATAATTGATTTAGTGATTGTTAATGACCGTACCAGTCAAAAGACTGAAACTATTAGTGAAATGATTTAACTAATGCTTTTTTAACATTTGAAAACTTCATTAGATGCCTTTTTCGAAAAAAATAAAATTAGAGGCTGCAGGAGCATGCATGAAATTGCATGTCCAATATCCAAAAAAAATATGAATGTCCGTACAGTCAACAAATGGGGAGGATTGTGATATTCTGGTGCTTAATGGTTAAGTATTTGGTTTTAGATGGACCCCCAAAATACAATAAAATAAATTCCATATCAATTAGGATTATGAAAGTCGTATTTTGACCAATGGGCCATGCATCAAAATCTCCATACCCTACTCACCTTTGGTCTTAAAGTTGTAACAAAAAGTCGAGAGAAATAAAGCAAAGCTTTAATGCAAAGTGTGTGTGTGTATATATATCACAAACAAACTTAGTTAGTGTACCCAATACTTTAGAAAGTGGTGTTGGAAAGAGGTAGCTACGACTCACTTTGACGTAGAGAGGTAGACCATCCTCTTTGCATGCCTTCTCCATTCATGCCCAAATACCTACCTCCCTCTAACATTATTTTTTGCTTTCATCATTATTCTATTTGAACAAGTTTTTAGTTTTTTTGTCAAATATTGTTATGGTATAAATATTATCAATTCTATAACACCAGAACATATGTGTGTATATATAAGCAGAGAGTTAAATATAAAATAAATTGTTAAGGGGCAAATTGGCCTAAGCAAGATTTTTTTTAGTGTTATTATTATCTAACTTTATTTAGTCTGATAATGTTAGTCTCACAAATTAACCTAAATTTTTTAAAAGAAATTATTACAAGGATATTTATGTCTTTTTAATTTTTTTTATAACTTCATTTTTGATTAAAATAGTTCAAACTGTAATTTTATAATTTTTCTTCTTTCATCCACGGTGTCATATAATCTAATATTAACTAGAAGTATAAAAAAAAAAGTTAATAATAAGTGAAGTATAATTAAAAGTGTTATCAAATTTATGAAGGCATTCAAAATAATTCTACATTATTTCCAAATAATGAGACAATGATAAAGCAAACATAATTTAGCCATTTTTAATAGGAATATAGAATATATTTTACAGTGGATGGCACCCGGGGTAGGAAAAGAAATAGTGCATATTGGAGCAGAAGTGAGGTAAATTAAGTAGAAAATTGATTGTTGTATTTTGATAATGTTAATTGGCAAATTATCTATATTACACTAAAACTCTAATATCATCTTTATCAAAAAAGTCACTCTCAATAGGATGACACGTTAAGATGCGATCTTGATTACTATATATATAATTAGGTTTAAAATATATTATGTTCTAGAAAACATAAAAAAAGTAAATAAAAATTTGCATGGCTAAGTGCTTTATACCTTCATGTTGAGTCTAATCAATAAGCAAGGGAGATAGAGAGATCCCTTAAGATATTGTATAAAACATATTTGTGATTGGTTTATATTTTATTATATTATAGCAACTTTTTTAAAATTTTGATATATTAATATATTAATGCCATATTTTAGTTATATTTTTTTGTACTATGTTATTCTGTGTTTAATATTTAGACATAAAAATAAATTTAGACTCCAATGTTTATTTATTTTATCATTTTAGTCTTTACTCTTTTTTTTTGGGTCATTTTAGTCTTTAATCTTAAAAATTTAGAAAAATTATTTGCTTTTAGATGAAAAAAAGACTAAATTGTTAAAATATTATAAAGGCATTAATGTGACCATTAGTGTGACAGTCCATGTATAACTCATAAAAATTCATAAAAAAAACTTTTAAAAAATTTATCCATATTTGTAATAAAGTATATGTAAAATGTCATGTCGATGTCATTAAAATTTTAACAATTTAGTAAGTTTTTCCATAAAAAAATAAACAATTTGATTAAATTTTAATAGTTGAGGGTCAAAATAACTAAAAAAATAATAAAAGCAAAATAAGAAACGTTAAAGTTAAATTTATATTTATGCCTAATATTTATTATTCCAAACTAGGAGGATAATTATTAATTTGGAATTTTGAAAACTAGCTATTTATCGGAATAAGGTGAGCATAAGGAAGCAACACCTCTCGTTATTTCTATAAAAAAAAACTTTAATTTAAAAATTAATGATATTTTTGTCATGAAAAAATCAAGGGGGCCGGGGAAAGATAAAAAGGGAGGAGATATTCGTCTCCGACAAATGCTATTGCTTTTGAAATTTCAAGAAAGCAGCTCCATTCTAATTATTATATATACACATAAATCTCATCAGAAAGAGAAGAATCATCCAATAAATAAAAAGCATAAATTAATCATCATTTTATGTGTTATAATTATATTTCACACTGAGTATATACATTTTTAATTAATTTATATTTATTTAATTATTTTTAACTCTATTTATAATAATCTTATTTGTTTGTCAAAATTTTAAATTTTAAAAAATAAGACAATAGCATTTGAGATTCTAATACTATTTTGATTTCTTTTTAATTTTCAAATTTAAAAACTATAATATATTAATAATATTATTATCTAGTGAGATTTAAATTGTGCCTTTAATAAAATTTACTATAATGTGGTTCTATTTATTAAAAATTAGTTTAATTTAACAAAATATGTTTAATATAATTTTTATAAAAAAATGTAAATATGTCTTTGAAATTATATCTTAATAAAATTTTATTGTTTTTATTTCATTTAGGAATAAAACTAATTTTACTGAAATTTTAGGTAAGATTATTCTAGAAAATTAGTTTAGTAAAGAATATAGTTGATAATGATTATTATTGTTATAGATGAAAAGTTGTTATAAAAGATAAAAACAAAACATAATAAGATGAGTTTTATTGTTATAATTTGAAATGCTACTATTATAAACCGAATGGTTATATAGCAGTTTTTGTTTTTGGTCTAAAACCCTAAGATTTTCTATTCAATAATTACATTTTGAGTAAAATTGTCTTCCATAAAAAATATTTACTTAAAGATGTCAACAAATTCATTACGGGTTTTCTTTTACCCTTGCCTTTGCATGCATGGCTTTCCACATTTTGCAATGATATTGGGAAACCTGAAAGTTAGGGCAAAGTTTATAAATGTATATGGGGAGGCGTCAAAAGTGGTAAGTTGTGGTTGGCTTGAAGCAGGGGTTTTCGAATTTTATGGTGGTCCACTTTTCCTTTTTTGGCACTGAGCCATCCCTCTTTAGTATTGAGCCCACCGCCACCACTGGTTGGATTGATGAGACCAGCGGTGTCTATGAGTTCGCGTTTTTCTTAATCATGGGAATTGGCGGACAGCCTAGCAGAATCTTGGTATATTCCTTCATAGTGTTTCCATTTTAGTCATGTTTTTGTGTGGTTTTCTCAGTACATGTGTCAATTTTTTTAGGTTCTATTTACACTTTTTTTCATCTTTTCAATTTCGTCACCCACTTAATCATCTGGAATCTTTGCTTATTTACCAAGTCCTTTTCACATAAATTCAAAACTAATAATAAAGTTTTCACTTACATATTTTAATTTTTAAATCAAGTTTAAATTATTGAAAAGATTTTAGTTAAATATCATTTTTAGCCCGAATAAGATTAGACTTAAACTATCAAACGGATGAGGACATCTATAGTTATAAAAAAGTATATAATATCTTTTGTTATAAAAATTATTTAATTTTAATCAAAAGTGTTTGGTGCAATAGTAAATTACATAATATTCTCCCTAGAGAGCAAGTAAAATTTTAATTGGATTATCAAACAATTTTAAAAAATAAATTTTAATTTCTTTTAAAGCATTAAATAGTTTAATGTAAGTAACTCAATCAGTTTATAATATTGCTTTTAAGACATGATGTAAACAAATTTACCTCTTGTTCATACAATTAGTGTAATAAGATGAGAAAGTTATTTATACAATGTTGAAATAATTATAATTAGTTTTCTTATTTTGTAAGATATATGTGTTAATTGTATGTATTAATAAAATATATTATAATTTTTTATAAAATTTATTAATAATATGAGAAATATTATTCAAAAAAATTATTAGAAATAAATCTAAGCATAATATTTCAAAAATATTTCTTTAAAATTTTGTTAAAAGTTGTTTCTAATAATTTTGTTAATTTAATTTTTTTAATTAACTTAAATGTTATGGATAGATTCACACTTATGTAGTTCAACATTTTTTTAATATTATAATATAAAAACTAACTTTAAAATTCCAAATATTTTTTGTACAATAATTTCAAATGCGTAAATTTTAAAAATTTATTTTAAGCATGAAATATTTTTAGAAAAAACAAACAATATTTTAGAATGGCATTAAATATTTTTTAAAAAGTATTTCTATTATTACAATATTTATTTAATTTAATATATCGTTTTAATGGAAATAGATTTTAAAAATATTTTTAACTAATGTAATTGAAATTATGTTTAAAAAATTATTTTATTTGAATGTAATAGTCTTGACTTCTATGGAGTGATAGTTAAAGCTTTTATCAAACATTTATTTAACACGAGATCAAATCGTATGACCTCTTTCTCTAACCCTAATATTGTATAAAAAAATAATATGTATACAATATAATTAAAATTAAAGTGTGAACATTTAGGTTTGCTTCTTACCATTTATATTATTGAAAAATATAAAATTCGCCTTTAAGCCCACTTCCCTAATACTGGAGCTATTAGTTTCCATATTTGAGTACTGGCAAAGTACTATTGAGTGGTTTGAATGGGTTGTGCTGATTATTTAGAAGATATTTAGTCCAATAATGAATGTCATATTACTTGGGAAATGCACATGAAAGATCAGATCAAATTAAATCACTTGAGACAATTCCTTACAACATGGACATTTGGATTAGATTGAAACTCCTTGAGATTAGCTGCCAAGAGTTTACGTTTAGTTTATTCCCTATTATTATATTGTAAACAGGTTATTGTATTACTGTTTTAATGGGATTATGATGGATCTTTTTATGTTAGCAATTCTCGAACATAAATCTATGTAAGTGAGAGACTTATATAGGTTTTGTACTGAGAGTTTCTAGCACTTATCTTGTTCGAGTTAAGGAACTATTCTTAGAGTCTTCAAGACGAACACGTGACTTCTTATTTCTTTTAGGTTTACATCATTGCTTACTTCTTCTTCTTTTTTTTTACAGTTTTAGAAAAATAGTTAAATTTTAGATTTGATCCCTCTATTATGCTTAAATTTGATATTTAACCATTACACTTTAATTTTAATGCAATTTGGTCCCCAAAATTTATAATGTAGTTATTAATTAGTCCAAATAGTTAATATATTAATTATTCAATTAAAATATTATGTGGTTATAATAATTTGAATACCCTAAGGGTCTTAGAGACTGTATACATGGTTTTTATTTTTTTGAGAATTGCCTTGCTTCTTTTTTATATATATTACAAAACAATGATCAAACCTCAGTTTTAGCCCTTTATATTATGTTGAAACTTGGGATTTAATCTATATACGTTATTTTTATAATACCATTAGTTAGTCTAAATATTCAATATTGTTAACTATTTCAATCAAAATACTGTATATATAATCAAACTTTGAAAAAAATAAAATATTTAAGTTTCTAAAAATAAAAGTAAAATTAGAATTTATTTTAACTTTCAAATTTGTTCTACTTAATTTAACACAAATATATAATCAAACTTAAAAGTGAAGTGTGGGAATCATAGTAGTTAAAGTAAAAGTAAAGTGAATAAGTGGGTTTAAAAGATATTTGTAATTCTAAAAAAAAAAAAGAAAAAGATAAGTAAGAAATTGTAAAAAAAAGTATTAAAATAGAGTTCATTAATTGGATATTTCACGCTACATATTGGAACATTATGTTCACTTAAGAAATTATATAGATAGAGGAAATTATAAATTGGAGATAGTTCAACCAAAATAAACATAATTAGGGCGGGGTTTTTATTTCTTTGTTATATTTTAAATGTTTATTTTTAGATTTAATGATAAATTTAGTTCTCAATATTTATATTTTTTTGTCAATTTAACTCATATTTTTTTAAGTTAAATTTGACTTTCAAAATTCTAAAAAGAGTCGAATCACTTTTTTTTAACGGAAATGTTGTGTAAAATATTATTTTTTTACGATGTTGGCGTGACAATTCTCGCGGCAGTCTATGTGTAATTCATGTTGATATGTCACTCTTTTTCTTATATGTCACTTCAACAAATAAATTAAAAATTATATAATCTTCAAACAAATATATAAATAATTCAAAAAAACTCAAAAAATTAGCATAAAGTATACGTGGATTACCATGCACGTTACTATGTATAAAAATTTAATGTTATATTCAGTATTTTCATTCAAAAAACAACAATACGACTCTTTTTGAAAGGTTGATGATCAAATTAGGCTCTTTTTAATATGTTGACGGTTAAATTTAACTTTAAAAACAAAAAGAATAAGAGTCAAATTGATAGAAAATATAAAAATTAAAGTTAAAATTCATTATTATGCCTTATATTTAAGAATCATTAATTTTGTGAAAAATTATTAGGTAGATGTTTCCCTCCCAGTAATTTTATTGTTTCCTGTAGCGACCTAAAAATTTGGCAATAGGCGCTATTTGAAATGATTATTGAAAAATTAAAGTTTCAAATTTTATTTACAAAAGAGGAGTCGCCACCGATCTTTTTTAGGTGTAATCAGACACCAAATAAAATCCTTTTTTTAGAAGAATTTTTTTAAACTTTTCTAAAAAAAAGAGACAATTTTAGGTCCACGTCAAAATCCAGAGAAAATTAGGGTCCGGGAGTCGGTTACGCGCGAGGAAGGTATTAGCACCCTCGCAACGCCCAAAATTGGTATCTCGTTAAACGCATGTTGTCTTAATTTTCAAAAATACGAGTTCCATTTAATATTTAGTCGTGATCCGATTGAAATACGAGAACCCCTTTTTTTAAAAAAAAAACACGAGAATTTTGAAGCGCAGTATTTCTTTTTTAAAACGAAAGTTTTTTTTTAAATACGAGAATTTTTGAAAACACGAGAATTTGTAAACACGAATATTTTAGAAACACGAAAATTTTTGAAAAAAAACGAAATTTTCTTAAAACACGACATTTTTTTTGAAACACGGGAATTTTTAAAACAAGACATTTTTTTGAAACAAAATTTTTTCTTAAAAAAAAAATTTTAAATGCGAGAATTTTTAAAACACAAAATTTTTAAAACACGGAAATATTTTTTTTTAAAACACGAAATTTTTTTTTGAAAACAAGAAAATTTTTGAAACACTAGAATTTTGAAAACACGAAGATTTTTGAAACATGAGAATTTTTAAAAGCACGAGGATTATTGAAAGAACGAAAATTTGTAAAAAACGACAATTTTTGAAATACGAGAAATTTTTTAAACGCGAAAATTTTTTCAAACACGAAAACTTTTGAAAACGCGAAAATTCGAAAGTTTCTAAAATACGAGTAATTTTTAAAGATTCGAAAATTTGAAACAAGAATTTTTTTTTAGAAAAACGTACCATATTTAACACGAATCGATGATATTCACCCCAACATGGCAATGAAATCGACGAATTAGTGTCAAACCAATTCAATTTAATATTTAATCGGGTTGTATTAAAACACGAGAAAATTTTTTTGAAACACGAGGATTTTTGAACATTTTTTATTTTTAAAACGGGTCCCGAATTTAACATAAGCCATCGATATTCACCCAACATAGCGATGAATTCGGTGACTCGATGCTAAACCGATTCGTTGCCTTATTTATTAAAATTATTTAAAATAAAGTAAAATTAAAATTTAATTAAATTGTAAATATAAATACAAAAATATAAAAATATATAAAATGCATAAAATGCTAATAATATTAAAATGAAATAACATAAAAATACGAGCATTAAATTAAAAGAGAAATAAATAAAATTACCGAAAAATCTAAAACACGAGCTTCGCCGAACGGGTTGCTAAAATTGAACCCCCTTTTTCTTCTTTTTTTCTTTTTTCTTTTTTCCTTTTTTCTTTTTTCTTTTTTCTTCTTTTCTTCCTTTTTTTTTCTGCTGGGCTGCCTTGTTGGGCTGGCCTGCGCGGGCCTGCTGGCTGGTGGCCTGTTGGCTGCTTGTTGGGCTGCTGGAATTGGGCCTATTGTTGGCCTGCCCTCTTTTTTTTTTGTGCTGCTTCTTTCCCTTCTTTTTTTGCTGCTTTTTTTTTGCTTTGATTTTTTTTTGGGCTTGTTTCTTTTTTTTTGTTTTTTCTTGGGCTGCTGGGTCGGATCGGGTCGTAGGTGGGTCGGGTCGGGTTGACCCGACTGTTATAATATTTTTATTATTTCTTTTTTTTTCTTTCTTTCTTCTTCCTCTTTTCTTCTTCCTTCTTCTTCCTTCTTCTTCTTCAAAGTCTAGCCTCCACCACCGCTTGCCCGCCGCTACCTCCTCCGACGCCGGTACTCTTTCTTTTCTTCTCCTCTTTCTCTTTTCTTCTCTTTTCTTCTTTTTTCCTTCGAAAAAATCTCTCTTTTTGCAAGTTTTTTTTTATTTTTTTCGTGGGTGTCTCTTTTTGGAGTTTAAACTCCTTTTTATAGTTGGTTTTGCTTCTTTTTTGCAGGTAGCAAGTGGGGAAGGAGCAGCCACCCATGTTTATGGCCTGAAAATCTGGAAGTGGGTGCCCCAAATCATGTAACTTGTCTGAAGGACCAAATCGCAAATGCAGCAAAACTTCTGGGGCTATATGTAATTTTTAGAAAATTTAGGATTAAAATGAAATTTAATGAAAGTTTAGGGGTCTAAGTGAAATTTAAAGAAAGTTTAAGGGTCAAAATGAAATTTAGGAAAAGTTTAGGTGTCAAAATGCAATTTTTATTTTTTAATTTTTTTTTTTTTGAAATTTTGAAAATTAAACACAAACTCTAGTCGGACAAAAATTTAGTGCTTACAACTGCCCCTCTTTGCTTATCATTGTGAAACAAGGATAGTGCAAAGACTTAAAAGCACTAAATTTTGTTCAATTGTCCAATCTTTATTCTTTACTCGGCATGTGATCCTGAGCTCAACTCATTTCTCGCAATATGAATTGACTATTTAAAACTAGACATTAAAAATAGAAATTGAAAATAGCTCAGCACGTGAGCCAAGGCTCAACTCACTTCTCGCAATATGAGTTGATTTTTGAAAACAGAATTTGCAAAAGGCTCAACTCACCTCTCGCAATATGAGTTGATTTTTGAAAAATAGAAAAAGGCTCAACTCACTCTCGCAATATGAGTTGGTTTTTGAAAAATAGAAATTAAAAGGCTCAACTCACCTCTCGCAATATGATTGATTTTTGAAAAACAGAAATTAAAAGGCTCAACTCACCTCTTGCAATATGAGTTGATTTTTTTTTTGAAACACAGAAATTAAAAAACAGAAATTAAAAACAGAATTTGAAAAGACCTCAGCGTGTGGCCTGAGACTCAACTCACCTCTTGCAATATGAGTTGATTTGAAAAAGTAGAATTAGTAAAGCAGAAATTGAAAATACCTCAGCGTGCCTTGAGGCTCAACTCATCTCTCGCAATATGAGTTAAGTTTTGAAAAGCAGAAATTGAAAATACCTCAATGTGTCTTGAGGCTCAACTCATTTCTCGCAATATGAGTTGAATTTTGAAAACAGAAATTGAAATTACCTCAACGTGTCTTGAGGCTCAACTCATTTCTCGCAATATGAGTTGAATTTTGAGAAGCAGAAATTGAAAATACCTCAACGTGTCTTGAGGCTCAACTCATTTCTCGCAATATGAGTTGAATTTTGAAAACAGAAATTGAAATTACCTCAACGTGTCTTGAGGCTCAACTCATTTCTCGCAATATGAGTTGAATTTTGAAAACAGAAATTGAAATTACCTCAACGTGTCTTGAGGCTCAACTCATTTCTCGCAATATGAGTTGAATTTTGAGAAGCAGAAATTGAAAATACCTCAACGTGTCTTGAGGCTCAACTCATTTCTCGCAATATGAGTTGAATTTTGAAAACAGAAATTGAAATTACCTCAACGTGTCTTGAGGCTCAACTCATTTCTCGCAATATGAGTTGAATTTTGAAAACAGAAATTGAAATTACCTCAACGTGTCTTGAGGCTCAACTCATTTCTCGTAATATGAGTTGAATTTTGAGAAGCAGAAATTGAAAATACCTCAACGTGTCTTGAGGCTCAACTCATTTCTCGCAATATGAGTTGAATTTTGAAAACAGAAATTGAAATTACCTCAACGTGTCTTGAGGCTCAACTCATTTCTCGCAATATGAGTTGAATTTTGAAAACAGAAATTGAAATTACCTCAACGTGTCTTGAGGCTCAACTCATTTCTCGCAATATGAGTTGAATTTTGAAAAGCAGAAATTGAAAATACCTCAGCGTGTCCTGAGGCTCAACTCATTTCTCGCAATATAAGTTGAATTTTGAAAATAGAAATTGAAATTACCTCAGCGTGTCCTGAGGCTCAACTCATTTCTCGCAATATGAGTTGATTTTTTTAACAACAGAAATTAAAATTACCTCAGCGTGTCCTGAGGCTCAACTCACCTCTAGCAATATGAATTGATTTTGAAAAACATAAATTAAAAGGCTTAACTCACCTCTCGCAATATGAGTCAATTTAAAACATAAACTAAAAATACCTTGGCGTGCCCCTAGGCTCAACTCACTTCTCGCAATATGAGTTGATTTTTGAAAAACAGAAATTAAAAGGCTCAACTCACCTCTCGTGATATGAGTTGATTTTCTTTGGAAAGCATGAACATTAAACATTAAAATACCCAAAACCAGTCTTTTGGTAGAACTCGGGTATCTTTTCCTTTGATTCAGTGCGACTCTCATTCAAGATTTCTTGCTCTGTTGGAGTACCTGTATATGCCATGTATCATTATATGCACATGTTTGTCTTAAATGCTTTTATGCCTACATGATTATGCGGTGCTCCTTAAGCATGTTTGTCGTATGTCCATTTAGCCACGATTGTTGAGGATCTGCGTTCATTGCTTTGATTCTCGACCTTCTCTTCAGGCCTCATACCTGTCTTCGAGCTTTACGAGTAATCGACGTTTCTCAGATATCACCCTTTTGCCCTTGGTTAAACTTTGTTCTTGCTTTGAAGATCTTGCACTTATCAAATTCTTATCCGGGTAATGCTTGACATTTCTTTTGTTTAGAGCATGTCATTTCACTATTTATCATTAAATAAACACATAATGAGATACATGAGAATGGTCAGGTAGGGACAAAAAGGATATCTCATATTCCTTTATTTCAAATGTGGCAAACAAAGAAAGTTAACCAATGAGAGTAAAAATGTCAAAAAGAAAGAAAAGGTCGTATACAACGGATACAAATGCTCTAGATATTCAACACATGAACTCTTCCACGTTCCTCAATCAATAATCTTTTCGAGCATGGCTTCTTGCGTAGAAAATTTTGAGCTTTCAGAAGTGCTTCAAATACTGTAGTCTCACTACTTGACCTACCGTTCGACCGCCAGGTTTGTTTCATTAGGACGCCCTCTCGGGTTTTCATCCTAATCTTTTTGTATTAATCAAGACGCCCTTTTCGGGTTTTCGCCCTGATCCCCTTTTTTTTTTTTTTAAGATGCCCTTTTCGGGTTTTCATCTTAAGCATAATATTTCTTCACCACATCTGAATTCACCGGATTCGGTAACTCCTTCCCATCCATCTCGGTAAGGATTAAAGCTCCTCCTGAGAATGCCTTTTTTACAACGTATGGTCCTTCCCAATTTGGTGCCCATTTTCCTCGTAGGTCTTTTTGTATTGGGAGAATCTTTCTTAGAACGAGTTCTCCTTCATGGAACTCTCTTGGTCGTACCTTCTTGTCATGGGCTGCGATCATTCTCTTTTGGTACATTTGCCCATGACAAATTGCCCTTAGACGTTTTTCTTCAATGAGGTTCAACTGATCATATCGAGCTCGAACCCATTCTGCTTCTTCTAACTTTGATTCCATCAATACTCGCAGAGAGGGGATCTCAACCTCGATAGGTAGCACAGCTTCCATTCCATAGACTAGAGAGAAAGGAGTTGCTCCCGTAGATGTTCGCACAGATGTGCGATATGCAAACAAAGCAAATGGAAGTTTCTCGTGCCAATCTTTATATGTCTCAGTCATTTTCCCAATGATCCTCTTAATGTTCTTGTTAGCTGCTTCAACAGCCCCGTTCATCTTTGGGCGATAGGGCGAGGAATTATGATGCTTTATTTGGAACTGCTCGCACACTTCTTTCATCATCTTATTGTTCAGATTCGTGGCATTATCTGAGATGATTCTTTCAGGCAAACCATAACGGCAAATGATTTCCTTTTTCAAAAACTTGCACACTGCAGTCTTCGTCACATTGGCAAACGAAGCGGCTTCAATCCATTTTGTGAAGTAATCGATAACCACAAAAATGAATCGATGTCCATTTGAAGCTTTTGGAGAAATTGGCCCTATGACATCCATGCCCCACATAGAAAAAGGCCACGGAGAAGTCATGACATGAAGGGGTGAAGGGGCTACATGAATTTTATCGCCGTAGATTTGACATTTGTGGCATTTTCTGGCAACATTGATGCAGTCACTTTCCATTGTCAGCCAATAATAACCGAGTCTCATGATCTTTCTGGCCATATTGAAACCATTGGCATGCGTTCCGCAAATTCCCTCATGGACCTCTTCAAGTATTTTTCTGGTTTCAACATCATCCACACATCTCAAAAGCATCTGATCCTTTCCTCTTTTATACAGGATATCCCCATCAAGAACAAATCCCGCTGCCATTCTTCTAATTGTTCTTTTATCGTTCTCATTCGCTTGTTCGGGATACCTTTGATTCTTGATATATTCTAAGATATCATGGAACCAAGGCCGTCCGTCTACTTCTTTCTCAATGCTACAACAGTGTGCAGGGACCTCGTATATGCTCATTTTGAGGGGCATTATTTCTGCTTCTCTACTTGCTTTGAACATTGAAGCCAAAGTGGCTAGGGCATCAGCCAGTTGGTTCTCTTCTCGTGGGAAGTAATGAAAAGTTATTTCTTTGAATTCCTTGGTCAATCCAGCCACTAAATCCTGTACTTAATCAATTTTGAGTCCCTCACTTCCCATTCTCCACGGATTTGGTAAATCACTAGGGCTGAGTCCCCGTACACCTCCAAGATCTCGATGTTTCGTTCGATAGCTGCACGAAGCCCCATGATACAGGCCTCATATTCTGCGATATTATTGGTACAGAAGAAGTTCAGTCTTGCAGTGAACGGATAATGATTCCCGTCTGGTGATACCAGGATTGCTCCAATTCCATGCCCTAAAGCATTTGACGCACCATCAAAGCACATCTTCCATGACTTCTCTTTTGATGACTCGGATTCTATTTCTGTGATGCACATTAAGTCTTCGTCTGGGAAATCGAATCTTAAAGGCTCATATTCCTCTTTCGTTCGAGTTGCTAAGAAGTCAGCTATTGCGCTCCCTTTTATTGACTTCTGACTTACATAGGCAATGTCATATTCCGAAAGGAGGAGCTGCCATCGTGCCATTCTTCCTGATAGTGCCGACGATTCCATCATGTATTTTATTGGGTCCAGCTTTGAAATTAGCCATGTCGTGTGATACAACATATATTGTCTGAGTCTCCGAGCTACCCAAACCAGAGCGCAACAATATTTCTCAACGGACGAATATTTTGCCTCATATTCAGTGAACTTTTTGCTGAGGTAGTAGATCGCCTTTTCTTTCTTTCTGACTCGTCATGTTGTCCCAGTACGCAACCCATTGAACTTTCGAACACTGTCAGATACAAAATTAATGGTCTTCCCGGAGTTGGCGGTACTAGCACTGGAGGACTGGACAAATATTGTTTTATCTTATCAAAGGTCACTTGGCATTCCTCGTTCCATTCTCCCGGGTTATGTTTTCGAAGAAGCCGAAAGATTGGGTCGCATTGGTTGGTAAGTTGAGCGATAAATCGGGCGATGTAATTTAATCTCCCTAAAAATCCTCTAACTTCCTTTTGCGTGCGCGGAGGTGGTAATTCTTGGATGGCTTTTATTTTATCTGGATCAACTTCGATACCTCTTTCACTGACAATGAAGCCTAGCAACTTTCCCGAGGTAGCCCCGAATGTACATTTGGCTGGATTAAGCTTTAGCTGAAACTTTCTCAGCCTTTCGAACAACTTCTTGAGGTTCATTACATGCTCTTCTTCTCCTCGAGATTTAGCAATCATATCGTCGACGTAGACCTCTATTTCTTTATGCATCATGTCATGGAATAACGTCACCATAGCCCTCTGATATGTTGCCCCAGCATTCTTTAACCCGAATGGCATCACCTTGTAGCAGAACGTTCCCCACATTGTTATGAAGGTAGTTTTCTCCATATCCTCAGAAGCCATCTTGATCTGATTATACCCCGAGAATCCATCCATGAAAGAAAACAATGAATGTTTTGCTGTGTTGTCCACCAACGTGTCAATATGTGGCAAGGAAAATTATCTTTTGGGCTTGCTCGATTTAGGTCACGGTAATCCACGCACATTCGTACTTTTCCATCTTTTTTGGTACCGGGACTATGTTAGCCACCCATTCTGGATATTTGGAGGCTTGTAGGAAGCCAGCGTCAAATTGCTTCTTGACTTCCTCTTTTATTTTCAACAGCATTTCGGGCCTCATCCGTCTTAATTTTTGCTGGATGGGCTTGCATTCTGGTTTTAATGGGAGCTTATGGACCACTAAATCTTCATCTAGCCCTGGCATGTCCTGGTATGACCACGCGAAAACATCTTTGTATTCGCGGAGTAAAGTGATCAAACTACGCCTGGTACTTTCTGAAATAGAAGTCCCAATCTTCACTTCCTGTTTCCTCTCTTCAGTGCCCAAATTTATTGTTTCTACAGATTCTTCATGAGGTAGAACCTGTTTATCCTCTTGTTCCACCATTCTTAACAATTCAGGAGACGAGACATAATCTTCAGCATTTTCTTCGGCTTCAAATTCTCCTAAGCAAACAGCCTTCTCAAAATCAATTTCAAGATTCGTAACGGGCTTATTCATGTCGTCAATATCTGAGCACCTGAAAGTTGAATGGAAAAGGAAGCTATCGGGGACATCCAAGTATTGGAAACAACAAACAAAATGTTATGTCATGGCAATGAGGCAAATGTAAGGATAGGCTATGAAATGAGAAAATGATTATGAAATTAGTGATAATGCGAAAAATCGTGACAAAATGCATCTTCATTGATATTCATTTAAATGATAAAGAGCGAATGCAAACTCTTACAAAAGAAATCTATTATATCTAAGGACACAATAGAAGGTTGATGTTTAGCATTACTCTGAAGGCTTATAAACTACAAGAAGCTCCTCAGCAATCCAATTGTTCAACATGAAACCAGGAGGGCAAGGGCGTATCCTCGAGACATCTTTACTTGCACCAGCTTCTTTGTCAATGACATTTATACTAACATTCTGAAAATCCTTTTCAATTAATCCCAACATGTTTCGTGGATCCTCTTGTCCAGGGTACATCATTCCCGCAGATGTAAATGTTTTGACAAAGGAGGGTACTCTATTGGTTCCCATTCTGGTTCTCGGCCCAAAGTTCTTGCAATTCTTCTTTCTTGATCCTTCTTCCACTGTCTTCTTCTTTGGCGCATGTCAGGCTGGAACCCCAAACCGTATCGGGCCTTGTGGTGCACTGGCTTTAAAGCCCTCACTATTCCTTGCATATATCTCCCTAAACCTCTTCTCGCACGAGCTCCCCTTCCTACGGTCAACTTGACACCCATTCTGGTATTTCTCGACAGTTTTGGCATTGGAATTCTATTTCCCTCAGCGACGAAAGTGGCATTGATGAATTCAAGGGATCGAAAGGAACATTCCACTGCATCCTTGCTTACTTCCAGATATGGCGCATCAGCAGAGATAGATGCGATGATGTCTTCTTCGCCCTCGACTGTGACCAAACAACCATCCATGATGAATTTCACTTTTTGATGGAGGGATGACGGGACTGCTCCAGCAGAATGAATCCAAGGTCTTCCCAAAAGGCAGTTATAAGAGGGTGTAATGTCCATGACTTGGAATTCGACCTCATAGATGTAGGGCCCACTTCCAAAGGATTTCGATCTTTCCATGACTTCACGCCTCGTCCCGTCGAATGCCCTTACCGTGGAATGACAGGGCTTTAAGTAGGACAAATCTATCGGTATTCTGAAAGTGTAGCCAATGGCATAACATTTATGCTGACCCATTATCGATGAGTACGTTCGGTATTATGTAGCCCTTGCAGCGGGTCGTGATATGCAGCGCTTTCATCGAACCTCTACCATTTAGCGGTATCTCATCATCACTAAATAGATGAAGTTGTCCGCATTCAGATTGTTTACCCACCTATCAAGCTTTTCGACAGATATGTTGTTGGCCACGTAAGCTTGATTTAACACCTTCAATAAAGCGTTCCGGTGTGGCTCTGAATTTAACAGTAGAGATAGAACTGAGATTCGTGCTGCTGCTTGCTCAGTTGTTCCCACTATTCGCTTGCTTAATAATTTCAGATTCTTGGCTTCTTCTCTTCCAGGCTTTGTTCTTGCGGTGATTTCTTGCTCACTTCACCTCTCATCACTGCTTTCCTTTTCTTGAGTCACTTTTCTTTACGTTCTTCTTTAGCTCGTCCATCGGTAATGACTCCTCCACATCTTCAATTATGCTTGACTTTATCGTACGATCATCAATCTCCACGGTACTGTTTGTTGTCCTTATACGGGAAAGGAGATGGTACTTCAATTACCATCTGTGGTTTCAATGGCTCTCTCATCGCGTCGTAATAAATTACCAACGGTCGATCAGCACTATAAGAGGGCCCTGATGATTGGCTATCAGAGACGCATACTTCTCTTTCATTGGTATCTTCACTCTTGTTAAGGACCTTGATCTCCTTATTATTCATCCGGTCTTGAAGTAACCATTTAAAGTCCTCGCACGACTGAATGTCGTGCCCAACAATCCCATGAAATTGCAAAACTTTGACCTTCTTCTCCAAAAACACTATCAGAGTGACAGAGCAATCCTTTCTTAACTAATACCTCCCAGATTTTCTGCAGAGGCGTCCTTATTTCTGCCACACATCTTCTGACCTTCATTCATCCTCTTTCCCCACTGTGCTCACATTCCCTTCGGTATGGTTAGGGAACGGGTCCCGTGGCGTTACTAGCCTACGAATCGTA